>NW_004955422.1:23251470-23295907 GCF_000276665.1 Chinchilla lanigera | reverse complement strand
GAAAGCCAGCTCCCCACAGTCTCTCTCAGCTCCCAACAGCCTCTCTCAGCTCCCAACAGCCTGCTTCTTCTTCTCCAGGTCTGCCTTTGTGCTGCTGGCAACAGTCCTCAGGTGGGCCTCCCACACCCAGCACCACTCACTCAGTTCAGCTGGGGGTTATAAGTTGACCACCAGTTATCAATCCACTACAGGGGGTAAAACTAAGAAGTATGTTTTCCATGTGTCCAAGCCTTAAAAGTAAACTAGAGAGTACACTTTGAAAAATACATCTACATGGAGACAACACTACACTTGTAGAGGTGCCAATGTAATGTGGGGTTTGATAAAAAAAAAAAATTCTAGACATGGGTGGTGCTGAAGTTTGCACACAGAATGTACTTGGTGTCACCGAACTACGCACTTGAAATAGTTAAAGTGTGAAATTTTATGTAACGTATATTTTACCTAGGGAAAGCCAAGACTGTATACAGAAAATGGTCTTTTCCAGCAAGAATGAAATACTGCTGTTGCAGTGCAGCATAACCTGCTACCAGGTGACTGGCTGATCACCCAGGGAATGTGTCATAGCTGGGCCTCAGTGTCCGTCGCTGCTTTTGGTAATTGGGACTCAGCAGTGACCACAGCCATAGCGGCCTCGGGGAGTGAAGTCCATGTCACGGAGCCCATGTGTAACATCCATCCCTGCTGTGAGCTGACTGGACTGAGGAAAGAGGCCAACTGGAATCCTCTTAAAGGGTCACCCTACCCATTGATTCTTGAAGTCCTCCTCTGCTGAGATCACTCCTTGGTGAACATTCACATAGATACAGATATTTCCATGTTTTTCACCCACTGAGAGAGGTGGGTCCACTTATCTTTTGCCTAGATTTCCTGTAATTTTTAAATCATGTTCATTCCAAGCTCCTGACTTGTGTTGTCCCATTTGCATATAATCCAGCTACTCCAGGAGGGGGAGTGTCTGTTTTGTAGCAACCACTGGATGTTAATCAGATCTTTAAAAATACCTTCATAGCAACACCTGTACTGGCATTTGACCAAACTGATTGTTATGGCTGATACATTGTGTCAACTTGGGGAGTCTAGAGGTTTGGCTAAGTGACTCAGCAGTTCTGCATCCTGGGGTGAAAAGGACCTGCATTTACCCCTCTGGGATGTTGTTTATTGCGTTAATTTGAGAAGTTTAGAAGGTTAACTATGTAACTCAGAAGGGGTCCAGGGTGCTTACTTTGTACTCATCCTGAGCCTGGGCAAGAGGCAGGCCTGCAGAGGGTGTGGGTGTGGAGGACCACCCCCACCTCCCCAGAGCTGGTAGACTGCATAAAAAAAAAAGGAATTGAGGAAGGACCGGCTGCTGGTTCTTCAGAGGAGCTCCGGTCTTCGCCTTCAGCTTGGTCGTCTCCTGGCTTCTGGTGCAGACTGTTGGGCTTCCATCTGGGGCTCTTCAGCCTTCTGGTGTTGGCTCTCCGGCCTTCATCGTAGATTCTTCAGCATTCCATAGCAGACCCATCAGCCTTTTGATACGGACTTGCACGGACACTGCAGCGAGCTCCAGGCCCAGGGCTGGGCTCTTCAATCTCCAGTGTGCGGACACCCTCTGCACACTTCCTCATCCAACTCTGTAGCTGACCATTGTAAGCCAAACTTGTAATTTCTTGTACATTTGTTTATCTTGTATTATATCTGTTCCTCTGATAAACCCTGACTGAATGTCATAGCTTAGCTAAGTGGATACATAAATTGACCCTTATGAGTTAGGTACAACCAATCTAATATCCATCACTATAAAAGTGGTTACATAAATTTGGACACATGGTTTGAGATGTACAAGTACCACCTCCCCATGATGAAGGCATTCATTATGTCACACAAACATGTACTAATACAAAAAAATTTTTAAAAATAAGTTAGGATATATGCATTATGATTTATAGAGTGGATGTGGTAGATTTATGATGTGCTGACATGGAAAGCTCTCCAAGACACAGTTAGTAAAAAAGCAAGTATCAGAACAATGCATATGATTCCATTTAAATCAAAGAAAGAAAGCCAACATAGACATAGTTAAAGATACACTGCTACAGATGCATAGGAAACAAATAGGAGATGCCCATCCTTGTTAAGGGCAGGAATAAGCCAACTGATGTTTTCTTGTGCTTACAGACTGAGAACTGAACCAGAAGAGAGTGTCCAGACAGAACTTCTCAGCTGAGAGGTAATGAGAAAGAGAGCAAGGAAGTGGGAGGATGAGAGAGAGGAAAGCTCCTCCCTTAGATGGTCCCTAAGATGCTGACTGACCAGCGGGGCTGGTTCTTCCCTGCCCGCTTCCCAGATTTAGGCTTGTAGTTGTGTAAGAGGGCAAGTGTGCACATGGGACCTGTGAAAAGACGTGTTCTGCTGTGTTGCCTGGGATCACAGGAATCCAGCCAGTGGAGAAAGAAAAGCAGACAGGAAAAGTCTATGGGGACAGAAAGGGCCTCGTACAGTACAGTCTTCGGTTCCAGGTCATCGCTGCGCCCAGGCTACCTGTCGGCCTCCGGGTTCTCAGTAACCCTTGAATTCTGGTAATGTACTTCCCTCCTGCACTTCAGCAGAGTCTGTGCTGCCCACCTCCTTGTGACCCAAACTTTCTAACTAGACTTGCAGAAATTATACTCATTCTACAGATGTTGGTCACTTTGGTCACCCAGAGTTAATTCCCAATTTATTTCTTTTATTATCAGTGCCTATTAATTTTATAAAATATGGGGTTTCAAGGAGTATAACTCTAGAAATAATTCTCAAGGAGCTACTGTAATATATGTGCACTGTTCTCCAAAACGGCAGGACCTACAGCCAAGCTCTTCCTACGGACACCTGTGTGGGTTTGGACGAAGTGAGGTCACCACCTGCCATGGCTGCTGTTGAAAACAAAGAACGGAACTGGCTCAAGAACAGCTTCAGAAATAGCTTCATAGCTCTAACAGTGCATGGATTTCTGTGAGTTATTCCAGCAGGCTGGAAAGATGAGTTAGAATTACTATTTCATATATCAGAGTAGTTCATTACACAAGATAGAAAGCCAATCTGATAAAGAGCTATGTTTGATTCTAAACTGACAGGTAAGAGCTGGGTAAGGTAGCGCACACCTGTAATCCCAGCATTTGGGAGGCTGAGGCAGGAGGATCGTTGTGGGTTCAAGGCCAGCCTGGACTACACAGTGAGACCTTGTCTCAGAAAACCAAAACCAAAGTCAAACCAAAGCAAAAATAACTGACAGGTATTTTACTAATAATTTCATTGGCAAAGTCACCAGAAGTGTACACTAGGTGGCACGGTGTATACATGGGATCAGAATATACTGTGAATATTTACATTTTTAAAAATTACAATAAAAGGCACATTGCTATTAAGCACCCTCGCCCCCAGCTCCCCACTCCCTTACATAGAACACATTTACCTCATTGTTCTGGCCACTTTCTGAAGTGAGCTGGGGTCTTCTAGTCTGGGCGAGGCCTTATTCCCAGCAGAAGGCTGGAGGAGGAGGCATCAGTCTCTCCTCGCCCTGCTGTGTTGGGGCGGCACTTAAGGGGCGGGGGCGTCCAGCAAGAACTTCCTGGGTGGTTGGTGTCTTCGGTAAGGACAGGCCCGGCGCTAGATGCCTCCCTGTGGTAAAGTGTGAGTTGAAGGGGAAAACACTGACATATACATCAAGTTGAGTGCGCAGAGAGAATCTCATTTCTTCTTCCAAAGCCTTCAGCGAGTGCCAGGTGGTGGGGCCCAGCTCCATTTCAGCAGGCTTTTGAGTTCGGAGAGAACCCGAGGATTGGAGTGGTAGGCGAGCGCCTCCTTGTGGTCAACACGAAATGACAGCCCTTAGGGTTTAAATTAAAGAAAGTACTGTTGAGCCTGGCAGGATTAGAAGTTCGTACAGGACCTTGCCTGAAGAGCAACCAGAGGATCAGAGAATAAGCATTTTGCTTCTGGATAAAATTCTCACTGCCTGCATGCACGTGTACCAGTATATGAGGATGAGCACAGGTGAATGTGCAGGCAGAGCAGAGTGAGTGAATGATCACAGGACTCTCACAATGGTTATCATGGTCACTAGGTCTAAGAACACTGGCCAGGCATTGGGTCGCAGGGACCAGCCATGCTTTCACCAGTGGCCTGTCCCTGTCTGCTGACCAGGACGCTGGCCAAGGACTGGGCCTCTGCTCAGGAGAGGCCCCGCCTACCCTCTTGGCGGCTGGGACCCCGACCTCCCAGGCTTCAGAGCCTGCAGCTGAGGTCCTGTTGCCTGTGGTCTCCACCCTCACTCCACCAGCCCTGCTCTGGCCGTGGGGGATTCCTGGCTTTACCTGCCAGCCCTCATCAGGGCCCGGCTCCTTGGCTCCCTGCTCAGAAGGCCTCAGCTCCCAACTTTCAGTGAGTCCTTCCCTCCCGTTACCGTTTTAGCACCACCGCCATCTCACACACTACACACTTCCCTGACTTGTGTCTTCACTAAAACAAGACATCTGGGGGGACTTTTCTAGTCACTGCTATATCCCATAGTGCACCTAAAATAGAACCTGGCACATAATGTGTTAAATAAACAAATGAGTCCTGTCACATCCTGTCTCCCTGCCCTTTCCCTCTCTGCATCCAGACAGCGAGGCTCAGTGGTGGGTGCAGCTCAGTGGTGCGCTTACCTAGCGCACAGAAGGCTAAGGTTGCAGCCCGGCACTCAAGAGTCAGGCTGTGTGACCTGGGAGGCCAGGGCTTACCAAAGGTCAAAGAGGGGGCTTCCACTTGCATCTGCTGCTCATTGGACTTTTGCTTCCTCACTGAAGACACAGACCCTCCCTGGAGAGACCCCGTGGGCAGCAGACCACTTGGAGGAGGCAGCCCACCGAGGCTGGGGTGAGCTTCCCCAAGTCTGATGCTTTAGCCTTGCTCCAGTCAGATGATTCTACGTCTTCCAGCTGAGGATGCGGGGAACAAACCATCCCTGCTTTGCCTGTCTCTGCTTTTGACCCAAGAAAGCAGTCTAATAAAGAATTTTATTTATTTTTCAGTACTGGGGCATTGAGTGGCATCCTCATCCTTTTTTATTTTTAGACAAGTTCTCACTAAGTTGCCAAGTTTCCCATGCTAGGCTGAAATTTGTGATCCTCCTGCCTCAGTCTCCTAGAATGCTGGGATTACAGGTGTACACTGTACTTGGCTTAAAATCCCTTATCTAATTACAGATTTATTTAATTTGATATAATCTAAGCTGAAAACTAAATATAAAGAGAAATTTTTTTTTTCTTTTTGAGACAGGGTCTTGCTATGTGGTTCAGGCTGGCCTCAAACTTGTGCAGTCCTCCTGTCTCAGCCTCCTGAGTGCCAGAATTACAGGCATGCACTGCCATGTCTATGTATTCTTTAGACTTAAGGAAAATGATTTCAGGTGGAAATATAGATCAACATGGAAGAATAAAGAGTATTGGGAATGATAACCATGTGTTCTTTTTGGGTAACACAGGGGTAAATAAACAATAGTGGTTCTCGAAAATCTTAACACTTAGGTACAAGGAACACATGGGCCATACAAAGTAGCTGGTTTAGAGTTGCTCAGCCCTAGTTTCAATCCAGGTAAACAACTGTGGGCAAGTTTGATCATTTGTCACTAATTCAAGAAATATTTCATGAGTAGCTATATGCAAGGCACTGTTCTAAGCCTGGGGTCTTAGCAGTGAACAAAACAGACCAATTCTTGTCTTCACAGAGAAAACAGTCTGGTATAGGGACTTGGAGCTTATGCTTCCTCTTCTGTGAGACAAATGTGACCACTTCTCAAAGTTACGTGAACACTGAGTAAGTTAAAGCAATTATGTTATGGCAAGTGCTGAGCAAAGTACATGGTGCTGAGTAATATTCAGTAAATGTCACCATGTCACTTCTTCATTAGGAGAATCACATTTCTAAGCATTAGTGTCTACTCATGTCGGAAGGAAGGAAAGGAGAAGAGGAAGAAAAGAAATAACAGAAGATGCAAGGAGACTCAACTCATGTTCTCAGCACTGTCTCATTCTCCCTTGTGTGGCTGGATGATTCTGATCTTGATCACTGTTCAAAGGGCAGTGACTGCTCATCTCCAAGGCCACACAGAGCTCTGCAGCCTGAGATTGCAGTTGGAACTGGAGAAGAAGGTGCTACTGGCACAGTCTTATTTCACCACCGTGAAAACCCCAATACAGGACTAGATTAGGTTTCAGTGGAGGAGGCCAGGGTTGCCACCCCTGCTCCAGAGGCCTGAGGCTCACTCCCCTGCCTGGACGGCTGTGCTCTGGCTGTTCTTGCAGGATGTAAACACAGTGCCTGGAGGCCTAGCCAGCCACAGGACCAGTATCCTAAAAAGGGATCACTCATGACACCTGATCTTTATGTGAACAAAACATCAGGGAAAAAGCTTAAAATTATCAAGTATACATTATTAAAAAGCATAAGCCTAACCAGCAGTTTACTAAGATCTGTGACTGACTATGTCGGAGCTAACACTCTGAGATGCAGTCTTGAAGAGTGCGCTGAACCAAGCCAGTTTGTCTTCAAGAATTAGTTGTGAAGGAAACTTACATTTGGGTGAAACCGATTTTTCTTTCAAATTAGTGTTAATAAAAAATGTCTGGAGTTGATTTTGGATGATAATACAGACTCCTCAGTGCTGTATTTGGCTGAGAACTTCTCTCCTCTGAGAGATTCTAAGTACGGGATAAAAGCAGGGAAGGACTGGGTGTGGTGACACACGCCCGTGATCCCAGCACTTGGGAAGCTGACGCAGCAGTATCACCTGTGAGTTTGAGGACAGCTGAACTGCATAGTGAGACTGTGTCACAAAAGAAACAAAGCAGGGAAAGGCAGGGGCTGGGCTGACTGACACCCCAGGTGAAGGTGAATTGAGACTTTGACGGAGAAGCATGTAGGCTCACAGATGTATTCAGGGGTTTGTTTTGCACAAGGGATTACAGGCATTTTTCAAGGTTCTCAAAGCATCCTTGATTATAAAAAGGCTAATGATCACTATTCTAAAGAAAGATTTCAGCCAGGCTTGGTGGTACATACCCCTAGTCCTGGCACCCTGGAAGGTTGAGACAGGAGGATGGAAAGTTGGCAACTTAGTGACTTTTTGAAACTTTGTCTTAAAAAAAAAAGAAAAAAGAAAAGAAAAAGTGCCAGGGATTGTCTCAGTCACTTTTCTTGTTGCTGGGACAAAATACCTGGCACCCGGGGTTAAAGCAGGACAGGTTTATTTTGGCTCATTTTCAGTTCGTGGTCAGCAGGCTGCAAGGCAGAAGCAGCACGGTAGAAGGTCTGCCATGCAGGAGAGCTGCTCACGACGGGTGAGGTGGCCGCGGAGCAGAAACAGAAGGCAGGTGCAGGGGTGGGAGACACGGCTTTCTGTTCCGCACCCCAGTGACCTTCTTTTCCGGTCAGACCCCACCTTCAATGACACACAGCACCCCCACAATCCAATCACCTTCTAGGCCCATGAGCTCTTTGAGGGACACTAGATCTAAACCATAACAGGGATACAGCTCAGTGCAAAGGCCCTGGGTTCGACTGCCAGGATTAAACAAAAGAAAGAAAAGATAATTTTGGGCCAATAAATCTAATAAAATAATCCAAAGCATTCAGTACTTAATTAAAACACAAGTTAAAGTTTCTGTGCAAATATGATGGTTGTAATATGGATCATAAGAGTCAAAAATATTTGCTTTGCCAACATAAAACATGACAAGTGTTTAGTGTTTGTTCCTTGGTCAGAAAGTGGGGATGACATATTTGTGAGATAAAGGGTGACGGCCCAGTAAAGAACAAAGCCAACATGAATGTAGGGGCTTCAGACAGGACCTCTTGGAACAACTCCAAAGGAGAGTCCGAGTCATGTTTATTCAGCTGGGTCGTTTATGGGTAGGGTTAGGGAGGTTAGTGGGATGGACTTAGGCGGGGTGAGGTGAAGGGGACGGGGGATTACGGGAGCTGAGTATGGTCATAGCAATGACTAGTGTTCTGCAGTGGGTGTGCTGTGACCTCGTGGGTGGCCAGGTGTGCCATGCCCTAGCAGAGTAGGTGGGGTGGCCACAGGATGTGGGAATGGACTGCACCTGTTCTTGGAGAGCTCAGGCAGTCAGTCTGGGAACTTGGGCAGCTGAGGACCAATGGGGGTCAGATCTATCAGTATTCTTTCGGCCTTTTCTGCTTGATGGGAACATGGAGACAGTAACAGCACAGAAGCTGGGGTATCAGGGTCACATGTCTATGTTTCTTATAGAACTGGGTTTCTCAAGCATGAGAGAGCCAAGCTCCTGACACCCCAGGGAGCAAAGTATGTTTGAGGGATGACATTGGAAGCCCATCTCAGAAATGCTGAGAAGTTATTTGTTATCCTCCCACTCTGCCATTTCAACTTCAGGGTCAAACCATATAGAAAGCTGGTGTAAAATAACAGTATGACACTAACTACCATCGTACTTATGGATAATGTATGGTATTTATTCCTTTTCAGTGGATTAAAGAGGGTAGGAACAAAACAAAGTAGCATGCTTTGATTTAAACCGAGTTTCCTCTACAAAAGTGAGTGTTGAGAGGAAACGTCAATAAAAAAATTTAATTATAGTAAAAGCCAAAACTTACCACCTTAACTATCTTTACTTGCTTTAATTGTGTAGCTCAGCAGTGTCAAGTGCATTTATATTGTCATGAAACAGATCTCTGGAACCTTTTTGTTTTGCATTTCTAAACTCTATACTCATTAAGCAAAACTCTCCTTTTCCCTTTCCTGGAGACCACTGGTAACCGCTTTTCTATTTTCTGTCTATAAATTTGACTATTTGATACTTCACATAAGTGGAGTCATAATACTTCTCTGTTAGTAATTGGCTTATTTCACTTAGCATAATATCCAGGTTCATGTAACAGAATTTTCTTCCCCGTTAAGGCTGAATAATGTTCCACGGTATGTGTACAGTATATGACATTGTGTTTAACCATTCATCCTTTGATGGACATTTGGGTTGCCTTCACCTGTTGGCTCTTGTAAATGGTTTTGTTGAGAATATGAATGAA
Organism: Chinchilla lanigera; assembly: GCF_000276665.1. Lineage (NCBI taxonomy): Eukaryota > Metazoa > Chordata > Mammalia > Rodentia > Chinchillidae > Chinchilla > Chinchilla lanigera. Next base: position 23,286,838 of record NW_004955422.1, on the reverse strand, counting down.
AACATAAATATCTTTTGAAGATCCAGTTTTCAACTTTTTTAAAGAAGTAGATCCAGAAGTGAGATTGGTAGATCAAATGGTAGTTCTATTTTTAATTTTAAAGGAAATTCCACTGTTTCCCATGGTGGTTACATCATTTTACCCACAGTGCCTGAGGCTTCCAATTTCTCCATATTCTTGCCAGTATTTGTTACTAAATTGTGTTTCTCACCCATCAAATTCATTTACTGAAGCCCTAATTCCTTGTGTGATGGTATGTGTGTATACATGTATTTACTTACTTTAGTTTTTTGAGACAGGGTCTTGCTATGTAATCCAGGCTGACCTTGAACTCCTATGTAGCACAGGATGGCTTTGAACATGCAGCAAGCCTCCTGAGTGCTAGGATTACACGTGTGCACCACCATGCCCAGCTTTCACTGATTTGGTTTAGTGGTGGTAGCTGCTGGACCTGGAAGTTGTTCATCTGTGTGAGGGCAGGACAGAGCCAGAGTGCCTCAAGCAGTCAAGCTACCTCAGTCTTGAGAAAAACATCCTGCCTGGACAATACCGTCATTAGCTGCTAGGCAACATTGCCTCTCAGTGATACTAACTTTGCAAGAGTATAAATAAATGCCCCTACTGTTGATGTAAGGTCCTCTTGCCATCAGGTAAGTGGTAACTCCACCTGACCCAGTTCTTATCTCTTGGTTTTATTTTCCTCAAACCCACTGCTGTTTCTCCCTGGGGTACAATGAGAGACATTGAGGTCTGCTGCATTTGGTGCCTGAACAGGACAACCAGAGAGAGAAAATGTGTGGGCAGTGGGTACGCTTCACAAGAGTGTACAACAGAAGGGGGGAAACATTTGTGAGAGCTAGTATTCAGCACTGGAGAGCATGGTACTGGCACATCAGGTGTAAAGCGTGGGGATACGGGTTCTCTAGAGCTAGAAAATATACAGGCTTCAAAGAAGCCAAAAGAGAAAGGGATATTGAGGTACAAGTAGAGGCTCAAGACTCCTGGGAGTATATGTTTGTAGAATTCTTTGTTGCAAGTTTGACTCCTGTATTTAATTTTCTGGATGTTGGTTTGGAGGGGATTTGTAACCATGAAGGATTTGGCTTAGAACGTTATGTTAATATCAAGTCTAAGCCTAAGCGGGACATGGAGGGTGAAAAGTGGTGCCACCAACAGAGCCTGAGCCCTCCAGCCTGGTCCCATTTAAGAAGAAAGGAGTAGTGGGGGACAAAAGGGACTTTCCCCCACCAGAGAGGTGTTTGCCTGTGAACTCTGTCTCACAATGTTTGATGGAATTGACTGAGCCATAGGTGGCTATCCTGGCCTTTTAAACTTAGGGAAATTTTACTGCATCACAGATTGGAGCTTGCACCTCTCCGAGAGTATAGCCATCTTCTCTGTCTTCCTTGCAAATGGCACTAAAAGAAGCCAGATGTGTATGGGAGCCCACGAAGGGTTTCCAGCATATCTACCCTCTAACTGAAGTTCAAGTCCCTGAAACATCCAGGACAAATTATATGTCATTATGAATCTATACCTTTTAAAATCCTAAAAGAGTTAAAACAAGCTGTTGCTACTTATGGCCCTACTGCTCCCTTTACCTTGAGTTTAGGAGAAATTCTAGGACAACAGATTATGGCCCCCAATGATTGAAAAGGAATAGCTAAAGCAAGTCCATGGAAATTTCCTTTCCATTTGATGTGCAAAAGAAATTTCTTTGAATATTGCACAGACCAGGCAATTCCTAATGCTGTTCACAACATAGCTATTACAAAGGATATGATATTGGAAAAGGTGCCTTTGCTATCACAAACAATCAACTGACCTTTGAATTGCCAGCATACGAGCAAACCAAGATGGCTGCCATGAGGGCTTGGAGGGAACTTCCCTATAAGGGGCAGGCATCCCTTAATTTGGCTTCTATTCATCAGGGTGCTGAGGAACCTTTCTAAGATTTTGTGGCATGCTTATTGTAGGCTAGTGAGAGGATTATAAGTGACACAGAAGCTAGTAAACTAATAGTTCAACAGCTGGCAAAAATAAATGGTGTAAAGAGGCTTTAAGAGCCCATAAAAAGAAGGGCTATGTTGCCAGAGATGATTCGGATCTGTGCAGATACTGGTCCCTCATACATACAGGGGGCTGCCTTGGTGGCAGCTATTATGCAAGCTATTCAGCCACAGCCTGGAGGAAGAAAGAAAAACAAGGCCATTTGGAACTGCTCTACTGCACCAATAAAGGTGGCTCAGCCATTGTCTGTCTCTTCAGCTGAGCCTTGCAGTCCTTGTACTAAGTGTCAAAGAGGGTATCACTGGAATAATGAGTGTAGATCTAGAACTGCCGGGAAAAGTTAGCTCTTTCTGGGAAACCCTCATTGGAGCTTGCCTCAGCCCCATCAAATAATGGGGGCTGCCCAGATGGCTGCAGTGGGGGACGAGGTGCTGGGTACATTCAGGTACCCGGCATGTTCTTCCTACTCCTATCTCTTCTGCTACCTGCCAGACACCAAGGGCACTGATGGCTGGTGGCTCTGCAGTGGAGAACACCCTCCTGCCTCATGTGGGGGTGCAGGTGAAACTGTAGTGGCGACACCTTGGTGCAGTGCACCTTCGGGCAGCATATGCCGTTGTGCAGGGCCCCTGAGCACTTGCATGCTCCCTTGCCATGTGCTTACCTGTGCATTCCCACTCCCTCACTGGCTGCCTGGACGAGGTCCTGGTGAGCATGCATGGTCCTGTAGCACCACAGAAGGAGGGGGCAGCAAGGAAGGCATCTCCACCACCGAGGGCTGGGCAGAAGCAGCAGGAGGCTCGAACTAGCGAGGTAGCCACATAGCCTGCACTGCAGAAGCTGGAGCAGCTCCTGGCTGTGTGGAGGGCTGGGGTCAGCGGGGATATGACCACCACCGTGCCGGAGAAATCACTGCCGGGCACCAAGCCAAGCAAGAAGTGCCTGCACTTCCAGCAGAAATATGGCTATTATCACTGCAAGGACTGGAACATCTGCTGGGAGAGTGCGTACGTGTGGTGTGTCCAGGGCACAAACAAGGTTTACTTCAAACTGTTTTGCAGAACATGTCAGAAATCTTAAAACCCTTACTGAGTGAAGGATGTCACCTGTCAAAGTTGTAGGAGAGCTAGATGTTCCTGGTAAGACTTTGCCACGTGGTCCCCAAATAAACCCACTGTCAATACCTGAGTGAGAGATGCAGGGGCAGGCGCCTATCCTGTGATGGTGCCAGTACTTGGAATCTGGGCAGAAACAATATCCAGAGGCCAGAGCAAAAGCAACAGTGAACACCCACAGTGGCTGCGCATATCCCCTTTCCCCCCGTCCCAGCTAGCACCTGTGGCTACAGAGGCAGCAGCTCTGCACTGCTTGGAAGAGGGGGCACAGGCAGGGGAGCCCATTCCCCAGAATAAAGCAGCACTACTGAGGCCCTGCCAGCAACTCACTCAGCCCCAAGGTGATAAAATAAAAGCTGCAGCCAGTTACTGCCACAGCCTGAAGTATCAGCACTGCTCTGCCCACGGCCATGACTGGGGGCTACTGCCTTCTCAGCAGCCATGCCCTCCCACCTCCCTGCTCATAGCCACTTCCATTCTCCTGACCACAGCGCCCTTCCCCCAGCTCACTGCTGCTCTGGTCCAGGTGCTACAGGACACACTGGGATACCAGACAGAATGGGGCAGAGAGGCCAGGCCTGGGACAGGATGGAGGAGGCTTCCCAGAAAGAAGCTGGCAAAAGACTAAAGCCAGATGGGCATGAGAAGGGTGGCAAGGATGGAGATGAGGAGCTGTGCGGACATGCAGGGAACCTTGGTCAAGCAGCAAAGGAGGAGATGGCTATGGAGACTAGCAAGGTGGCATGTGAATGGGGCATGAGAAGCCCCGGGCAGCCAGGGGAACAGCCAGGGGAACTGCCAGTGATGGCAGCTGATGCCTGGGCCCTGGGGAGGAAGGACAGGGTCACCCAACACCAGCCCGGCCAGATGCTAGCTGGCACTGCACCCTGTGGCACCCCATGTGGCAAGAGTGACGGCAGGGTTAGGAGGGCAACACTGGGGCTAAGTGGCTGGCACCTGAGGCCTGGGTGACCCAGAAGCTGGTGGGACCTGGCAGCGGTAACAGGGAGCAGGGAGCAAGGGCTGAGCCCCTCCTGACCTTCATGGCAAGGGTGTCTGAGGCAGAGGGGATGCTCACGGTCACCCACTGCAGGACATGCGGGGCCTGTTCCCTGAGCTGTACCACCTTCTGCAGGACCTCGTGCCCCAGGCGCTGTGCCAGACAATAAAGCAATAAGCTACTGCTCAGTATTGACACTTGCCAAGAGTGTTTATGAGTCCTTTTATTCTAACATAATGGCTCTAGCCAGTAGCTAAGTGGGAGAAGATTCCCTCTCAAATCACCCTGACTCTGCAATTAGAGTCCATCTTATGGAAAGATGCACATTTTATGTTTTGGAATTTTTAGAGGTAATTAATTTAGCTAGCCAAACTAAGTTGAATGAACTTTTTCAAGTACATCCCAAGAATCTGTGTGTGTCTACTCCTAGACATTGCACTGATCCTTTTAAGAGGGATCCTAAAAATGTTCAGATAATTAATTTCTTTGAAAGTGTACAGAAGATGGAAATTACAACAGAGATTATCATTTTGCAACAGGATTCAGAAATCGTGGAAAGCAGCCACATTGTCCTGAGGCTTGCAAACGATATGGCCTGCAACCCTAGAAATCACAAACCAGCTACCATGTCTGGTCACAAGAATATAGAATTAAATGTGTACAGAGATGACACAGAAGTGGATTACAGAAGCTATGAAGTGACTGTGAAAAAATTGTTTTATAGGTATTAACTGGGAAGATTCCATGTAGTACTCTTATGTTAAAACATCTTTCTGATAATAAAAGCAATATTCTTATTTATATGACAGGATGTGGTAAAAACGGTTTCTTGAAATTTCAAGATTCTGAAAAAAATTACCAACATGAAACTTGCAGATGCTTTTAAATAGATGTGGCAATTACCTCAAAGTGTTCTGATCAACCTAGAATGATTTTCAAACTTTATCTGGTAATATTAACTGGCTCCATCCAGATTTTGGGCTAATTTCTCTGGTGTTACTAGTTGTCATTACTCTTCAGACAAGTTAATTCAATTTGCTTCTGTTTTTCACAGATGGGTCATCTAGGTTAAGGGAGGGTATGTAACGGCTCCCTCTTCCATAATGTAGGATACAGGTTTCTCACTGTATAATCAAAACTAAATTACCAAAACAAAGGGGGAATTACTCCCTCCCATTTCACTTGGCAACATATACTATTAAATTTTTAAAATTTTTACAAAAGATGGAAGTACAACAGCAGGAAGACAATTCAATCAGGTAAACTCCCAAAAGCTAATTTGGGGTCCAAAGTATGTTTGTGTTTTGTTAAAGCATGCTGTCTGGCTGTATCATGGACATAGATGTGGAGAAGAAGGTGGTTCTACCTTTCAGGGAACTGGTGTGTAGTCCTGTGACAGTGACACCTCAGAGACTCCTCTACAGCCGATAGATAAGGATGAGGCTAGATTCAATGTGGGGCCTATTGAAGAAATTGACAAAATGGAAATCTAAGATCTAATTAGGTGATAGAGTATAGAGAGATAATTGAGCTGAAAGTTACTAGTATTAAGACAGAATATAATACAAAATATGCATATTCATTATAGATAAAAGATTCTGTTCCTTCCAAAGTTTTTCTTATAAGAGATCTCTGCTAATTGACAACAAAATCTGACTAGTCTATTTATATAAATTATAAATTTCTAAAATTGTAATAGAGTTACTATAATTCAATTTGGTCAAAAATATATTTGAGTGTACTCTGATTTTGTAAAGGTATTTGTTCATTTGTTCTGTGTACTTGTTTATGTGTTTGTCATTCTGTAAACAGCTGTTCCCCTTTATTTTGAGCTCAACAATTTTTCTTTCATCATTTGTTCATAATACAATTTGGGTTATAGACCGAAAAGAATGCTTTCACCTGAGTTACCAGCTGGTTTAAGATATCAAAATTAGTTTTCTCACAACTCATCAAAATTAAGATAGTTAACCACAGTCCTTAGAGTGAGAAGCAATTATTGGGCAGGACTCCAATTGGTGAACAGAGGACTGGCCAACCTTTGCTCATTATAAGGAGCCCCTAATGATCTCCAGAGTCTGTTGGGAGATACCCCCAATATTTGGTTATGGTCAAAAGATAAAGCTTGCCCAAAAAAATAAAATAATATTTTTCTCATAAAAGATGCTCTTGATACAACACTGAATTGAGAAACAAATGTTTTTACATGTGTACGGTAATTCATTAATGTTAACCTCATGATGTATTAAATGTATTCATGATTCTGGATCTACAGGTCTTCCAAAATGTAAAGCAAAGATTGTTTATTGTGATAAGACTTTTCTTTCAGATTCACATCTCTGTCTTTAACAAAAACTTGTGATGTACATTCCATTAAAGTACAACAAATGAGGTAAAAGCTTCTTATGTATTAGATAGAGATGATTGGTTAAAAGGATTATGTTGTGTGAAAATGAAAAATTATGTATGTTACAAAATGTCATCATGATTGTCATATAGCAATATTATGTATGATCTTGATTTCTAAATTTCTGTGTAAAAATATGTAACTGTTGTTTGTTAATATTCTATATGGATTAAACATTAGGCCATCCATGGTTGTTAGAAAATAATGGTTCCATTTTATGTTTTAAGGTGCTTGATATTCAGATAAGATAGTAATACTAAGCTTACTGCTTCCATTACAATATAATGTCACTAATCTTCTCTTCTAGGTGTTTAACAACTAAGATTTGGAGATCAAAGATTTAGAGAGTTAAATGGGCTAAGGGGATAGACAATACTTTGGTCCTAGCCCTCTGAGGTCAATGAGGAGTCAGGACATAAGAGAACCTCCCTTGTGACATCCTAATAACTCATTTGAGTCTCTGATTTTCTGATCAAGGAGATTATGAGACCACAGAGGAAAGTGATTCCACAATGTATAGTGTGCCTAAGGAGTCACCCAGAGACAAAAAAAATCTCTCAGGCTTTCATAGAAAGCAACTTGGTCAAGCAATTGCTGTGACTTACCCAGATGGCTGACATTGATAGGAGATCTAGAGATGCTGTACTTGGTTCCAAGGTGATTCCTGAGCAGACTTAACTGACTTTGACAGACAGCAAGAACTTAATTTTTTATTTATACAGGTCTCACTTTAACTTGGTCTTAAACATCCAGCAGAAAAGTGTAACCACAAGATGTACAAAAGCAATGCCATAGTAATAGGTTAGGTATAAAAGGTTCAAGTCACCAACAACCTCTGACAGTTGCCAGCTAGACTGGTAGCTGACCACTGTTATGAAGTTTAGACTATATTCTTCAAGGAAATTCTTCTTTTTCCACCTTCAACTAAACACCCATCATTCACAAAACAGAGAAGAGAGAGATGTTGGGAGCCATTGGAGCTGGAAATTGGTCATATGTGTGAGGACAGGACAGAGCCAGAGTGCCTCAAGCAGTCAAGCTACCTCAGTCTTGAGAAAAACATCCTGCCTGGACAATACAGTCATTAGACACTAGGCAACATTGCCTCTCAGTGATACTAACTTTGCAAGAGTATAAATAAATGCTCTTACTGTTGATTTTAGGTCCTCTTGCCCATCAGGTAAGAGGTTACCTTCCACCTGACCCAGCTCTTGTCTCTTGTTTTTATTTTCCTCATCTCCACCACCATTCCTCCTTAGTGTACAATGAGAGACTAATGAGGTCCACCACAGATACGAGTCTGCAGTGAATTGATTTATTATGGTCTCTATGCAGTCAAACCCCTCTGTTAATATTAACCTGTATTTGCACCTGCTCCCCATTGCTAGCATCACTGCCTCAGCTCTACCTCTAGTAATCAGGAATCAGATTCTTGTAAGGAGTGAGCAGTTTAGATTGCTGTCACACACAGTTCACAGTAGGGTTCACATTTCTGTCTGGACATGGTGGAGCACAACTGTAATCTCAGCACTGTGAGATACTGATGGAGAAGGATTGCAGGTTTGAGCCCCATTTGTGCATTTTAGCAAGTAACAAAATCCTTTTTCAAAATAAAAAATTAAAAAACTGAGGACAGAGATGTAACTCAGTGTGAAGGCCCTGTGTTCAATCTCCAGTTATATATAGGGAGTCATATCTGATTGGCATCAATGTCCCATGAAGTTCAGTATATTCTTTTTGATGAAAAAATATAATATAGATACCTGTATATATATATTTGATATGTACATTATTCATACACTTACATATATTTTTTCTTTGTTTTGACCTTCAAACTGAGAAGACTTTTGCTCAGCAACGTTGGGCCTGGGTTTTTCTACAGGAAAGTTCAGAGGGCAGGGTCCAAAGAACTTTTAGCTACCCATTCCTATTTCTGACCAGTCTGATGGTTAATCTTGGCTGTTATTTTCATTGGCTTGAGTGACACCCAGATCAGTACAGCACATTTTTTGGTGTGACTGGATGGGTTATGAGGCTGTGACCTTGGAACTGATCAGGTCCCTGGCCCCTTCCTCTCAGGCTCTTGTTTCCGTGACTTGGGTGCTATCAGCTGAGCAGCTTTCCCCTGCCATGCCTCTGCTGTGTTGTTTCTCCCTTGGAACCAACCAAACACACAGTGAAACTTTTGAAACTGTGAGCCAAAATACACCTTTTCTCTTCATGTTCTCCAAAGGTGACTCATATGGCCAGAAGTCACAAGGTATATTTGAGCTAATGTGATTATACCTGCATCTGGGATCTAGGACTATGGGAAAAGACAACTTTTCCACAATATAATTCTTACATTTCTGGTCCAGAAAAAAAACCTGTTGGAATGTATAAAAGCCATAATTATTAGTTTAGGTGACAATGACAATAAGCCACAAAGAGCACAACACTGTGACATCCAGAAAGAAGGGTCTTGTAGGCTACATTGTGTGGTTGCTTGATGAGCAGGGGCTTTTTAGCAAAGGAGGTCCTAAGTATGGCTACTATGCTGGAGAAGGCACAGGTCCCAGCAATACACACTTGAAAAAGATACAAGAACTGCTTCTAAGCAATGGTGTGCACATGGCAAGCACTGTATCCCCTGATTTCTGAGGTTACTTCACAGCTAAATGGAACAGAGGGATGCAAGGTGAGATGAGGGAAATAAAACAAGTTTTACTGATGAGGGACTGAAGTAAGGAGACATCAAAACCACTGTGCTGGGAGTCTGAGAATTTAAAAGTTGGGTAGAGTCGCACAGCAATGGCATTTTCACTGCACTAGTTGAAGGGATATTGAAGGTCTCCTCCACCCACCAGAGCTCTTCATGGAATGTTTCTCTCACTACCAATCCACCATGCCATGCTGCCTCTGCCTCCCTGCTGCAGAATGTCTGGACACCAACACTTTAGCCCTGATTACTTTCAAACCTTACCCACCTGAAGCTGGACCCCGAATGAGCCTCTGCCACAGATATATCACTCTCTGGGCCCCTCCCTTCATTCTTCTCATGGTGGTACAGCTGTGCATGCCTTTGGTGATAGAAAGTGGTAAGCCTGGAGGGTCAGGGCCATGTTATCTAACTCCATGACAGCTCTTAAACAGTTGGGAATTTGAATTTGTCACTTCTTTGGTTGAGCTGATGTAAAGTGCATGACACTTCACCAAGAACATCTTTGCTGTGAGGAAGGGAAAGTCCATGTCAGGCAGAGAGCTCTTGGGAGGGGACTCCCCATGATCCTCAGGAGGATATATTTCAAGACAATGGAGGAAAAATACAATGGCTTGGGAAAGGATGGGAGGAGATAGACTGATCCTCTCTAGAAAGGGAGAGATGTCACTTCAGCGGGGTGAAGTGAGATGGTGTCATGGTGGACACAAGGATATTTTCAAGGGGAAAGCCTGAGTCCTGTGTACTTTCTTAAAGCATCTGGAACTTGTGTGTCATACTGCTCTGAGGGGTTTGACTGGAGTTTCCTGGATCTTAGGAGGCCAGTGGAGAGAAATGATCTTAGACAGAAAACTGCTTACAGTGCAATTCTGCTTGGCCCAAGTGTACAGTGAGATATCCTCTTGTGAACAAGACTAGAGGTTACTCGACTGCCACAACCCAGAGCCCCCAAGCACCTTCTCACTCAGAAAAGACTTCTGCAGTCCCAGTTGCAGCTGTCTTTCTTCCTAGGCCCCAGAGTTGAGGTGCATCCCGATCTGCTGCCCACTGAAGTGTAAAGTGAGATAGCCATAAGCCTAAATGAAGGGTCAACAATGATGCCTACCCTGCTCTAAAAGCTTCCCTGGTCCTTAAGAGACACAGGGTCACCAATGATGAGCTGCTGGGGGCAATTCAGCTCCACAACACTGGCAGCCTCTAGTCCCAGCACTCTTCCCCAGGACCTGGCACCCAGAGGCACCCTAGGCCTCAGAGGAGCCTCTCCTACTGGGGGGCCATGTGAGCCAGGATCTGGCCCAGGTAAGGATGAGGGGTCTTCTTCAGACTGTCCTTTCTCCTGGCCTCCCCTTGCCAGTTGCTGCCCTAGGAATGGCCCCAGACCATAAAGCCCTGATGTGGGCCTCCTCTGCCCTGAAGGTCCAGCACCCCAGGCTTCCCTAGGGAGGGGGCCTCAGCACTGATATCCCTATTGAAAACCAGGTTAAATAACCCTAAGTTATTGCAGGCTGATCAGGCCTGCAATCTTCCAAGCGAGGGGATGGCGAAGGCTTAAATAAATGCAGACAATGGCAATGATTTTAGGGCACCAGGAGGGACTAACTCTCTTAGAGCTTCAGTATTCTCTGAGTTAGCCAAAGACTGCTCTGGGCAGCCCGTATTTATTTGGTTTTCAAACAAAGGAGGAGCATACTCAAGAAAATGCGGGAATCTCGCAGGACCTTGGGAGAATTTTCCAAAGTTGTAAATTATGTCAATCAGGAGGACTACCTTATCTTTAGGTTGGTATTTATTGTAGGAGTGTGGGGCCTGCAGCTGTGGTCTCCTTGGAGTTGATTGGGTTGGAAGCCAACGTCTTCAGCTGTAGCCTTATCTTGTCAGACAAGGTGCCTAAGCTTCAGACAACTCACAAGTAAACATGCAAAGCCAATTGGTTAATATTAAATCATGCTCAGAGCCACTCTGTAGTGGTCCCCAACACTCCCTCCATCTGCCAGGTCCCTGAAGGAAGTCCTCATGGCTCAGCTCCTGTAGGAAAGATCTCCCAACTAGGGCATCAGCTCAAGGCCTTCCTGCAAGGTCTCTGGAGAACAAGATTTGGCTCGGGGCCGGTTCCACCCTCATGGCCTCAGAAGGGGAGGTGTAACAAATTAGGTTCCCAGAGGAGGAGGAAAAGGCACTGAAACCATAGGGTTGATGGGCAGTCTGCTGGTCCCTAGGTGGGCTTTGGCAGATTTCACTTTGGCGGCATCCTGCACCCCACGAGTCCGAGGTCCCTCCTCACTGAGCTCTGATGCAGCTGCTCCGGGACTTGAGAGGTGACTGGAGCGGGAGGGGTGGGAGGGAGGAGCCTGCCTGGGGGGTGGGGGCTGTTCATTGGCAATGTAAATAAAGATGACGGTGGAAAATGCTCTCAGCTCCTGTGCTGGCATTTGTACCCTCTGGGGAGTGAGGACAGCAAGCAGGGAAGGACCTGGTGTGCCAAGCTCCAGGGTGAACATGTGCCTGGTTGAGTTCTTCCCGACCAAATGGGGCTCTTCTTCCCACTGCTCCTGGGATCAGACAGGCTGAGCCCTCCCTGGAGTCCCCATCACCACCCCACTCATGAGGCTTCGTTCTCTTCAACCCTTATGTGCACATCCTGACTTTATCCACATCCCTTAAAAGTCCTCTCAGCCCTCTGCCATGAACCAATGTGCTGGCATGGAGCCTGCAGCTGGCAACTTTCTTAGGGATTGTCTTTCTCCTTCAAAGAGCCCAGAATGGAGGCTGCACTGATCCTGAGGTCTGGCAGGGGCTTCCTGAGTGAATGGTTTGACCAGAGGACAAGGCCTGGCTGCTATAGGAAGAAGCCACTGCACCTTAGGCAAAGTTCAGCTGATACCACCACCAAGGCCTAATGAAAATGCCTTCTTTTCTCAGTCACCAGGAGGGACCAGCTTTTACTCTAACTTTGACTTGTAGGAGGTCCTCCAGGTCTCTGTGGACTGAGCAGGATTGGTGAGAGTTCCTGGTCTGCAGGATCTTAGCCAGGCTGCCCTATCAAGGTACGCGAGCAGCTGAGACACAGCCTGATCTTAACATCATATACGTTTTCACTTCAAGTTCTTCTCTGTTCTTTTTAAAAATTTTGGTATACTCATTTTTTTTTTCCTGATTCTGGTTTCTCTTTTTTTTAAAAAAAGTTATTAGTATATGTTTATAGAACAGCATGATCACATTCATGGTGGGTTAGTATATACACATATCTCAATTCTTTTTTCTTTTTAAAAAATTAATTAAGTTCACTGGTACATTTTAGATATGCATAATGATGACATCCATCATAGGGAAATTGCACCTGTACATGATATATCTTGATTCTTCTTTTACTCCCATTCATCTACTTTCCTTTCAACCCCTCTTCCTCTCCTTATTTACAAAAGCTTTATTTCTATTTTTTCCTTCTTTTCTCATTTTTTCTTATCCCTTCCTCGATTCTTTTTTTGAATCCCCTTCCCCTTTCATCTCTTAGTCTTAGTCCCTATTATGGTTGATACATTGTGTCAACCTGAAAAGTTTATAATGTTAACTAAGTGACTCAGCAGGGGTCCAGGGTCCTTACTTTGTAAACATCCTGAGCTTGTACAAGAGGAAGGCATGGAGATTACAATGTATAACGTAAGGGAGAAAAGAGACTTGCTCTCCTCTCTCTTTTGCTCTTGCTGCTTTTGCGGTCTTCTCCTGCCTTGAACTGTTGCCCCTGTGCCCTGCCAGCCTGCCTTGGAGCCAGCTGATTACAGACTGACACCTCCACAAACTGTGAGCTAAATAAACCTTTCCTTCCTTAATTTTGGTTGTCAGGTATTTTGTCTCAGCAACAAGAGAAAAGTAACAAGACGGTCCCTTTTGTAAAAGTTCTAGTCTCCTGTTTCCTATTATCTTTTATTTTGCTCTCTTTTTTTTATTTGCTCTCTAATTTATGTATAATTTGGGTTTCTCATTAAAGAGAAAGGATGGGATATTTAAGCTTCTGTGTCTGATTTATTTCACTTAACATTATGGTCTTGAGGGGCATCCATTTCAAAAAAAGGTGAAACATTTATACGACCTGAAGAGAAACCACAGTATTGCATCCATTTCAAATAACTCAAGTTTGTCCTTTTTTATGGTACTCCACTGTGTGTAAATACCACATTTTCTTTATCCATTCATCTGCTGATGGACATACAGCATAGGCTGCTTCCAAGATTAAGGTATTATGAGTTGTGCTGCTATAAATATAGTAATGGATGTATCACTGTAATATGTGTTTAACTTTCAGGAAGATACCTAGAAGGACAAGAGCTGGGTTGAATTCAATTTTTATTTTTACTTTTCTGAGGAATCTCCAAACCGATTTACATAATAGCTATACTAGTTTATATTCCTACCAGCAATGTAGAAGAGTTCTTTTTCTCTGAAGCCTTCAGGTTATTTGAAAAGAACAGTCTATAGATACATCCACATGACATATATCCCCCATTTAAACATTACAATTCTGTGGTTATTTACACAATTTACAGCCACACTGTAGTAAATACATAGAATTTTGAACCATTAGAACATTTTTGTTGCCTCAAAAAGGAATCATTTGCCATTTAGCTACCACCTCCTGTCTTCCTATATGCCCCACCATTATGCAATTGCCAGTTTATTTTCTGTCTCCATAGTTTTAAACTTAATCTGTGCCTAATGTACACGTTTTCCTCTTCACTTGTATACTAGCGTGTAGCCTTTATACAATATAAGGAAGGGAAAGAGGCTTGCTCTTTCTGCTCCTCCTCCCTTTTTGTTCTTGTTGCCTTTGCTGTTCTCTGCTGCCATGAACTGTTGCCCTGTGCCATGTGCCACTCTGCCTTGGAGCCAGCTGGTTATAGACTGAAACCTCCAAAAACTGGAAGCTAAATAAACCTTTCCTTCCTTAATTCTGAGTGTCAGGTATTTTGTTTCCGTGAGAGAAAAGTAACTAAGACATACTGTAAGAATAGAAAACTACAGATCAATGTACTTTATAGATACTGATGCAAACCCACTTAATAAAATATTTCTAAACTGAATATCTAGCACCTTACAAAAATTATTCACCATGACCAAGAAAACCTTGTTCCTGGAATGCAACGATCATTCAACAAAGGAAAATGAATCAGTGTAATACACCAGATTAACAGAATGAAGGAAAAAATATGCTCCATCTCAATTGTTACATAAATGTGTTTGACAAGATTTAACACCCCTTCATGATAAAGTATTTCCCTAAACTAAATTCCTAAATCCTATCACACCATAAATTATGTATATATACTCTTACCACTTAAATACTCTAACATGACGCCTATTGAAACACTCACACACATATGCTGTCCGCACCTATACATCCCAAATACACTACCTCTATATTCCAAGCCCACATTTACATAAACTTATGCTACAGTCTCACAGAAGCACATGCCACACACCCACACCACTACAATGGACACCCAGCTGCCTCATTTCCTCAACATATCACATTCCTCCTGTTACATAACCTCAAGCATCCAGATGCCTACATATATTATTAATACAATATACCCACAGATGCAAATGGATACATAGATATATATGCCCAAATACAAGTAGACACAAGCTCCATCTCTTCTTTTCTTTTCTTTTTTTCAGGGGGTGGTGTGGAGGACCATCTGGACAACTGTCCTTGAAAGAAAAGCAATTATCTCCCTCCTGGCCCTATTTCCATGTATTGATATGTCCAGAACTGGCTAGGATTTTTCTTATCCCTTCAATTGGCTTTAAGCAATGCAGATCAGTCTAGTTGTGGTGCTGATGTGGTCTCTGAAGCAAGGTGACAGGTCAGTGTTACCCCACCCCTATAGCTTCCAAACACATGTGTGAGCAAGGCAGAATGGAGAGGTATGCTCCACACTGGCAGCTGGGATTAAGCCTCAAATAAGAGGCTATGACTTCCCAGGGCATAGAAGATTACACATCATGGCTAAAGCACCGACCCCAAAACATTAGATGCTACCTTGAATTGTGTTATGCAGGTTAATCCTTCTGCATATCTTTCTCTTTGCATATTACAGAGGTGATTTCAGGCCTCCTACCTAGTCCAGCTCACAGCACTCACCTACTTCCCACCATTCTCATAGTCACTCATCCTCATATCACTCCCTTCTTCATAGATTAATAAAAACTGGGTTTGGCCCTGGGTTGAGGCCTCTGTTCCAGTTAGACATTATCTTAGCTCGACTTATGACCCCCTTGGCTCCCCATAACTACAAATATGGCTTACTGTCTTTATTCTCACCATGGGTTGCACTGGAAGTGGTAGATTGGAATTAACTCACTAGAATTCCAATAACTTTTCTATGGGATTACAAATATAAACTTCTCAGACCACAATGAGGACCAGGAAGGGCTCTCTACAGGGTGGGGATGGTACTACAGGGTCTTCATACTGGGCTATACTCTACCCTCCTTTTAAAACTTTTCTGAGATCAGTTCTGTCAATAAATTGCAAAGTTGCCCAGCCTATACTCAAACTTGTGATCCTCTGGCCTCATTCTCAAAGAGTGCTGGAATTACAGATGTGCACTTCCACACTCAGCTCACAAAGTCAATCTGTAAAAACTAAAACAGACGCTTTCAGTTAAAACAGTTCACAGCCCCCAAATAAACTCCCATGTACCACAAATACAAACCTAGACACTCACTGTTCTCAAATTCCTCTATGCCGTAACATACACAGCCAGATTGTCACCTTAACTCCAGGAGCATACATAAAACTCCTCTATTATGAATACACAAATCCAAAAATACAATAAAATACATAATAGTACATCTTTTCAAATATATCTACAAGCTGGGCATGGTAGCACATACTTGTAATCTCAGCACTCAGGAGGCTGAGACAGGAAGATCCTTGAGAGTTTGAGGCCAGCCTGGGCTATAAAGTGAGCTCAAGGCCAGCTTGAACTGCATACTGAGACCCTGTTTCAAAAAGACAAAAAAACCCCACAAATATATCTACAAAAAACACAGTATTTCACAATTCACTAAAAATATATAGAACAATTCCATCCCCTAATTCTCTCTCTCTCTCTCTCTCTCTCTCTCTCTCTCACACACACACACACACACACATCCTTATTCATATATACACACATACCTACTCAAAATAAACTTCAAGATCACAGAATACTCCAGATTTACCCCCAACCCACTATTCTGTAATATAATAAAAAGTCACCCATACTTTCTGTTATGGCTTGTATCTAGATGTCTTCTCAATGCTGCATGCACTCGTATGTGTGGCTTTTGGGAGGTGGGTGGATTGTGGATTTGTGATACTGGGATCAAGGATATGTGGTACTGGATTAATCCATTAATGAGCATAGCTTTGGGGATGGCTGGCACTGACCAAGAGACTTGTAGCCGAATGAAATAAAAGGGAAACAAAAGCCCTTGGCAGGACTGTTTCTTCTCTGCCATGCCATACCACTGTGCCCTGGAGCCAGTCAACTACAGACTGAAATCTCTCCAAACTGTAGAGCTAAAATAAACCTTTTCTCCTTTTCTTTTTCTTTTTCTTTTTTTTTTTTTTTTGAGATAGGGTCTCTTCATATACTCTAGGCTGGCCTCAAACTCACTATGTAGCCCGGGTTGGCCCTGAACTCATGGTGGTCCTCCTGCCTCAGCCTCCTGAGTGCTGGGATTACAGGTGTGTGCCACCACATGCAGCTCCTCCTTTAACTTGTAGATGTTGGATATTTTATCCCACTCATGAGAAAGTAAGACACTTTCCTAAAATCTCCCTTTCAAGAAACTGTATTTTTATGTATAAAAATACTGGAAATCACAAGGTTTCAAGAACAGCAAACCACTAGGAATCATGTGAAAGTACTCCTCAATTTTACACTGGCCTTGAAAAGCTTATTATAGTAAAATCCATGCAGAGTTATACTGCTTACCCACATCAATTCTGCACAGTGGGCCAGGTGACTTTCTGAATGGGGTCTTGGTCCATCCGGACTTATGTGAGCAGCAGAGCTCACACCAGTGTAAAAATTCAGTAGTCTCCAATTTGACAATTTCCACAGAATGTCAGTTGTCTTCTTAATCTACTATCCATATATCTCTTTAACAATCTCAGTAAAAACATGTGGATTCACAAATACTCTGTAAAATAGTAAAATGTTTCATGGCTAGAGCATCACAATAACAAAACGCCTAGTAATCCATTAAGTAGAGTATAAAAGCTAGGCATGTCTTAGCAAAAGTTCACTTTTCTCTAAAGCACTAACAGCTTTATGTCCTAAGACCTGGGTTCCTAGGCCAGGACAAAGTAGAAAGACAAAAGGTGATGTGACAGACCCTTTCAAAGGGGAAGACTGTAACAACTGCAAGATACAGACGGAGCAAAATTATTTAGAGATCAGATGAAACACTTCCTCACTTAATACTAATTCATTTTCCTGTTAGAAATCAAAGGGTATACTAACCTTGGAGGAACTCAAAGAAACTTTTTCACCCATGCAGACATTAAGTCATTTTATGGAAACAGCTTTATCATTTAAATCAAATTTGGCTCCAGAAATTTATAGCCCACATAGTAAAATATAGTTTCACACATCCTCTCTTAAAACATGAAAAAAGCCACCATAAACTTCTCTGAGAACATTTGGTTCTTGTGTGTTTGTCTTTATGTCTACAATTTATGTTCACTGATAAAATGAAATCTTATCAAATTACAATGGACCAAAACTAGAAATCAACAGCAAAAGAAATCACAGACACTATACAAACACATGGAAATTGAACAATACACTTGTTTTTTGGTACAGGGTATTCGTGTGCATTTTGGGTTAGCCTTGAACTCACTGTACAGCCCAGGCTGGCCTTGAAGTTGTGGCAATCCTCCTGCTTCAGCCTCCTTGAGTGCTGGGAGTACAGGCGTACACTACCACACCTGGCTTAAACAATACACTTTTGAACAACCAGTGGGTCACTGAAGAAATTAGGGCATGTGAAGCAATTCCTAGAATTCAGAATTTGTGGGACACAGTGACTACAGCTCCAAGAGGGAAGTTTATAGCTCTGAGAGCCTACATTAGAAAACCAGTGGTCACAAATAAACTCAGTGTGCATCTCAAAGTCTTACAAAACCAAGAAACCACACAGAAAATCAGAAGGTAACAATAAAGATTAGGTTGCAAGTTAATAAAATAGATTAAAAGGATAATACAAAGCACTAATGAATCAAAGGGAAGGCTGTTTGAAAAGATAAACAAGATTAATAAACTTTTAGGTAAACTAACCAAAAGAAACAAAGAGAAGATGAAACTAATAAAATTAGAGCTGAACACCTTGGACAGAAGACCAATATATAAAATATATAAATAATTCAAAAGAATTAGTCCACACCACAAAGTAAAAGACCCAATCAAAAAATAAACAACTGAAATGAATAGACAGTTCTTAGAACAAGGAGTCCAGCTGGGTGTTGTGGTATGTACCTGGAATCTCAGTACTCAGGAGGCTGAGGCAGGAGGATCACCAAGGGTTTGAAGTCAGCCAGCGGTACATAGTTCAAGACCAACCTGAACTACATAGTGAGACCCTGTCTAAAAAAAAAAGACGTAGATATAGTCAATGAATACATGAAAAAACTGTTCACTACCACTGGCCATCAGAGAAATGCATAATTAAAGCAACACTGAGATTACTCCAGAAAAAATGGCTATCATCAAGAAATCAAATAAAAACAAATGCTACAGCACATACCTCCCACTTCCTGTGGCACACGTTCATAACCCCCTGGGACTTTGAAGGAAATGGATTTCCTCTTCTGCAGATGATTACTCTCTTTTTCAGAAACTGCTTCTGGTACGTTACTGGGCTTCTGCAGAGACTGAATGCTTAAATGTGGAACACAGAGTGACTATGTGACCTCAGCTTTCTGTCACAAAAATGGTATTGTCTAACCTACTTAATCTTGACATTTAGTGTATATAGTGGTGGACTGATTATGTCAACTTGAGAAATTTAGAAGCTTAACTAAACTTGGCTCAGTAATTGGCTCAGCAATTCTACACCCTAGGGTGTAGAGGAGCCACCCTAGGGTGGATCATCACCTAGATGATATAAAAGGGAAATGAGGAAGGACAGAGGAACTGCCATTCCTTTTGGAGGAGCTCCAGTCTTCACCTTCAGCTTGGACTTCATCTCCTGGCTTCTAGTGCAGACTCTTCTGCTTCTGCCTTGGATCCTTCAGCCTTCCATCAGACTCATCGGCCTCCTGGTACGGACTTGCATGGAACTCTGCAGTGAACTCCAGACCCTGGACCGATTCCTCCAGTCCAGTGTGCAGGCACTCTCTGCACACTTCCTCATACAACTCTTTGGCTGACCGTCGTGGTAAGCCAATCTTGTAATTTCTTATACATTTGTACATCTTGTGTCATATGTTTCTCTAGACATTATGAACAATATAGTTATGTGCAACTTCATGGCAAATTTTAGAAATGTGAATTGTACTAACTTTAAAGATTTTCTTTCTGCTGATTAAATGCATATGCTTCTTTGGATGGTTTCATTAACTTGCACATTTTTATTTTATATTTGTTGAATTTAATTTTACATTTTAGCCTTTAGGTAGCAAAATATTCAGGAAAATCCAAATGAAATTGAGGAGTTATGGCTTACATCTAGATGTTCCCCATTTAAAAAAAAATGGATGTTCCCCAAAGTCTCACGTGCTCCTATGTGGGGCTTTTGGGAATGACTGAATCATGGGAGTGTGATACTGGATTAGTCCACTGATTGGTTTAGAATAGTTCTGGGTGTGGATGATGTACTCACTGAAAAGGGAAGACTCACTCTGGATATGGGTGGCACCCACGAGTAGAGTTGTAGCCTGGAGGGAATAAAAAGTGAAAGAAGAAGGAAATCTCGCAGCTTCTTTCCTGCCACGCCATTGACTATTTCTCCTCTATCATGCTCCTCTGACGTACTGCTCTCACTTGGAGCCAGTTGACTATGGGTTAAAAACCTCTACAAACTGTGAGATAAAATAAATCTTTCCTCTTTCAATTTGTGGGGGTCATGTATTTTGACCCAGCAACAAGAAACTAAGAGAGCTGGTAACGCTGAAGGGAGAGATTGAAAATTCAGTAAAGATTTCAATACTCACTTTCAATAATATTTGGAAAAAATGAAACAGAGGATCAAGAAGGAAACAGAAAACTTGAACAACACAATTACCTAGTCCTAACAGACTTTATAGAGTACTCAAATACAAAACCCAACATGAGCAAAACTAACATTCACTGTACATGGAGCATTCTCCTGGATAGATCATATGCTGTGCCCTAAAAGAAGGTGCAATAAATTTAAAAATAATGAAATCATTACAAAGTATGTTCTCTGATCACAATTAAATTAAGTTAGAAGCCCATAAGAGGTAAGAAAGTCACAAACATATACAAGTTAAACAAGACATGCTTAAATAACCAATGGGTAAAGGTCAAAGAAAATACAATGGGAGAAAATACAATGGAAATATAAAATAATTTGAGGCGATGAAAACCAATGTAACTTATGAATTAAGCTGTAGCAGAGGGCAAAGAGAAATTTATAGAAAAGATCTTAAGTCAATAACCTAATTTAACAATGTAAATAATTGGGAAGATCAAGAGCAAAATTAATGTAAAGCAAGCAGAAGGTAAAAAAGAAAAAAGATTATGGTGGCAATACATAAATCTGTAATAAAAAAATCTGTAATAGAAAAATCCATAATAGAAAAATCTGTAATAGAAATCTGTAATAGAAAAATAAGACACTTTAATCAAAGCAAAAATTGTTTCTAAAAAAGCAACAAAATTAACAAATTTTACTAGACCAAGGAAAAGACTCAAAGTACCAAATCAGGAGAAAAAGAGGGAACATCATCACTAGTTGTACAACAGTGAAAAGGATAAGAGAATACTATGGGAAAAGCATGCCAACAAATAGGTAACAAAATGAAATAAATTCCAAGAAAGACACAAACTAACAAAAATGTCTCAAGAAGATATAAAATCTTTTAGTTCCATAACAAATACAGAAATTAAATTACTATTTCAAAACTTCCCACAAAGAAAAGTGAAGCCAGGATGTCTTCATTGGTGAGTTTAACCAAAAATTTTGAGAAGTATTAACACCAATCATTATCAGTCTTTTAAAGAAAATGTAGAAGAGGAGGGAACATGTCATAATTCATTCCATGAAGACAGTATCATACTGATGCCAAAATAAGAGAGAGACATGTCTTGTGAATACAGATGAAAATAACCCTCAAAAAATCAGTAAACTAACTCCCACAACATTAAAAAAGAATATATACCATGATCAACTGAGTTTTATTTCAGGAGTCTAACGTTGGCTTAACATTTGAAAACCTATCAATGTAATACCTCATTATCAACAGAATAAATGTAAAAAACTATACATTCATCTCAGGAGACACAGTAAAAGCAGTTGACAAAATCTAACATCTTTTCAAGACAAAAATACTCACTAAACTAGGATTATAAAGGAATTTCCTTAACCAGATAAAAGGTACCTATGAGAAACTCACAATCAGTATGATGTACAACAGTGAAAAAACTGAAGGTTTTCTTCATAAATTCAGGAACAAAACATGAATATATGCTCTCACTTCTGTGCAGCATAATAATAGCAGGTCCAGCGAGGGCAATGTTGTAAGGAAAAGAAGAGAAAGTCTTCTATATTGGAACAGGAGAAATAAAACTATTTTATTTTGGCAAATGATGTGAGCTTGTGGATAGTTCTAAGGAGTCTACTAACAAACCACTGGAACTAATAAGTTCAGCAAGGTGTCAGAATACAAGATGAATATATAAAAGCAAATGTATTTTAGCAGGGTGTGGTGTTTCTCGTTTGTAGACCCACATACTTGGGAGACTGAGGCAGGAGGATCACTTGAGCCCCCAACTTCAAGACATTCCTGAGCAATATAGTGAGACCCTGACTCAAAAAAGCTGTGTTTTTACAAGTTTAAATTTCTTTAAGTTCTATAAGAAAAGATGCTTTTTCAAGTGGGAATCAATCTTATTTTATGAAATAAGCCTGGAAAATGATATCAAAACTAAAAACACATTTACAATAACTTAAAAACTATATAACATCTAGGCAGAAAACTGACAAAAGGTATGAAAGAATCATATACCTGAAATTAAAAACAGAAAAACTTGAAGAGGGTCTAAATAAATGGCAAGATTTACTGTGTTCATAGTTCAGAAGACTAGATGTTAACAAATCAACCCTCCCCATCATCACCTACAGATCCACTACAATCTAGGCAAAAACCCACTAGGCTTTGGAAGAGAAACTGATATGCCACTTTTCTTTCTTTTTTTTTCCTTTTTCTTTTTCTTTTCCTTTTCCTCTTTCCCTTCCTTCCTTTCTTCCTTCCTTCCTTCCTTCCTTCCTTCCTTCCTTCCTTCCTTCCTTCCTTCCTTCTTTTCTTTTTAAGGCAGGTTCTCACTATGTAGTTCAGGCTGATTTTTGTTAACTCACATTAACAAAGTGTGCAAGAAAGGTAAAAAACACAGGTCTTATGCAAATTAACTGAAAACTGATTATTTACCCAAGTGCAAGAGCTAAAAATACAAACTTCTAGACATAAGGCCAAAACTGAAAGAAACAGATAAATCTATTACTTACAGTTGCAGGCTTCAACATGCTCTTTGGGAATTGATGGATAAATTGATAAAGCAGGCAGAAGATCTATTAGGATACACATGACCTGAGCAGTTCTATCATTCAAAGGGTACTATCACCAAACACATATCAACAACTGTTCTGGAAGTTAATATACTTTGAAACACATGGGTCAAGAAGTCACAAGAGAACTTTTAAAATACTTTCAAGTAAATAAATTGAAAAATCTTGCAGAAAAATGCTGCCACAGTTTGGATGAAGAATGTTCCTCAAAAGCCTGAGTATTAAAGTCTTTGTCCTCAGTTTGACACTCCTGGAAGGTATAGAATCTTTTAGAGGTGAGTCCAGTAGGAGGTTCTGGCACTGGAGATGTGCTGTAGCTATGGACAGCTGGTCTCTTCCTCTCACTTTGCTTTCTGACTGCCATGAGGTAAATGGAGTCCTCTATCATGACATTCTTGTGTCATGATAGATGCTTTGCCATAGGGCCAACTGAGCATGAACTGGAGCCTCTGAAGACAGATCAAATCACCCTTTTCTCTTTTCAAGTTGATTAATCTCAGCTATTTCTTACAGGAAGGGAAAGCTGACTAACACAAATGTAAATGTACTTGATACCATTAAATTGTAACATTAAAATGGTTAAGATGATAAATTTCATGGTCAATATATTTTTACCACAATTAAAGGTAATGTTTTGCCAGCTGAGGTGGTGCATGCCCATAATCCCAGCACTCTCGGAGGCTAAGGCAGGAGGTTGCCTCGCTTGGGAAACCAACCAAGAGCTTATCTAAAAAATGAAAATATAAAATGGGTAAAGATATAGGCTACTGTGAAGTGCTTGGGCTCAATTCCAAGTAACATACATAAATTAATAATTTAAATTAATAATCTGACACCAACATTTATAAGATACAGTTATAGGTATGCTCAGAAAGACATTTGTAGCATTAAAAACATATTTTAGAAAAGATCAAATAACTGAAATCAATAACCTAAGCTTTTACCTTAGGAAACTAGATAAAGAAAAACAAATTAAAGCTAAAGCAAGGAAACAGAGGAAATAATAAACCACTAACCAGGAAAAAACCACTAACCAAGAAAAAAGGGGGTGAAGTCACAAATTACCTATACAGGCATAAATGACGGGTCATCACTACTCATCCTGCAGACATCAAAAAGATAATGAAAGAATACTAGGAACAAATCTAACCCCATAAATTTGATAATTCCTTGATGGGCATAAACCACCAAAACTTCCTGAAAGAGACATGGAAAATATGAAAGGATACTTTTCCCATGTGTACCATGGAAGACAATTGATCACAGGAGAAAAAACCCTCTCCTGTGGTTCTTGCTTATCATCTCTACTTTCAAAGAGTTTCTGCTAAAAGGAAAAAAATACTGAACTAAAAAGTCAGTTGACTATGTACAACCTTTTCCTGACGAAGGCAGGCTAATTTGGAAACAAGCTATGACTTTACAAAGACTGGAGGGAGATGTGGGACAGTCAGCACCTGGGCTGTGAAGACCAACCCAGCTATGGGGCATGGGAGCTAGTGGCCCATAATAGAGTTCCCCAGGCCATGGAAAAGGTAAATGTGTTCAGGTAGGCCATGGGCAGAGAGTACTGGACCAGAAACATGACAAGTGTTCATGAATGACAGAAATGATGATAAATCACCCAAGTCAGGATATTAGCATGTGGGAGACCTTGGTGGGAGGAGGTGGGAAAGATATGTGCTAGCATTCACTGTAGTACATTATTTTGGCAATACACTAAAATATTAAAACTCAACTTAAAATGGTTCAAAATATCCTATAATTTAAAGTCAAGAATAAAACCATGTATATAATATGTACAAATAAACATGCACACAATAGAAAGACATTTGACCAACATGCTAATAATGTGGGATTTGTTGACTTTTTATTTCCTTTATGTGTTTGCACATTTTCCATTACATAATTTTATTTTGTTATTATTTCATTGTTCCTCACGTGACTAAAACAAACTTAAAAAGTCAGTTTAACAATACCTTTAAAGTGCTGTGAATATAGCTCAGTGGCACAGTGCCTGCCTGGCAAGCACGAGGTCCTAAGTTTGATTCCCATTACCAAAAAAACCAAAAACAACAAAAAAACAATATCTTTAAAGACACATAGTGGCTCAGATGTCTACAGCTACCCAAGAAAAGTCAATCTTTTATGAAAAAGCTGTGGTAGTTTACATGCACAATGGATAAAAGACTCTGACCTTAAATTAGGAGTAAGAGCATCCATGCATGGAATGGGTTAGAAATAGATAAATAAACACTACAGCACCAGGCTGTATAGGTGTCTTGGTGTTATAGTGCTTAATAACATGTGCAAGACCTGGACATAACTGCTGAACTTGCAAAAAAAAAAAAAAAAAAAAAAAAAGCTAAGCATTCTACTCAAAGAATGAGAGCATTAGGTAAAAATTAAGATAATCCATTGTTTGGTCTGAGCTACTACACTAGGCCCAAAAGCCCAGACCAAACCAGAATGTGCTAAGTGCCAGGATATCAAACTCAACTTGGAAAGGTCAGTTTTCCGAATATTAGGAATTTCAAAGGAACCCAATCAGAAGTGCCTCAGTTTACCTAAGCTACAGAAAATGCTGTTTCAACCCTGTAAGGAAAGTAATTTCATGAGGACCAAACTCCTCTGGGCCCTTGTTTCAGCTCTTCTCAGCCTGTTCCACCTACAAAGCTCACCTGTCCCACACAGCTGACCTCTTCCACTCAGCTCACCACAGCACCTTTCTGAATCCCTAGATGGGATGGTGCCAGGTTCACAAACTTCAAATAAAAGCCACTTAGATCTTGAAACTGAGTCTGCTGAAATTTTGTTTTTACCAGGGGTCAAAAAGTATTACAGGAGAGCTGCCTTTTTACATGATCATTATGAATACAAGTCACTAGTCACCACACTTGAGGAAAGAGAAAGGTATATTAGATTAGTAAACTAATGGAATATTAACAATGGTGGGATTGTAAGTAGATTACTTCTTTTTGGCTTATTGGTATTTGCTAAAGTTTTATATTCAAAGGTTATCTTTAATAGGAATAATACAGTGTTCAAGTGAGTACAATTACACACTTCAAGGAATCTCTTTTCATGCTACATTTTAAAATATACCTCTACAATTGTTTTTAATGTCTGGGAAAAACTGAATCTGTGGGCTGAGTAATTTGTATACATCTCATAAACTCATTTAGAATGAAGTAAAAAATAGTGAATACATCAAAACAGGGCTAATTTGGTAGTTAAATATGTTTGCACACGAATAGTAGCTTGTAAGCATACTGCTAGAAAGTCTGGCCTTAACAGGATTTTTTAAAATATAAAAATTTTAAAAATCCATTACTCAATTCTAAACATATTTATTGGGAGAGCTTTTCCTTTCCTATAATTTTGAAGGACTGTGGCATATGATTCTACAACCGCTGCACGCTCGCAAAGTTCTTCTTGTAACAGCAATGGAGAGAAAGTAAACTGGACCAGGAAGACACTCCACGAGGCTTTGGTCAGTTAGGCCGGGCAGCGCGAGTCATCTGCGCGCGACATCGCCATAGCGACCGAGAAAACAGCTGTGAGGCCACGGGAGGCGGCCGTTCTGGAGCCAGATCCTTGGTCTCTCCAGCTGTCATTCTTCGCTGCCAACGCGTTCGCACTGTTTCTGTTCCCTGCTGAACTTCTTGGTGTGTTGTGTGTCTGACTCTTGTGTGAGTAGCTTGAACCCTAAGGCCACCGCCTGCCCCTCTTCGCCCTCGCCGGGCGGGGAGCGGGAAGCCACCAAGGCTCCAGCATGGCCTTGGGAGCTGGAGGAGGAGTCAGATCGGGAATCCGAGGAGGAGGAGGAGTTGGAGTCGGTGGAGGAGGATCTGGAGGAGGTGGAGAAGGAATGGGAGAAGCCAGTGGAGGAGGAGTCAAAGAAGGATTTGGAGTAGGAGGAGGAGTTGGAGGAGGACTCAGAGAAGGAGTCGGAGTCGGATTCATAGGAGGACTTGGACTGGAAGGAGTCAGAAGAGAAGGAAGACTCGAAGGAGGAGGATTTGGAGGACTGGGAGGAGTTGGAGGAGGGTTTGGAAGAGGAGGATTCATAGCAAGTGGAGATGGAGGACAGGAAGGAGCCAGGCGAGGAGGCAGAGGAGTCAAAGAAGGATTCAGCAGAGTCAGAAGAGTCGACAGAGAACAAAGTCGAGGAGGAGATGGAGGAGGAGGCGGAGGAGAGGGAGAAAGAGGAAGAGTTGGAGAAGGAAGTGTCAGAGGAGGAAGAGCAGGAGGAGGTGGCGGTTCTTGCGGCGGCTACTGCTGTGGAGACCTAGGCTGCCGCAGCTCCCAGGTTGGGAGAGAAGTAGATAGAGAAGGATCCGGAGACAGTGGTGGCCAAGATCTCAGGGGTGGAAGAAAGATCTGCCAGCGACTTTGCCATCAGAGACCTATTAAGCCTTACCAGCAGGGGCCACCACAGCGCCAGGGCGTTCTTAGCAGCCTTACAGAATCTGTTAAGAATCTTGTGCCACAGTGGCTACAGAAATACTTCAAAGAGAATGAAGATGCATGGAGCTGCTCAACAGACACAAACAAGGTACTGCATGGGTCAGAAAATAGGGATGACCCTCTCATGTATGTAGATGAGGACAACTCTAATATCAGTGATGGGCAGAGCATTTCTGAGCCAGCAGTCAGTAGTACAGAAGCGTCTTCAACATCTAGTACTGCTTCAAATGCACTCCCAACTGACAGCTGTGCAGAAACGAGAGAGTCTACCTCTCAGAGCAGTAACATCTCAACCACTAGTTGTTCTTCCAGAGCCTCTGATGAAGATAGTGCAATTTCACACAACACTTCACAGCCATCTCTGGGGACTCCAGAGGCCGAATATGCTCATTCTGTCTCACAACACAGTACCACCAGCTCAGAAACAGCATGCAATTTGAGTGGCTTTGAAATCCTGTCCCCCTCACTTGCCAATTCCTCAAATCCTGAAACAGGTCAGCTCAGAGATTCTCCTTTTTATCATGGAAAAATATGTGGTGGTCTGGCAGCTGCTCTAAGGCTGTCTCAACCTCAAAATACACCTTATCAGGTGCCAGTCAGACAGATGAGGGCCAAGACACTCCATGTGCAATCTTATGATGTAACCAGCTCAACAGCTCGCAAAACACTGAGCTTTCTAGAGATGTCAAGCTCTTTCAGAAACGTGGAGAGAATTCCGTCTGTTTTTTCTTCTCTGAATTCTCTTGCTAGGAGTGGGATAGACATCACAGATACACAGGCCAAAAGAGCAAATGGGAACTCTCCATCTCTCCCTGTTCAGAAGCCCATGACCCCAGAGCCAGTTTCCACAGGCACAAAAATACCTGTTTCTTTTACACTATCTCTGATCCCATCTAGTGAATTAAAGGAGACTGGTCAAAGAACAGATAAAAAGGATAGTACTGGAAATGAAAAAAATATGGTACCCAGAGAAAACAGACAATCAGAAAGTGGCTTTCCATACCCAAATTTCAGTATCCCTAAAGCTGAGGGTTCATCTTCTGGAGGAGGTGGTAAGATGAGACAAGAGGTTGCTTCTAAACCTCTAGAGGAGGAGGAAACAGAAGTACTGGAGGTACCAAAAATCTCTGTACCAATCACCAGTTCTTCAGCGCCTACTATCGATCTTTGTTCTGCTGAGATCACAACTTCTCCATCATCCACAAGTCCTCCTCAATCATTAGCAAACAAGGTACAAAGGACCTCTCCCAGCAGCACTGGCAGTCCCATGTTTAGATTTTCACCTCCAATTATAATATCTACAGAACCAGTGGTACTACCTCCATCATTTACTCCATTTACATTTAGTGTGCCTATTACAAAAACAGAACTTTCTGGCTCCAGCAAGGCTGTAGAACCAATTCTAAGGAGTTCAATTCAAGACATCACCGCAGGGAACAGAACAAATTGTAAGAGGCAAAGTGAAGACTCGGAGAGTCTTTCAAGACCTGCAAAACTCCTGAAAGATGGAGGTGTTCTAGATGTTCAGAAAAGCCCTGTAGGTCTCACATGTGAAAGGGGAGATTCTCTTGCTGTTCAGCCTACCACAACTAGGCCAGTAGTTTACACAAAACCCGCAAGCAGTACCTTTGCTTCTAGTGCAGTTAGGTGCGAGGAATGTGTAAAAGCTGGATCATTCTGGAAGTGTGATACATGTCTGTTTCAACTGTCACCAGGAAAAAGGGGCAAACAGACTGGAATTGGTACACCAACCAAAAATGGCAAAGCAAGTCTGCCTTCATCAGGGACAGGCTTTAAATCAGCAATAGGAACTTGGGACTGTGACACCTGTTCAATTCGAAATAAATCTGAGGCGAGGAGATGTGTGGCTTGTACAACACCAAAACCTGGAATTTTTACGAAGCGAGTGCTCAGGGGGACAGTGGTTTCAGAAAGTGCCCTCACTATGACTACTTCATCTTCCCAAAGCACCGTTACCTCTGGTACCTTAACATTGGGAGGTAAACTCAAAAGGCCTGTGGCACTATGCTGTGCTTCTAATAATACACAAGACAACAAACGTGTGTCCTGCATGGCTGAGAAACCAGCAAGTGCAGTTCCTGCTTCTAGCAGCAGTGCTACACCTGTTCTCTGTCTCCCGGAGACTGTCTAGGATTGGACAAGCTCTAAAGGCCTGAGGGGAAATGGGACAGTGAAGTGTGCCTAGTGCAGAATAAAGGAGACTTTACCAAATGCGTAGAATGTGAAAGTGCCATGCCAGGTATAAAATCTCACTTTAAAGAGTGAATAAAAAACTAGGAGATATGATAAACATTGTGAAACGAAAGGAAACTGCTCAAAAGTAAAGAGCAACTGGGATGAGGGAAAAGAGAAAAGAAAGAAGGGTAAAATCACACATGTATGTATATACAGGATAGCTAACCTAGTTGTACTATTGACTTCTATCACTTTATTGAAAGGAACAGTTAATGATTAATTATTTTTATCAGTCTTGCATGTCTATATTTGTTTTCCTGAGAAAACACTTTGAAGTTATCAATATGTAATACAACATTGTTAATTCCCTGTCACCTTGTCTGTAATTTAGTATTGCTTGTACTTTTTTTGTGCTACTTTGTAAATGGTTGTCTGTTTCTTAATATGTTTTTGTTCTTTTACTTCTAAAATAAAAACAAATAGAATAAAATTTAAAAATACAAAAAAAAATCTAACTTTCAAAGCCTTGGCACATCTTCTTTATCTCTGAATCCAGTGGCGTCATTCTTCAAATCTGCTACCCCTTCATTCTCTTCTGGGGCTTCTCAGACCATAAAAAACTGGAAATTTAAAAGTGGGAGATCAGAGACGATTCAAAGGAAGTAAATCATCTGACTCTGGGTCTATACAGCCTATAAGTAAAAACTTTAAAATTTCTCAACCAACTAGAGATTTTAAATTTGGAGTTTCCACTCATTCTGTGAAGAAGTTAAAAAATATAGTAAGAATGACAATACTTTTAACTCTAGACTTTCTTTTGGGTGGCAGGGGGAGAAAGAGAACAGCCAACAAAGTGCACTGTGGTGGACTAACAATTGTGGTCAACTTATAAAACCCAGCTGAGCTGAATCAGCGTGGTGCTGGGTGTAGAGGGACCACCTGAGGATTGTTGCCAACAACATGAAAAAGAGAACTAGAGAGGAAGAAATGGTGCAGTTGGTTCTGTTGGAGGAGCTTGTCATGCTGGCTTTTCATGTCGGTTGTTCTCACTGTCAAGAGGAGCTCAGGTCCTTGCTGTTGCTGAGGATGGCTGCAGTTCTTTTTGGGGAGCGGGGGAAGTGCTGGTCCTTACTTTGATCATCTATCTCTTCCTGACTCCAGTGCAGATCCCTTAGCCTGCTGGCACAGATCCTTCATCCCACTGGCATAGACTTTCAAGCTTCCACTGACCTTGGGGCCTTCCTGGTGTAGGTCCTTGATACAGACTCACATGAGGCATTGTCATGGCCTGTAGGCTTCCAGCTGGACTCATGGAGGACACTGTCATAGGATCCACGCCCTAAGTGAGATTCTTTGGGTCTCTAGTGTGTGGACAGATCTCCTGAACTCTTTTGCATTTGACTCTTTGGGTGAAAATTATAAAATAATTCTATAAATTATGTGTCCTGCATTAAATTGTTTCCCTTGAAAACCCTGACTATAACATGTACTTTTACTTCTGGAGCACAAATGGGTATTACAGCCGATGAAGGTGCAGCAAAGCCTGTTTTCAGTTTCCCAAACAGCAACAACAGTTCCTCCGGTTCAAGCACACCAGCCACTTCAGCTGGTGGTGGCATACTTGATGGTGTCACCTCTTCCTCCATTCTACTTGTGGCGGCCTTTGTGTTTGAACAGGACAGCAAGCCTGCCTGTGAGCAGCTCTCCCCTGCACTACCCTGCTCAGTCCTGTCTTTCTTAGTCTTTGCTTTTTTCTCAGGATAGCAAATGAGCAGCCACATCTAGCACAGCTATAGCTGTCACCCCATCTGCCTTTGAATCAGGATCCAGCAGTAATACTACTGCAACCTCGGCTTTCAGCTTGGGAGGCACACCCACTTTTAGCACTGCAGGATCCTCCCTTGCATGTGGCACTGGATGGTCAGTGCCATCTTCTAGGCCAGCATTTAGTGCTCACCAGACCATTAGGAAAAATCAAGGGGCCAGACAGCCTAGTGAACTGAGCTTTGGATCTCTATTGTCCTCAACAGCATTATTTTCTGGTGGTTCTCAGCCTGCACCACCTACTTTGGGCACCATGTCCAACAGAAGCCAGCCTGCTGTATTTGGACAACAACCTAGTCAGTCTGCATTTGGCTCTGGAACAGCCCCCGATTAAGTTTCAGTCCCCGCATTTGGCAGCAGCACTACAAATCCCAACATCACAAAAAATAATCCATCAGGAGCAGTCACATCTGAGGCCAGTCTTTGCACACCTGCAGCCTCAGCTCGGCCTTTGGCCCATGAGGCGGTGCATCTACTCCATCTGCAGCAGCAGCATTTAGAGTGGAGTAAAAAAAAAAAAAGAAGATACGTCCTCTTCTTCTAGATCTTGTTTGTGGTTGCAAGGTAAATGCTACTGTTAAGGAAAGGCCACCATGATGTGATACACAACAGTTTTAACACAGCTGGTGCCCTTCATCCAGATCCTAGATTGTAGCACAAGCCGGGTTTATCTGAAGTCAGATGCCCAAAGGTTACTTTAATTTGGATTTCCCCCCTTCTTTCATTACACAAACACCTCCCCATCTCTCCAACCCCATTTACACACACACACACACACACACACACACACACACACACACACACAGTAGTAATTAGGCCAGCAAATGATTCTTCAGAAAAAGTATTTCAGGATCCAGCACATGATTCACTGATTTGTGATAGTCCAGCTGTACACAGGAATAGAGCCTCCGTGGTGAACAGCTTTATACACAAATTCAGCATCTGTGGTACTACGTGTGTTCCTAAGCATTCATGGGACACATTGATATTGTAATTATATCTGAGAAATTCTGTATACATTAGGATTCTACACAGATGAGAAAACACTGAAATGAATGATTTCTATGCCAAGTGTGTGCTGGGGTATGTGCAGAGATGGGTGTATTGTGTGCTAAAATTTTCTGACAGAGAAAGCCTGGCTGAAGCATGGTAAAGACATTTTGGATCTATCTGGGATCTTTTTAGATCTGATTCATTCTCCATGCAGGAATTATATGTTACTTCTATATTTCCATTTTTCCATACATAAATCTGAACTTAAAGTAAACAATAAACATTCTGAAAGGCCAGCTGGAAAAGTGTGAAAAGAGAACTACAGTGTAAATGTGTGTCTGACTAGATAAATCTTCCTCCTAAGACTTTCCCCACAGAACTCTCCTAGGTTGGGGCTGGGAGAGTGGGAATAGGACAGTAGGACATGAGGGGATAGGAAGGAAGGCAGGAAAAGAACAGAGAAGGGAATTTTGTTTCTGGCTCAGTAGTTCACGTTTCTGAATTTATCCTGTACAGTAACTTATTAACAGGATTCTTTGGGTCTCAATTCTAGCAATAAAACATCTGTTTAAAAAATTAGAATCATGTGAGTAAAAAGCATACTTATTTACCTTATATTATTAGATTGCAAATATACAAATTAGCAGAATACAGAGTATGCTATTAGCTTTATAGATAAAGTCCAGACAAAAGACTAGAAGAATATACACCAAAATATAAACAGGATGGACCATAGTTTTATTCTGATTAATGGTATTTTCTAAATTTGAGAGGTAATACACAGTATCTTTTGAGGAAAAATGCTATTTTAAAGAAATAATTATACTATACTGCAAACTTCTTGGAAAACATCATTGGGATAGGATAAAATCAAAGCACAACATCGGGTTGAAACAGGTACTATAATTTAATTCTTAGAAGACTCAAGAAACTGGAGAATTAAGGATGTAATTTAACTCCTAAAACAGAAGACTCAGGGAAGTGGAGAAAGGATAAAATCTCCAGAACTCTTTCCACTTAGGCAGAGCCAGTTTTTACAAGGTATAAAAATAACTATCAAGGCTGACTTTGCAAAGGCAGGAATCTCAATGAAGAACAGATTTCCAGGAGCAGCTAAATCTGTGCGGCCTTTCAGCACACAGGAATTTGCCATGGAATCCTGCAGTAGATGCACCTGCACCATTACAGTACTTTCGAGCATACAGGAAGTACTCAAAACTTCCTGACGGAAGGACCCCCTGAGTTCATGAGTATAGGGGAAGGCAATTTTCCTTTTGAAGGGTAGAATCCCACAAATTACAAGATACATGGGTGCCTGCAGAACAAATGGTACTGCTGGAACTACAATAAAAATGACCCTTAAAGATTCCAAAAAAAAGTATGACTTTTTTTCCCTCAAGTAATTATTCATGAGTCTTATGTGTCCACCAATACTGGTTAACTCTCCGTGCTACACAAACGTCGTAGCACCCAGGCAGGGAAGTCTTATTCAGCCCTACACGGAAAGATCAAAGAGAGGAAGTGTTTTGTAGCAGCAGATCAGGTTAGATTTTGGCCTCCTGTTAGAAACCGCTACTGAAAAAATTATTGGTTGAAATCCTAAGTATCACTCAAGAGGAGAAACGTTAGGTTTCAAACCATGACAAAAAGCAATCTGAATAAACCCACACACAAACCTTCTCTGGGACAAAATGCCCCAAACTCGAACAACAAGGTTCACAGTTTTTTGGGAGGATTCAGTCCATAGTTGCCTGGGTCTGAAGCTGCAGGAGGATGGCACAGGTGCTCCACCTAGAAAAAGCTGCCCCTCCCATGGCGGCCTAGAAGCAGCGTGTGAGCCTGGGAGGAGCTATACTCTGAGCAGGCGCCCTAGGGACACGTCACCTCCAATCAGTGCCGCCGCCTCAGCACATTCAGTTACACAACTCCTCAGTGGATGAACCCACTGCTAAGTACACCGCCCCCGTGATCCAATCACCTTCCAATACATTGAAGGTCATTTCAGATCTATAACAAAAGGTGTTTGGAAAACTGGACATACACATGCAAAAAAAGGAAAAACTAGACAGCTATCTTACATCACTTACAAAACTCAACTCAAAATGGATTAGACTCGAGTGTAAGACAGGAAACTTAGACTCCTAACAGATAATAGATAGACAAAGCTCCCTGACTTTGGTCTTGGTGATGAATTCTTGGATATCACACCTACAGCACACACAACAAAAGCAAAAATAAACAAGTAGGCCACTGTCAAACTAAAAAGCTTCAGTACAACAAAATGAAAAGGCATCCAATGAAATGGGAGAAAACACTTATAAACTATTAAGTGGTTAATATGAAAAATACTCCAGGGACACATATAGCTCAATAGCAAAGAAACGAAATAATCCGATTATCAAAGGATCTAATAAATAGGCATTTTTTCTAAATCAGGTATAAGACTGGCCAAGAGGTACACGAAAAGGTGTTCAACCACCACTAATCATGAAGGAAATGCAAATCAACCAACTTTTAAATGGCTTTTATAAAACTGGCTCCCCAGCAATGCCCCTCTAATAAATAGCCAGCGTTTAAAATTAGAACCACTCACTAAAAACCTAGGTCTTCAACTTCTCTGAGAAACCGGACTGGCTCGCCCTGAGCAGCGGAGAGGGCGCTCCAGCCCCAGGCGTAGGGTTCTGGCAGCCCAGCCCTGGAGGGAGCCGAACGTGCGACCCTGCACCCCCAGGCTTCGGCATAACGCACCCCGCGCTACCTGAGCGAAGGAGAAATGAATCCGGAGGGGCCGTGCGGAGTGCACAGCTGCGGGCTGCGGGTCCCGCGCCCGTCTCCGCGCCGCGCCCTCGGGCTCCGGGGAC
>NW_004955422.1:23239719-23251324 GCF_000276665.1 Chinchilla lanigera | reverse complement strand
CCTCGCGGTCCGCCCCGGCCCAGCGGTCCCAGCCGCGTCGGCAGGGCAGTGGGGCACCCGCTCTGAGCGCCCCACAACGACCTCCAGCGCGCGCGGACAGCCGACGCACCGCGGGCCGCTGCCACTGCCGCTGAGGACCAGTGGACTGCACCACCCTCCACGCGCCTGTCCAGCCCGCCAGCCAATCGCAACGCCTCCTCACGCACGTGACATACACCGACCAATGGATGCCCGAGGTGCCCATGAGGCACAGGCGGCCCTCGGGGCTTTCAGATGGGCGCGGGCTGTCGAGGGACCGCACAAGGACCGCGAGGGGACTGAGAAGCTGTGAGGCTCGCGTGGAGGCCTACTCCCCGTGGTCCCAGGATGGAGACTGCCTGGAAAGGAGGAGGCGGAGTAAGCAGCGTCCTGCAGCCTCGGGGCCAGTGCCACGCGAGCGTGCCTGTCACCCAGCAGCTTCCCACTCTTCCCCGCCTGGTGCTCTCAGACCAGCTCTTCGAACCTCCTGGTTTTCAGCTGGCCCCAGGTATTCCAGAGAAGTGAGACTTGTTAAAGAAGGTCATGATGTCTAAAGCCTAGAATAACGAACAAACATTATGAAGATAAATCACTGCCTTGTAGCTCAGGGCACAGGTCCCATGTTGTATGCCAATCCAAAAATATGGTCACATCAGAACACCAGCACGGTAATTTTGGGAAAACATTATTGTACCTAGTAGAGTAAGAGGACTGAAGACGTTGCTTTCGTATTAGTCTCACTATTCAAGGGAGAACTGTGCCCATTCTTGGGGATTTTAACAAATAATGGAATTGGTTTTATGGTACACTTGTGCAATGTTAAATTTAAACAGTGTGAGTGACAAGTGACACCGTGCTCTGCCCACAGTCTATGAGAATCCAAACAAATGGACAGACTATTTGAACACGTAACTATACGGATAGTTTGGGGACTCAGGGGAAGAGCAGCCAATCTAGAGGGAAAGAGGAAAAATGAGACTTGTTAGAGAAGACTGTCTAAAGAGGTGGTCACTGAATTGATTCTTGGAAGTTATGCTTGAGAAGGTCAAGCAAAGTAAGGGGAATAGTGGTCTTAGCAAAGTGGTCAGTAATATGAAGAAAAGGTAGAAGAACACAGTGAAGAGATCAGCAGTTTCCTGTTGTGACATATATTGCTGTGTCAGGGGTTTTGTATCCTTTGGCCCCAGCACCCATTCTACCCTTGACTAGGAGGGAATGATTTCCTCTCCTTGTGTATAGTCTTGGTGTGTCATTATTAAAATGCCTGGTGCTGGCCCAAGCTTGGATTGATTTGTGACTCTAGGCCAACTGGATTATCTGCCAAGAGTGAGAGAGAAGGCAGTGTTACAGGAAGTTCAAGAAAAAGTGTTTAAACATCTCCACTCGAGTGGGGGTGAGAGCGTTGACTTTGAATCCATAAAAGGAGTATTCTGAGATTGGATGGAACGCACAGTCTACACTTAGAGGTCAGATGTGTGACATTTCTTTTGGCAAATCAATACCTTGGAGTCTACTTTCTTCATTTTTACATGTTACAGCTGGCTGTAAATACTATATTTCAGTTATTTGAAAAAGATACTGTATATTAATGGTATCATATTTCATAACCCAAAACTAAATGCCTAGTATTTGCAATGAGCACTGTTTTGGGAAATCCAGATGATGTAGACTTCTGTTCTCTACTACACCTTGGATGGGTATTCCCACCCAACAATTCAATAATATGTGCAAAAATTTTATCCATTTTACTATGATTTTATGTTTATGTTACATGCTTCTTGGATTTTTAATTCTTTCTTAGGGAAGCCCTCACACTAAATCCATATAAACATCTTCCCAACATTTCTTCTAATATTTCTTTAATATTTTTAAACCTTTACTCTATTTGTAATTTGTTTATACATTGATATTGATTTCATAATTAGACTTTTAATTTACTTTTTTTGTTTGTTTATTTTGTTATGAGACAGGATCTTGCTATGTAGTTTAGCCTGGCCTTGAACTCACTACGTAGCCCAGGTTGACCTCAAACTCATGGCACTCCTCCTGCCTCAGCCTCCTGAGTGCTGGCATTACAGGCATGTGCCACTATGCCCAGCTTTGCTTTTAAAAATTAAATCTATTTTAGCTATTCATAAATAACTATAAATTAATAGCATAATGTGATTTTTCATTCTTGTATACTACGTGTAATGTTTAAATCTGGTTAAATATACCTCATTTATCATTTGTTTACAGTAAAAATTTTCTAAGCACTCTTCTATCTGCTTAAAATGTACCATACAGTATTGTTATCTAAAATACCTCACTAGTAGTAGCTCCTGTCTAATCGTAACTTAGTACCCAGACCCAAACAGTATTGTTAAATGTTTATATTGTACTGTATCAATACCTGATTATTACTTAGATATTACACAGCTTTGTATAACAGTCCACCATAAACTTAATGGTTTAAAGCACCACACATGCTCTCTCACAGTTTTGGGGGCCATATATCCTATCACAGCTTCCTTTTTCTTTTTTTGAACCAGGGATCAAACTCAGGACCTTCCACTTGCCAGGCAGGTGCTTGGGCCACTGAGCTGTATCCCTGGCCCTTTTTTCTTTTATGGCCTGGTGAAAATTGTATTTTGATTTCTGTTTTAAGGCAGGCTCTGTGCCACTGAGCTGTATCCCCAGCCCAAAAGACTGCTTGGCATTCAATTCTAGTTTCTTTTTTTATTTTTGGTACCAGAAATCGAACTCATGACCTTGAGCTTGCCAGGCAGGCTCTGTGCCGCTAAGCTATATCCCTAGCCTGATTCTAAGATCTTTTAAACAGTATTTTCATAAGGACTGAAAGAAAACAGTGCACTGGAATGCATCTTCATCTGAGAAAATAGAAGGTGGACAAAACAGTATTCAGTCTAATAATGTTAGCTGATGCCCTCTATGGATCTTATAGAAAAATTCTTCATGAAAATAACTCATATTTAGGGCCCCAGCTGTGTATATGTTGGGAAGATGAGGAATTTCTGACTCCTGACTCCCAAAGGCCCCCAACTCACCTGGGGGATGGAGGCAGCAGGTGGAGGGAAGGATGCACGTCAAGGTCCCAGGCCCTTTGCAGAGCTCAGAGAACTGGAGGAAGGAGGTACAGTGCCTGCCCTCTCTAAGCAGGGACGATGTACACAGTCATAAGCAGTGACTACAGGGTGATCCCTAAAGCCCAGCCAGAGGGAGTTTCATTGGAAGACTTAAAGTCAGGGCTGGGATTTGCAGCTAAGTGGTTTTCCAGGCAATGCAAGCAGGCCCCAGAGCAGCCCAGACAAGACGCCACACATGGAAGGGGGCCGTGAGACTGACAGTGCGGATCGCGCTTGCTGGGTCTTCAGTATATGGGAGCTGTCCGTGAGTAGATTACTACTGGAGCATCTGGAATGGTGACACTGGAGAGACTTGTAAAAGGATACCCCTGTGCTTAACCCCTTTGAGCATCTGTCAGATGTCACTTCTTCAATTTTACAACCATGTAATCAATATCTACTCGTCCTTTCATCTTGTGCATAGCCCATCTGAAGGGTAGTATTACTGAACTTTCCTTCCTGGAGTTAGAATGATCTTGTTTTAGAAAAAAATTTAATGATATATCAAAGGTACCCTTCTCAACAACTACCTGATTTCCCCTTATCCCACCTGCCTGTTAGGCTGTCCTGAGGATTAAGAATCACTTGTTCGAAATCTAGACTTAATGTGAGTTATAAAATTGTAGTAATTGCCAAAATAATTACTGTTCTGTGAACTCCCTGAAGATAGGAGTCCTACTGTTCACATCTGAATGTTACCTACAGCACTCAGCAGTTTCCTGCAGTGCTGAATTAGATTTAATTGGAGATCAATTGAACTTAGCATGCAAGCAAAAAAGCAGCAGAGATTATATTAAAACCTTCCTGGAGGGTTTTTGCATTTGTGTGACCAGGATGACTTCAGCACACAGAGTTACCATGGCATACTTCGGAGGATGCCATGTTTTGGGCCTTATTCCTGGAGAAAGTCACTGAGCTGCCAGGGAGCATCTGCCCAAGGGAATCTGTCCCCACACTAGTGGGGAGCTGTTCCCATCAGGTGCTGGAGACTTGGTTACAGTTACTGTAGATGCCTGCTCTGAGAGGTGATGGCTATGTGATATGGGCAGTTTTGAGTGTGACACTAAAGAATTAGTAAGTAGTCTGTAAGCACTGCCAATCTGCCACTATGCAGAGGAAAAGACCAGACAAGATGGAGACTTCATTGGTAGTTGTTGTATTGGGTTAAATAACCCTTAGTTATGGTGGACTGATTAGGCCTGCAATCTCCCAAGCCAGTGGATGGTGAAGACTTAAATAAATGAGGCAATTGACATGATTTCAGGGCTCCAGGAGGGTCTCACTCTCTTACAGCTTTTTTTTTGTTTGTTTTTTTGTTTTTGTTTTTTTCTGGTACCGGGAATTGAACTCACAACCTTGCACTTGCCAGGCAGGTGCTGTGCCGCTGAGCTAAACCCCCAGCCCCTCTCTTACAGCTTTGATATTCTCTGAATTTAGATGAAGACTTCTCTTGGAAGCCTGTATTTATTTGGTTTACAAACAAGGGAGGAGGATACTGAAGAAAATGCAGGAATCTGGGCAGGATTTGGGAATGCCTTTAAGGACTTCTCCAAGTACAATCTCCTTAAAGTTAAAAGGGGTTGGAGCCAGACATCCTCAGCTGTGGCCTTATCTTGTCCTTTGAGGTGTCACAGTTTCACAGGCCAATACAGGCCTCAAGGTGAACAGTGACTCACAGAGGTTTACTTATATGAGTCCACTGCCCATCCGCAAACAAGGTGCCTAAGCTTTGGACAACTCACAGATAAACATGGAAAGCCAATTGGTTAATATTAAATCCTGCTCAGAGCCACTTTGTAGTGGTCTCCAACAGTTGTGGGTTCATCTTTCTTTTATTTATTGTTGATGCGAAGGATTATTTTTATTTATTTTTCTTCCCTCCTAAAATCCTTTGAGTCTGGAAGAAAGCTTACAGGTTATCTATTTCTCTATATTTAGCCTAACGCTGTTATTCATTGAAAAAATGCATACTGAATACCTACTATGACTCAGAATTGGACTGGCCTCCAGGTTTGACCTGTAAGTAGTATCAACATGACTCCATGTCCTTAAAATCTAGAAGTTAGAAATTTTAGGAATATCAAATATTATGGTGGCCAAACATAAGATACTGTGGGAGTGTATGCTCAGGGAAGATACCTTGTCCAGGAGGTGAGATTCTCCAAGGAAATAATATCTTAGGTGATAACTGAAGGTCAATGTGAGTTAGTGAGGGGATGGAAGAACAGGAGGGTGGGAGAGATATTGGGCCAAAGTTATAACTACAGATGTAAACTAGTTCTTACTCAATTGAAAAACAAAGACTGAGTTTCTAAAAGTAAAAAAGCAAGCATATTCTAATTGGAGAAAGCACCTGTGAGATTTCAGGTTTGGCCAACCTCATTTCATTATGGAGAGCTGCACACATTGTGGCAGCTGGCTGTCAATGCACATATTATGTCAGGTTTTCTTAGACTCTTACTACTTTTTGAGGTGGAACTGCTCTACTTTAGAAAACAACTCTTCCATTGGTGCTCTATAGAGAGCCCTTTCAAGTCCTCATCAAGGCCCAGGGAGTTTATACTTGTAATCCTATGGAAAAGGTATTGGAATTCTAGTGAGTTAATTCCAATCACTTCCAGTGCAACCCATGGTGAGAATAAAGACGCTAAGACATATTTGTAGTTATGGGAGCCAAGGGATTCTAAGTCCAGCTAACATGATTGCTGTCTGGAACAAAGACTTCAACCCAGGCTGAACCCAGGTTTTATTAATTTGTGAGGAAGAGAGTGGCTTGAGGATGAGTAACTGTGAGAGTGGCAGAAAGTTCATGAATGCTGTGAGCTGGGCTGGATAGGAGACCTGAAATCACCTCTGCAATATGCAGAAAGATATGTAGAAAGAATAATCTGCATTACACAATTGAGGTAGTATTTAATGTTTTGGGTTGATGCTTCAGCTCTGATGTGTAATCTTTTCTGCCCTGGGAAGTCATAGCCTCTTACCTAGAGACTCAATTCCAGCCGACAATATGGAGCACGACTCTCCATTCTGCCCAGGCTTACACGTTTTATTTGGGAGCTACAGGGGCGGGGAAACACTGCCTTGTCGCCTTGCTTCAAAGACTACACATCAGCACCTCAACTGGACCAATTTGCATTGCCTAAAGCCAATTGAAGGGTAAGGAAAAGTCCTAGCCAGCTCTGCACACATCAAAACATGGAAATTGGGTCAGGTTCATCCAAAGTGGAGACAATTGTTTCTTCAAGGAGGGTCACCCCAGTGGTCCTCCATAGTTTTCAACTTTGTCAGGCACCATTGCTTGATTATTTGCCTCCCCTCTGGACCCATGTTTGAAAGGACATCTGTCAAACAAAAGTGCACTTCTTCCCCTTCTCCCAACCTGGATTGCCTTAGTTATAGTATAAAGATTACATAATTCCATTTAAAGTTAAAGAAATGTGTTTTGTTTATTTTTTGGTCTTCTTTAACCACGTAAACCCCAGCTCTGCCTTGGTAAGGTCATCTTTCCTCCCTGAGACTATATTCTCGTCTGAACATGAAAATAGTAAAATAGATATGTATTTGTTAAGTAAGTATGAAGAGAAATGAACCTGGAGAGTAGGTATTTAGTGGACTGTTGTGGCGTGTGAGTCTTTTCTTAACAAATCACCCACGGAGGCACAGTGGCAGATCTGAATAAGATGGGTGAGGACTCACCGTAATATTTTTATGAGCCTGCCTTCCGTGTGTGAGACGGCATTTGGCGGCAGCAGTCTCTGTATTTTTCCTCACATCTCCTAAAGACATCCACAAGGACTTCCAGAATGCTTCATGAAGTAGCAAGAATGATGGGCTAACTGAGGCCAGGGGGAGGATCTTGAGGGGAATTCATTGTGACCCAACTTTTACTGCAATACATTTTTAATAATGTAAGCATTCACTGTATCCTGTGCTCAGCCCGCATATCTTCTGCCTGGGCTCTGCTTGGGGACCAGCAGCAGCTGCTTGTGGGGGGCTCCAGAGGCTGCCTGTGGCTCAGGAACCATGGAGGGCACCCTGCCCAGTTGGGGCTTCGTAAGTCATCCATGTGAGAGAGGGGTTGTAGGGAGCTGTACACTGGGCCATAAAACTTCTGCCCAGCAGTGACAAGTGTCACTTCCTCTTATGTCTTCTTTGTTAAAGCCAGTCACATGCCCAGAAAAACTCGGAAAAGCAATGTTTGCAAAAGGTCCTACTTGACAATCCTAAGGGCTTTCCTGAATCTGTCTTGTCTAGGCAACAAGGAGCTTCTGTGCACATCTCTGTGCTTCAACTGCTGCCCTAAGTGAAGACTCAGGCTCTCTAGCGAGGTTGGCAGAGCCGTCTCATCTCATGCCTCCAGGAACCTGGCCTGTTCTACTCATTCAGCTGTTAAAAAATATAGACAAAGTAGGCAGAGTGTAGCTGCACGAAGTCTTGACCAGCAGGTTGGGCAGCCCTCAGAGCCAGCGTGGACTCAGGCAGCGTCTGCGACAAAAAACAAGAGCGAGGTCAGAGCAGCGGAGTGGCACAGCGTGGCCTGGGCCATCTGTGAACAGGACTGGGCAGGTGGCTGTGCAGCTGCCTGCAGCTCATGGCTGTGGCTGGCTGAGACTCAGCTTGTCATTAGGAAAGTGAATTCCTCAGTCCAGGTACTAAGTCAGGGTGAAGTTCATTGTGTAAGGACTCAGGTACAGAGAGATCCTGGTCAGGTTTCGTTTGTTTAACACAGTATTTTGCTGTGCTGGACAGCAGCAGACTCTTCTTGGTGCTGAGTCAGGTGTGAGTAGGTAAGAGACCGCAAAGACCCCTCCTCTGAGACAGGGTCTGCTATGTAAACTCAAGCTGGCCTTGAACTCAGCCATGTAGACCAGGTTGGTTTTCAACTACTGTTATACCTCAGCCTTGCAAGTGCTGGGATTACAGGTGTGTGCCACCATGCCCAGCTGAAAATCCCCTTTCTGTGACTGAGCTGAAGCATTCTGGTGTATGATCACTTAAATTTATGATCACTTGAATTTTCACAGGTGTATGGATAGATGATAATACCAATGGATGCCTCAAGCAAAAATATGATTAATTTGCATTCAGATTTTGATGCAATATTTGCCTACTTTGTTCTCTTTGGTTAGAGATAATCTTATTTTGATATTGAAGGAGAGTCAGGATATGGCACCAAACACATGCCACTTTGGGATAACAGTCATTTTGAGCTAAAGATACCAGAGAACTAACAGATGCAGGGAGGTTTGTTGCCTTCTCCTTTCTACCTAGGAGCTGGATGTATGGTTCCCCCTGGTGGTGGTCGGGTGACCCCTTCTCCTGCAGCGGCAAACAGAAACATTGAAATGTCACCCAGGATTTGGAGGCAGATTTATTTAATGTCGATGGACACTGACCTCTAAAAAAGTGTCAAGCCCTGGAGGCTCAGGGAGGGAGGCGTTTGTGGGGCTGCAAAGGGGATGTACAGGGGCAGAATGGCTTGTCAATTGGTGATTGTTCCTACAATGTGCATCATAGTGACCAGCCATGCATCACAGTCACCAACCATGCATCATAGTGACCAGCCATGCATCACAGTGACCAGCCGTGCATCATAGTGACCAGCTGAGTCTGGGAAACAGAAGTAACAGGAACTGAAGTAAACTGGAGGTTACCTGGGCAACTCTTGACTGGGCAGTGTGAGCCAGAGATGATTCCACCTAAATACGCTTTAAAGTAACCTTGCTGTTCCATTACCTTCCCTCATATGGCTCCTAGTCACTTCTCACAATTCATTTGTGCCTGAATGCTAAAATGTTTTTCCCTTCTAAAATGTTAAGTCCTCATTCTCAAGTCTTAACTGCTTGAGTTTTACTGTTTTGTGAACTCCTGTGCACATATCATATTAATAAGATTTGTATTCTGTGGGCTGATGATAGAGAGCAATGGTAGCATGCTTAGCTGCCCCGCATGAGGTACCAGGTCTGACTTTTGTTGGTTAAATTAGCAGGCACAGCTGGACTTGGTGACAGGCCCTTGTAGTCCCAGCTACTTAAAAGGCTGAGGCAGGAGGATCACTTGAGCCCAGGAGCTGAAGGCCAGTCTGAACAACAGAGCAAGATAGTGTCTCAACAAATGAGTGAATGAATGAGCAAACGAATGAACGGTAAAGAAATACATTTGCGTACTCTCGGGTACTGAACCTAAGTTAGAGGAAAAG
This sequence comes from Chinchilla lanigera, assembly GCF_000276665.1. Taxonomy (NCBI): domain Eukaryota; kingdom Metazoa; phylum Chordata; class Mammalia; order Rodentia; family Chinchillidae; genus Chinchilla; species Chinchilla lanigera. The sequence continues at coordinate 23,241,979 of NW_004955422.1, read as the reverse complement.
TGTTTTCTTCCTGGCCATTTATGAAGTACGACCTGGGTCTGGTACTGTCTGTCAGATGAAGTGCAGGTGAATGGCCACATCATATACCAGTTATCCTTCGCCCTCTTGTCCCCGTGTCGCATCCTTCCAAACATTTTTATAACTCGCGCTGTTCTGTGTAAAGTGGAAACTGACAAGGAGATGTTTCCAGGTTGTGGGGAGGAAGGAGCCTGGGAGAGTCGCACAGACAGCGCTGATGCTGCCTTCCTCTTGTGATGGGCGGGGCGCTGTTGGGGCAGCAGGTGGGGCATTGCTTCCCACACGCCCTTCTTGTCCAGTCCCTCCTCACTGTCCCCAAGGGGTGTACTGGGGCTGGGCCCCTGTACGACAATAAGCAAAGGGCTTTGCAGTGAAAGGAAGATGGGAGGGTCCCTGGGTCTCCAGGAGTAATTAAGTTGAAGCCGCCCCATTGGCTGGGTTTGTTTTTGTCTGGAGGCTGAGCAGAGGCATTAACCATTCACCACCAGGAGGGGGACACACGCAGAGAAAAGGTGTTACTAGCACTTCACCAGAGTTTGATTGGGACTTTGAGGCCAGGTTACAAGTTTCGAAATAATCATTCCTGTTTTGTGTTCTTCCTTTAGTTCCGACCTTGCTTTTAACTTGGAAGGTTATATTTTTGTATTCCTGAATGACATCTTCACAGCAGCAAATGGAGTTTACACCAAACAGAAAATGGACCCCAAGGTACCAGCTCTTCCCTCTTAGAGCTTTTAGAATTTGCCCATTGGCCCCAAAATGCCAGGAGAAGTAAATATGAATTTGTATGTTGTTGTGTAATTTACGTTATATGATCTATCAGTTTTCTGATAGATTTCTTTTTAATTATCTTGTGTAAGTACTTGTTACTCCTAATCTTGAAAAACTGTGGGAGAATATTAGGGAAAAAACAGATGCCACTATTTTATTTTATTTTGTTGTGGTTCTGGAGATGGAATCCACAACCTCTTACACAGTAGGCAAATGCTCTAACACTGAGCTATATTCCCAGCCCAAAATGTCACTGTTTTACATGCTCACTCATGAGGAATCAATCTGTCTGTCTGTCTGTCTGTCTGGAAAAGCACATTCTTTTTTGTCACTGGCTGCTGTGACTTTGTTCTTTTTTTTTTTTCTATCCTGAGTTTGCATCTTCACTTTTCCAAACTGCAGTTTCCTCTTTGTGGGATAAAGTGACTGGAATGGCGAATGCATGAGGTCCTCCAGCACAGCCCTTCTCACTGCAAAGTGTGGTAGCCCCAACCCCCACTGTCGCTGGAAGCCTCGGATGAGATGAACTCAGCATATGGTTCTTTGTCCCAGGTTCTTTGTGTCCCATGACAGACCCACTCCAGCCACAGGCTCATTTCCATAAGTGATTTTTTGTTTTAAATCTTTATGGCCATTTTTTTCTTTAACTTTAATTTTTTTTATTTTAAAGATAATAAGAATAAAAATGATATAGAATTTCAAAACAAGATGATAGGAAATTAACAATGATTATTATATTGCATATTGTTATCTTCAAAATAGTTGCTCAGATTACCACATATAGGCATGTAAGATTGATCAAACAATATGAAAACTAACTGTTCCTTTCAATGAACTAATAGAAATTAGTAGTACAATTATCTTAACTATCTATCTATATATACATATTCCTTCCTTTTTTTAAATAGTGGCAGTTTTACTTTTTATTTTTATTTTATTTGTCTTTTTTTAGACAGAGTCTCATTATGCAGTTTAGGCTGGGCTTGAACTCACTTTGTAGCCTAGGCTGGTCTCAAACTCACAAAGATCCTCTTGCCTCAGCCTCCTGAGTGCTGGGATTACAGGTGTGTGCCACCACATCTGGCAGTGGCAATTTTACAAAGCCAGGGTTGTTGCCTTTTGAAAAACCACAATATGTCATTCTTTTTTGGTGGAAAATGTGATTTGGTCACATTAATGAAAGTAAATACTTAACAGGCCAGAAATGAGATGTTTTCAAGGAGTTATGTTAACATTTTAAATCTTTATTTTGTTTAAGATTCCTCATTTTGCATAACATGGTTTAGAAAAACCTCACGGAATGGTAGAGACAGTCAGCCCTGGAGGCCTTCTGTTTTCAGCCATTTTATCCATAGTTTTTGGTGTCAAACAAATATTTATTCAGAAATCACAGCACAACTGAAATGCAACATTTTACGTCAGAAATTTGCTGAAACTATTTCAGAGTTGGTCAGATGCATACTCTAATTTG
>NW_004955422.1:23235080-23238629 GCF_000276665.1 Chinchilla lanigera | reverse complement strand
ACTTTGCCTGGGTAGTAGCTTCATTGTTATATTTATCACTGGGAATAAAAATTTTGTAAATCTCATAACCTCCTGGAAAATGTATGTGGGAATAAAATGTATGTCCCAATAGGAACAATGTCCTGAATGACATACTGGCCAGAAACAGGATTTTAGGCACTTTAAGAGTAAAACAGACTAGGCGCATGGTATTTATAACTTAAAATAGTGTTTCTGTAGTAATGTGTGTTCACACACCGAGCCACTGATTTACACACTTCCACAAGGTGTTTCTGGATGTTCTTCCCACCTGCCATGGTCACCATGCAGGAGTCTTCTCCTTTCTTGTGAAGAACAGTGGTGCTAAAATTCATGGAGGGTGTTTTGATTCATTATTTGTGACTGTCTCATTGCATTCCCACCCCGGCCCTCAGAGGAGAATACTGCCCCTACCCCCATTTTATAGGAATGGAATTCAGGGCTAGAGTTTAAATGTCCTGAGGATAACAGGTGATACATCCAGCAACCTGCTCTAGAAACACATCCTGAGCTATAGTTTCAACTATTCTATTTGTGTATTAAAAGTGAGTGTTTCCTTCCTTCACTTCTGAAAAACTGTAAGATAATTCTTGTATTTTACAAAAAGAGACCTAACATATACTGACAGTCCTCATCTTTTAAAAACTTTTATTTCATTTATTTTATTACTTATTTCTTTTGAGTCATGGTCTTGCTATATTGTACAGGCTATTGTCAAGCTCCTAGACTCAAGTGGTTCTCCTGCCTCAGCCTCCCAAGTAGCTGAGACTATAGGCAGGTGCTGCCATGCCCACCTGGGCCTCATCGTAGCATGGCTTGACCTCACAATTTTTGGCATTTACTAGGGGGTGAAGGTGATGTTCATTTAATAGAAAGCATACTTCTAATTTTTCATAATGCTCTTCTTGCCCCCAGTTTTCCATGGTACAGTTTCAATGCTTAAAGTATACTTTGGTCACTTTCTGTGCTGGTGATTCCAGTTTAGATTATGCACCAAATACAACACAGAGAAGTGACTTTGTGTACACAGAGTCTCATCTTGTTTGCCAGGTTTGGTTTCATTGTCCTGAACGCTGACTGGAGAAATGGAGCAGGATGCTGACTCCTCTTGCTGGTGGAAGGAGAAATTGAATGCGTCCTTTTCTCTGGCTGACTGGTGACTAGGCGTGGGAGAGAGGGACAGGACCAGAGACCACCGTGACCTGTGTGTGTGACGCACAGCTGCGCGAGCTCCATCCCGACTCCATGTTCACACAGTTGCTAGATTTATTAACAGGACCTTGATTCTACCTCGAGTCAGCAAAGTCAGAGACGACAGCGCCTCTTGTGGACAAATCAGGCCCCTGGAAAATAGTCCAAGGTGAGCTCTGTTTAGTTGCACAGTTCTCTGAAAAGGGCCACAATCCATTTGGTGTTTCACAGCTAATAAATAGGGATTAAAAAAATAGGGCTTCCTTTTTTCTTCATCGAAAAATAAACCCAAAATGCAAAATGAAACAGATCCACGTTACTACTTTGCAAAAGGAGTAAATCTAAAGGAAGAAGTACTTCATTATTATTAATCTTTAATTACTTTGTTTTAAAATAAACATCAAGCTGCATTATTTCTGAAACTGCCAACTTCATAGACTTTATTATTATTATTAATATTATTATTATTATTCTTAATATTATTTTGGTACTGGACTTAGGACCTTGCACTTGCCAGGCGGGTGCTGTGCCACTTGAGCTATACCCCAGCACCCCCATTATTATTAAAGACATAAAATAAACTACAATCTATAAATCTTAGGTTGGCAAAGAATCTGCATATTTTAATGAAAATTGCTAAAAAACACTCAACACGGCTTAATGTGGTTTTTTGTTTTTTTGAGGGTCTTTGCTGTATAGTTTGGACTGCCCCTGAACTCACTATGTAGACTAGGTTGGCCTCAAACTTTCGGTAATCTTCTGCCTCAGCCTCTGGAGTGCTGGGATTATAGGCATGTGCCACCATGCCAGCACCCTCAATATTTTTAGTGTATCAGGAGTAGATAGTCTATATTTACTGGTTCTATAATTGCATCTAGCTCTTGGAAAAAATGTTGTTTTTACCCTTAGCTTGAAGTTTGGGGCTTATTTTTATCTTTTATTTGGAATATTCTTTTAATTTCTTTAATTTCTTTTAATTTCTTTAATTTCTTTTAATTTAATAAATGTTTTCCATAATTTTATTATTTTCCATGGGTTTGGGCTTCCCAGTAAGACAAATTTAAAATTATGATTTTTTTTCTTTGACAAGTAAGCATTGTGTGTATCTAAACCTAGCAACACCTCACATGTTCTAAGCATGAGTTTTACCTGTGAGCCATAGCCCAGCCCAAATCAGCATGTAAAAAGGTTGTTTTATGATGGAACCTTTCTAACATACAAAAGCGTAGAACATAGAACAACCCATGTGCCCCACCACCAGTTTCAGCAGTCTTCCACCCTTAACGTATATCTTTCTGATAGAAGCAGGCAAAGTATTACTAATAAAGCATTGTCAGCAACATGTGACCCGGCTCTACTAAGAAGAGAATTCCATTTTAATTGTTTAAAAATTTGAATTATAAACTTGAAATGATGTAAATAGTTTTAATTGTACAGAGTTTCTGAAACTTAGTTAACAAATCATGGCTTGTGAGAAAGTGAACAGAACTTTGATCCAGGGTCTCACTGTGTAGTTCAGGTGAACTTGAATTTACCCTGTAGCCCAGGCTGGCCTTGAACTCATGGCAATCTTCCTCTCTCAGCCTCCCAAATGCTGGAATGGTAGTTGCACACCACCACCCCTGGATGATCCAATCATTTCTGTTGTTATTTTTTGACATAAGGTCTTACTATGGAGCCCAGCTGGAAGGCCAGGAGCAAGCACCAATGTCACGTTCTACTGCAAAATATGGTACTCTCATTGCTTCCTGAAGCTCTATCTGAAATGAAGTCCGTGCACCTCTCCAGTGTAGCACTGTTTTCACTGTGTCCTTAATTTTGCAAGATTCTTACATAAACATGCAGCAATGACAACCTTTTCCTTTGGTGCTATACTTGTGATGTGCAGGGAGATGTCTGAGGAGAGATGAGGTGTCCAGGCTGTTTATTATGCAACAATTAGGTTTTTATGGTTGAAATCTTAAGGGTATTTTCCTGTTGAGAGGTAATGTGTCCTTTTCAGTCTTCTAAAAATTGAAGATTCCTTTGCATGAACAGGTGATACAGACAACTAGTTAGTAATTCAAAAGGTGAAAAGAATAAGCAGGGAACCCCAGCCACCTCCCTTGGTCCCTGCACGGCACTGCACTGCTTGCACTGCCATTTTCCTCCTTAGAGGACGCCTGCTGCTTTTGGAAGCCTTGGGGATGCAGCTCCTGAGCTGGTGGAACTGGTTTTTATGCACACTGAAAGGGTCTCTGGATCACTGTCTCCCAGGTTTACTCAGCCAAACATGTTTTTCCTGAGAGAGGTGACTATGCCGCTTATTTTTAATTTTTACCATAAAGACTACAGTTTTCA
>NW_004955422.1:23216192-23217598 GCF_000276665.1 Chinchilla lanigera | reverse complement strand
TAATCATATGAAGTATGTGTCCTGTATTATATTGTTCCCCTTGCAAAATAAGTGCCAAACTGACACAAAGCCATTTACATTAATGGTTATAACTGATATGTCTTGGCTTATCTTTGTCATGTTATTTACTTGCTGCTGGTTTCCTACTTTTGCTATCTGTTGAATTGCTTGCTCTTCTTGAGGGTTCTTTTGTACTGTCGTTCTTGAGATTGTGGTCACTTTTTTTCTCTGTCTAAACTATTTTTTAGTACTCTTTGTAAGGTTGGTCTGGCACTCATGAAGTTCCTTAGTTCTTCTTTGTCATTGGAAATATTTTATTTCTCCATTAAATTTGAAGGACAGTTTTGCAAGATACATCAATCTTGGTTGGAAACTATTTTGTCTTAGGACCTGTAATACTTCACTCCAAGCTCTTCTTGATTGGAGGGTTTGTGTTGAGAAGCCTGCTGTGATTTTGATGGGCTTTCCTTTATAGATGATCTGTTTCTTTTCTCCAGCAGCTTTTAATATTCTGTTCTTTTGCTGAATATCTGGGATCTTGATTATTATATGTCTGGGTGTAGTTTTATTTTGGTTATGGCTAGTTGGAGTTCTATATGCCTCATTTACGTGTACACCAGATTCTTTTTCCATGCTTGGGAAATTTTCTGCTATTTTATTTCTGCAAATATTCTTTTTATGTCATTTGTGTTGCCTACTGCTGTTTCACTGACTCCTATTAGTCTTACATTATTCCTTTTTGCCTCATCTTGCAGCTGTTGAATTGATTTTTCCTGGTTCCTTGTTGATTTTAAGAGATCCTTTCTTTCACGACCATTAGCTGCCATGCTGTTTTCAAGATCTAAAATTCTATCTTTTGCTCCATTCAAATGGTTTTGCCAGCTTTCAATGCAAGTTTTGATTTCCTGGATATCTCTTTGAATCTTTTTCATGTGTTCTAGTTCATTCCTATATTGTTCATTTAATGTTTCCATTAGTTTCCTATGCTCATCTATTTTTTAATATATATCTTCTTTAGACATGCTGAGCAATGCTTTCATTATATTGTCATTTCATTTTTTACCTGAGAGATTATTTCTGATCTGATGTCTTCTATAGCCTGATGGAATTGTTTCTTTACTTCCATTGCAATCATTTCTGCAATTTCAGGTGTGTATTTATCAAGTTATCCTATGTCAATGTCTCCTGGACTTGTTCTGAGTGGGGTGGAGTTCTCAGATTGCGTTTTAGTCCTTTGTCTTGTCATGTTTGATGCTGGGGGCAGAATGCTCAGTCTCCCTCTTCCCTGGCAGCTCAGCAAAGGTTGCTAGTATCCCTAGTTTTCCTGGTTGTCAGACTTGCCCCTCAGTGGCCACTGAGATGTACTGCTTAGTCTGGGGTCTTCCAGCAGTTGGTGAAGTGTACCT
>NW_004955422.1:23205271-23216092 GCF_000276665.1 Chinchilla lanigera | reverse complement strand
CACCTTTCTGTCAGCCTTCATGTATTCAGATGCCCTGAGCGCTCTAAGCCCTGTCCTTTGGGTTTGAATGGTGGCCTCACTGCATAGATGTGCGTGAATCCTGGACAGTCAGAGGGAAATGTGACTGGATGAAAGGAGGGAGAGGTGGGGAGCCCGCATGGTCTGCATGGCCTCTCTGGGCAGCCATCCTTCCTCCCCATCTGGGGCAGGGTTGCTCTGAAATAGGTCTTATGATCTGGTGTCAGACCAAATAAGTGAGAGAATTTTGTTATGGTCAGCTCCAAGACAGAAAGGGGGAAAAAATGAGAGTATGTAGCTGACCTTGTGGAAGAGAAGTCTTCCTTCCATGGCCTTGGGTGGGGGTTATGAGCCCAGAACCAATACACTCTTTGATCCTAGACATCTCTGTTCCCTGTTCCTGGGGACATCTAGTGGGCACATGGAGAAATGCAGCCTGTGGGTCTAGTCTTTCGCTCCCCGGGGGAAAGTTAGGAGAGGTCCTTTTCCACCACCAGCTCAGTGGGGCTGGTGGAATAAAAGTCCTTGCCCTTCTAGAAATGGGGGTCCTGGGGTTGTAGATCCATCTCTACTGATCCTGAATGTGGCTGAGGTGACTCCATGAAGATGCAGGTGATTTCCAGTGTTGCATGCCTGGAACCCTTGGGTTGGGATTCTTAGGCAAAAGTAAAGCACAGGCATCACTGCCCATTTTGAAAGCTGTGTTCAGGTTTCTGGATGCCATGGAGAGCCACCAGCCTCAGCCACCCTGGGCCGCGTCTCTCTGATTTCACTGCACCCCTGTGTGTCTCCAGGGCGGAGGATGTGTATCGTTAGCACTTTGAGCTCCAAGGCCCTGGAGGGTCAGCACCCATGGAGGTCAGAGTGTTTTAATCTTCTCATTTTATGTGTGAGTAGAATTATTTGTGGTTCTTTAAATTAGCAGCCAATTTATTAAAATTCAAATTCAATTTCTAAATACTAACATTCTATTTACAAACCTTGTAATGTTTTCATAAAAATAAAGGCATTGACTTTCATGATTTGATGCAGGGCTTATTAACTCAAGTTAACTGATTAAACTCTCTAACCCATTTTACCATAAATTAGTTCCATTCACAAACTATTGTGTTAAAGAGATTTAAACTGCATTTACAGTTTTGATCTGCATGATTTTTCCTGAGCTAATCCAACCCCTGAGGCTGACTAGCAAATCTAGAAGGTCACACACCTAAGTAGCTCTTTGAAATCTAATAAATCAAACTTGAAAATGTAATGAATTAACTTTTTTTCCCTTTTGGCTTTGGGGATTGAACCAAGGGCCCTGTGCATGCTGGGCAAGTGCTTTAACTCTGAGCTGTACCTCTAGCTTATCATGACAGCTTTTTGCAGACACATTGAAATATTGTGGACCCACTTACTCAGATTCTCTGGGTCCTTTCAAATTAAAATTGCAAGTCTCATATCAATTACACATTTCAAATTAAAACCTCAAATTTTCATGAACTTGCCAAATTGTTTTAATTATCTGAATAACAAATGCACACATTACTCCAATGCTTATAGAATTTAAATTCATAATTGAGTTTACTCCTCCGCCTAATGAGAAGCTTGATGTGCTTTGTGTCTTTTCCCTTCCACCATCCCTGGGAGAAAACATACTTGGGCTAGCACAGGCTGCAGAGCTAAAGATCCTTGACCTCAGTGATTCTGTTGGTGATAGTGGGAGGTATAAGGTTTGAATCAGACCTGAGTCCCCCAGCCCCAACCTGCTTGTCAGCAGAAGCACTCCTCTCTGCAGGGAACTCAGCTGAGTACCAAGGTTGTCAGCAAGCACAGGATGTTGGGAGGAAAGAGATAAAATAGGACAAGAAATTTTGCAGGTTCTAGGACATCTGGGGATACCCTAGAATTCACACCTGACACTTCAAGAACTCTGGCCATTGAGGTGCAAAACTGCCAGAGATCTTTGACTACAAATACTTATTGGGCTCTTCCCACCTACTGTCCCTTGCCTTCTTTCCATCCCTGCAAAAGGGACACATTCTCTCTCTCTCTCTCTCTTTGGTACCGGTAATCGAACTCATGTTTGGGGGCAGATGATCTTATTGTGCTCTCTGCCTGCTGCACCCTGGCACAATAAATACCACACCATGTTGCCTTTACACAAGCCTAGTAATCTCTGTTGCTTCCCCCCATGTTACATATGTTATGGGAGGTTTGTACCTCACACCTGAGATGGGTGCTGGAGCTCAGCAGGAAGAGCAGCTGAGGTCCCACATACAATGAGCTTTAGCTCCCTAGTCCAGTTCTGGGGGAACCTGTCCACTGGAAAGGGGATCCTGGAGGGACTGCTTTCAACCAGGTCCGTGCTCAATTATGAGGCAAGGAATGAACAGGGGTTGTGTTCTGGATTCTGTTCTACTGGAACAGCTTAGGTTTTCCATTTCTGTGAACTCCTAGCATGGTAGGAGCCTGTCTGGGTCAGCAGTGGCCCTGTCTGCCGGCTGTGGAGATGGAACACGCCGGACAGAGTGGGGCCTGGGGTCTGGTCCGCATCTCTACTCTGCTCAAGCTTAGGGCCCCTGTGACTGCCGCTCACTACCAGTGATGGTAAAGGACGGGAGCTGGCAAGCTGATGAAGACTCAGCTCTGCCATCTTTTGCCCGAAATAGGGGGAGCTGAATAATGTACTTTATGTTTCTACCCCAGTATCTTTCTAAAGCCACGCATAATGATGTTTATTTATTTATTCAATATTTGATAAACAGCTACTTACAAGTTTCTATGCAAAGTACTTAAAATGTCTACTTTTAATTTTTGCTGTATGTATGTATTTCCCTTAAATCCTTCACTTTTAATGGCAAATTTCCTCTGTTTTTGCAGAATATGTCTGTTGCCTCCTCCTCCTCCTCCTGTACCTCCTCCTTTTGGTGGTGTTGAGGGTTGAAGCTAGGGCACACTAGGCAAGTGCTCTAATACTGAGCTCTGAAAAAAACCAGAGAAACAGGCTGGGCTCAGAGCTCAGTATTACAGCACTTGCCTAGCTCTACCACTGAGCTACAACCCCAGGCCTTTTTTTTCTTTTATTGAGGCAAGGTCTCAATAAGTTGTCCAGGCTGGATTCAAAGTTGTGATCCTTCTTTCTCGGCCTCCTGATTAGCTGGGATTCCAGGCACGTGCCGCTGCCCCTGGCTGACTAGGACACTTGTGAAAGGCATTTTGGCGTCCCAGACCTGGGCGCCAGTTTAGGAATGGAATATAGTTTGTTCAGTAGAAAGCAAGTGTGTTTTCTGAGGTTGTGTATTAGCTTTGATTACTGTTTCTGACCCCAAAGGTTTGTGTCTAGGGGGAGAAATTGTCATCTGGTCACCCACAAACCTTAGGGACCCCCAGAGAGCTGAGTCGCCCCCTCCCAGTCAGGTTCTTATTTATAAAGGCGTCAGCTCTGCTCTCAGCCCTGGAATCCGCAGGTATTCACAGTTTTTCTCCTTTCAGCATGGCTGGAGGCCTGAGATACTCCTTCTTAACCCTGGGCACCCAGTTAAAACCTAACCAAACTGACGAGGAAAATGTCCCCGCGGACATGAAGAGTTAGGCGCTGGGGCAGAATTGCGGACTGACTTGCAGACCGGGCACGGGAGAGCGTTCGCGGCCAGATTGCACAGCCAGAGGTTTCACGCTTGGACCCTCACCACCCTGATTAGAGGACAAACGGGAACCTCTGCAAATCACAACACGACCTGTGTGCCGGTGCGCAGTGAGTGTGCAGAAGTAGCCCTGGGGACGGCAGCAGAGGACGCGGTTCCGCCGCCCTGTCCCGCCCTTCGCTTCCAGGAGAGATCTTGACTCCTCCCAGCGCCTGGCCTCCTGGTGAAGGCGCCACCACAGCAAGATGCTGTGAGAATGGCTCTATTGCTTTCAGTTTCATCAAACATCTCTTTATTTTAGTAAATTTGGCCAACTTGGCCAATTAACTGCCAGGAAAGTTATTTGTTGGCTTTGATATAAATTATGTTGGCCTCTTTCCCTACTCATCTGAGTAACATAGTCATTTCTGTGAATGTCTCACCTTGCCTGTTGCCCCTGACAGGCAGGAAGCAGTAGGTCATGACCTTGATTCATACACTTAATTCTTTCCATGATTCTGGTTGCAAACCAAATTGGATGACAACCGAGTCAAAATCAAGGTTAGGTTCAATGTTGACCTTATGGGGAACTATTTTCTGGCCTGACACAGGGTAGAGCCCCAGTCTGGCAGCCAGGAGCCCTTCCTTCCAGTCTGGTCATTACTGGTCACCTCCAGGACCTTTACAAGTCACTGTGTCCATCGTGGCTTCCAGTATTTTATGCTCAAATTCAAGTGAATCACTCAATCCTTGCCTGTAGTCACTTCCTAAGTTCCCAGAAGCTGCGCCAGAGGAGGCAGCCAAAGAAAAGATGTGTTATGGTTTGTGTCTGGGTGTCCCCCAAAGCCTCATGCAGCCATGGGGCAGGCTTTTAGAGTTGGATTGATTATGGGTGTGAGAGCTGCACCCACCCTGGGGTGGATAGTTTGCATATGTAAGGGAGAGGAAAAGGCTGCTTGGGGCCATTTCCTGGCTTTTGTGCTTCTGGTCATTTTCCTCCCTTGTGTGTGTGTTCTTATTGCTTTGCTGTGTTCTGCACCAGGAGCTGTAGCCCTCTGCCATGTGCCACTCTGCCTTATAATCTGCCAAGTACGGGCTGAAACCTCCATGAACTGTAAGCGAAATAAACCTTTCCTTCCTTAATTTTGGGCATCAGGTATTTTGTCCCAGCAGCGAGAAAAAAGTAACCAAGACAAGAAGACAGACAGGCCCATGTGTCACTTCCCTTTTTTAAAAGTTATTTTTAATTGTTGTAACACATGAACAAAATTTATGCTGTTAACCATTTTAAAGTACACAGTCAGTGGTACTAGGTATATTTATGTTCTCTTGCAACTGATCTCCAGAACTTTTCCATATTGCAAAGTTGAAATTCAGTACCCATCAACAACACCCCATCTCTCCCTCCTGGCCGTCACCATTCTGCTTCTTGTCTCTGGGAATCTGGCAATTTAAGGTATCATGTACAAGGGACATCATACAGTATGAGTCTTTTTGTGACTGGCAAAATAGCCTAAGGTTCATCCACGTTGTAGCATGTGTTAGAGCTTCCTTCCTTTTAAAGGCTGAATATATTGTTCATCTGCACCATAACTTGTTATCCTTTTATCTGTTGATGGACCTGTGGGTTGCTTGCACTTTTTGCATTTTGTGAATAATGCTGCTATGAGTATGGGTATGCAAGTATCTCTTCAAGACCTTGCTTTTAATTCTTTTGGCTCAATACCCAGAAGTGGAGCTGCTAGGTGGTATGGTAATACTATTTTTAACTTTTTGAGGAAATGTTATTTTTAATTTTTTTGAGGAATTGCTATATCGCAGTGTTTTGCCCTGTGGCTATACCCTTTCCATTCCTACCAACAAGGTTTTCAGTTTCTCGACATCCTTCATAACTTGTGTATCTTTTTGTCCTAGGAACCACCCCACGGAGTATATTGGCTTTGATTTATGTTTCCTTAATATTTCATTAGTGACACTAAGCATTTTTTCATGTATTTGCTGGCCTTCTGTGGATCTTCTTTAGAGAAATGTCTTCCCCAGTCATTTGCCCATTGCCTAACCATGTCAACTGTTTTTTTTATGATTGAGTTGTAGGAGTTCTTTATTGTTCCAATGTATTTTTAAAATTCCACCGGAGCATGATGTTGGAGCTTCCAAATTATTGGCAGAACTTTTGTGGCATCAGCACACTTTCTGAAAAACAGAGACCAAAAACACTAAGTGAACAAGGAAAAAGCTAGATTTTTTATTTTTATTTTTCACATCCTTCTTATCGTTGTTGTTGTTTTGAAACAGCAAAAAGCTAGTTTTTTAAAAAAATTGTCCCCCCACTCCCAGTTATTCTTGGAATTCTGAAAGGAAAATGACTTTGCCACCTGCTTCCAGATATGACCAGCAGAGGGAGCCCTAAGAACAGCCCAGCAGCCTTTCTAAATTTCTGATAGGGCACCCAGGAAGGAGGTGCTCCAGGTACAGGGTTGGAGGGAGTTACAATTTGGTTTTAGAATTAAAGTTTGTTGGAGGACAGAGGTGCAATAGAAGGGACCTATGAGTGTTAAGGAGACTGAGCAGGAAATATAGCTCTATGACTCGAGTATCCAGATTTCTTTTGTTTTCTTACTGAAAATGTCAGTGAAAAACTTCTCAGTAGGACCAGGGAATTTAATTTCCTTGGTATTTTGCATTCTTCTGACCATTGTATTGGAAATAAAAGTTATAAATTTTGTTAACTTGGACTTTTTCTATTGTTTGAATTTTTTCCCTTATCCATTAAATGTATCTGAAGTACAGAAGACAAGTTTTCTTGGCAGCTGGGGAATGCACCCTTGTAAAGGGTCAGTGCTGATCCCAGGAGCAGGTTAAGCCTCACAGTGGTGCGTGCTTCCCATGCGTGTGAGCTGCTGTGAAAGAGGGAGCCTGGCCTCTCCTTGATCTCTGCTTCCTCTTGTCAGGTCTCTCTCTAGCCACAGGATGCCGCCAGGGGCCCTTGCCAGGTGCTGGTGTTGTGCTGTTTCCATTTCCCAGGTACCAGCGTCCAGAGTCAAACAGCCTCTTTTCTTTATGCAGCACCCACTGTCAGGTATTCTGCTACAGTGACACAAAATGGACCAAGTCACTTCTGAAATAGGTGTAGATCAGCCCAGGCATGTTTTTAGCATCTGCTATCTGGTAAGGGGTTGTCCTTCAGCTGGTGGTGGTTTCTGTGTGCAGCTGGAGGAATGGAGAAAGAGGAGATATAGAGGAGGGAGAGGAACACACACACATACACATACACACGTCTTCACTTCCATCTCCTCCTTGTGCAAAGGTCTAGAGATCTGGGTCCCCAACTGTGTCACAGCCCAGAGCCTCATTCTTCAGATGCTGTGACTTTTCCTGGAGTGCAGTGTCTAGTGTGTGTGGGGTTGGAGGCAGTGGACACATTTGCCAGTGAGACAAGCAAAACTGGGAAAGCTATATTTTAAAAAAATTTGCCAACTCTGTTTATTTACATGGTATTCGATCTTTTTTTTCCTGTACCAGGAATTGAACTCACGACTTCGTGCTTGCCAGGCAGGTGCTGTGCCACTGAGCTAAATCCCCAGCCCCTATGGTATTCGATTTTTAAAACAACTCTGAGGTTTTATATATATATTTTTATTTGAAATATAAAAGAATGAAAATATATTAGCAAACAGACACCCATTTCCAAAACAGCACAGGAGCAATACAAGCAACACTGAATTACAGACAAGATGACAGGAAATTAACAATGGTTGTTGTATTACATATTGATATCTTCAAAGTGGTTACTTAGAAAAACAAATATAGACATGCAAGATTGATCAAATCATTAATCATTAACTGTTCCTTTCAATAAAGCAATAGAAGTAGTACAACTATGTAGTCAGTTGTACAACTATGTTAGCTATCCTGTATATACATATATACATAATTTTCCCCTTCTTTTTTTCTCTTTTCCCTCATCCCAGTTGCTGTTTACTTTTGAGCAGTTTCCTTTCATTTCACAATGTCTGTCATACCTCCTAATTTTTATTCACTCTTTCAGGTTCTTACGCTAGTGAGACAATACGTTGGTTACCCATGCAGGTCTGATTTATGGCACTTATGAATCTGGTCTCTAGTTGTGACCATTTACCTATAAAAGCCTCAAGTTTATCTTTCTTTATAGCTGAGTAATATTCCATTATATAAAAATGCCACAATTTTTTTATCCATTCCTCAGTGGATGGACATTTGGGTTGCTGCCATGATTTAGCTGTTACAAATTGCGGTGCTATAAGCATGGGCACACATATATCACTGTGATATGATATTTTCATATCTTCTGGGAAAATACCCAGAAGGGGAATAGCTGGGTTGAATGGAACCTCTACACCTAGTTTGCTGAGGAATCTCCAAACTGATTTCCACAGTGGTTTCACCAGTTTGCATTCCCATCAGCGGCGGAGGAGAGTTCCTATTTTTCCACAGCTTTGCCAGCATTTGTTATTGGTTGACTTCTTAATGATAGCCATTCTTACTGGAGTAAGGTGGAATCTCAGTGTTGTTTTAATTTGCATTTCTTGAATGACTAATGCTGTTGAACATTTTCTCATGTACTTATTTGCCATTTGTATTTCCTTATCTGAGAAGTGTGTATTCGTCTCAGATGTCCATTTTAGGATGGGGTCTTTGAATTTGGGGGGGTTGATGTTTTTTAATTCTGTACATGTTTTAGATAGAAGACCTTTATCTGAGGGACAGCCAGCTAAAATATTTTCCTAATTTGTGGGTTTTCTTTTTACTCTGCTGGTGATTGCTTTAGATGTGCAAAACTTTTCAGTAGGATGAGATCTCAGTTGTTGATTCTTTGAAGTATTTCCCATGTGGTTTGGTTTTTGTTCATGAACTCTCAGCCTACCCCTATGTCTTCAAGATTTTAACCTATTTTCTCTTCCAATAGATTTAGTGTTTCTGTTTTAATATTGAGATCTGTGATCCATTTTGACTTTAGTTTGGTGCATGGTGATAGATTTGGGTCCATTTTCAGTCTTCGGCAAGTGGCAAGCCAATTTTTCCAACACCATTTATTAAAGAGGCTATCATTCTTCCAGTGAGTTTGTTTGGCCCCTTTGTCAAAGATTAGATGGCTGAGTGTGTTTGTGGTTGTGGTTGTTTCTTTCATTCTGTTCCATTGATCCTCGGGTCTATTTTTTAATCAGTACCATGTTGATTTTATTACAGTAGCTTTGTAGTATAATTTCAGATCAGGGATTGTGATTCCATCTGACTTGTCTTTGTTGCCCAGGATTGCTTTTGCTATTCTGGGTCTCTTCTGGTTCCAGATGAATTTTAGGAATGTTTTCTCTAGATCCGTGATATATGCTAATGGTGTTTTAATGGGAATTGCATTGAATCTGTACAACAAGTTTGGGAGTATGGCCTTTTTCACAATGTTGGTATTTTCCTATCTATGAGCAAGGAATATTTTTCCATTTACTGAAATCCTCTTTGATCTTTTTTTTCAGAGTACTGTAGTTTTCATTGAAGAGATCTTTGACTTCTTTTGTTAGATTGATTCCTAAATATTTCAATTTCTTGGAAAGTATTGTAAAAGATATAGTTTCCTTAATTTCTCTCTCAGTCTGTTTGTTGTTTGTGTGCAGGAATGCTATTGATTTTTGAGTGTTGACTTTGTATCCAGCTACACTACTGAATTTGTTGATTAATTCAAAGAGTCTTCTGGTGAAGTTTTTGGGGTCCTCCATGTAGAGTATCATGCCATCTGTAAATAGTGATAATTTCACTTCTTTTCCTATCCTTATTCCTTTTATTTCTCTCTCTTATCTAATTGCTCTGGCTAGTGGTTCCAGAACTATATTGAACAGGAGTGGTGACAATGGACATCCTTGTCTTGTTCCTGATTTTAAAGTAAAACCTTTCAGTTTTTGTCCATTGAGAATGATGTTGGCTGTTGGATTGTCATAGATGGCTTTGATCAGATTGAGGTGAAGACCATCTATTCTTATTTTCTGTAGGGTTTTTATCATAAATGCATGTTGGACTTTGTCGAAAGTTTTTCTGCATCTATTGAGATGATCATGTTGTTTTTGTCTTTGGCTGTATTGATATGGTGTATACCATTTATTGATTTGTGAATATTGAATCATCCCTGCGTTCCTGGAATGAATCCAACTTTAGTCATGGTGTATGATTTTCTTGATGATTTGAGGATTCTATTTGTTAGTATTTTATAGAGTATCTTTGCATCTATGTTCATTAGGGAGATTGGTCTGTAGTTTTCTTTCTTGGTTGGGTCTTTCTGTGGTTTTGCTATCAGTATAATACTTGCCTCCAGAAATGAGTTAGGGAGAATTGCTTCCTTTCGAATTTTATTGAAGAGTTTGAGAACTTTTGACATTAAATCTTCTCTGAATTTTTTTTGTAGAATTTTGCTGTGAATCCATCAGGGCCTGGGCTTTTCTTTGTTGGTAAGTTTTTAATTATGTTTTTAATTTCATTAATTGATATTGGATTGCTCAGAGTTTTTATATCTTCTTGATTCAACTTTGATAATTCGTACATATCTAGGAATCTGTCCATTTCTTCTGAGTTTTCTATCCTATCAGAGTAAAGATTTTCAAAGTAGCTATTAATGATCTTTTGAGTTCTGTAGGATCTGTAAAGATTTTATCCTTTTCTGTCCTTATTGCATGAATTTGAGTTTTTTCCTTTCTTTTTTGATAAGGTTGGCTAGGGGTTTATCAATTTTATTTATTCTTTCAAAGAATCAATTCTTTGATTCATTTATTTTTTGTAGTGTTTTCTTCATCTCAATTGCATTAATTTCTGCTCTGATCTTTATAATCTCCTCTTTTCTTTGGGTTTTGGGCTTGACTTGTTCTTCTTTTTCTAAAAGTTTGAGGTGCAGCATTAGGCTATTTATTTGTCTCTTTCTGTTTTCCTTATGTGTGAGTTCACTGCTATAAATTTCCCTCTGAAGACTGCTTTCATTGCATTCCACAGATTCGGGTAAGTTGTATTTACATTTTCGTTTGTTTGTAAGTATTTTTAATTTCTTCTGTGACCCATTGGTTGTTCAGGAGGTTGTTATTTAATTTCCAAGTGTTTATGGAGTTTTTGGAGTTCCTTTTGTCATTAATTTCCAATTTCATCACACTGTGGTCAGATAATATGCATGGGATAATTTCAA
>NW_004955422.1:23189552-23202561 GCF_000276665.1 Chinchilla lanigera | reverse complement strand
TTTGGTTTTTCTCCGGTACCGGGAACCGAACTCACGACCTTGCACTTGCCAGGCAGGCGCTTTTGCCGCTGAGCTAAATTCCCAGCCCCTGTACCTGCTTCTTGCAGGTCTCAGACATGAACCACAATGTCATCAGATCGCAGACCATCTGATCCAGTGTCTCCTCACAGCTCAGGGCATGTGTATGACCCAGAAGTGGGTCTGCATTGGTGGCATGATCATGGACCACTTGGTCCTATGGCCCCAGGCAGTTCAGGGTGCAGGCAGAGACCAGACAAGAACAGCAGGATCAGCAGTTCATGGACCACCTGATTCCTTGTCTCCAGGCCACTTGCAGCATGTGCAGGAGCCAGATGTGGGCTGCACTGATGGTGATCATGGACCACCTGTTTCTGTGACCTCTGGAAGGTCAGAGCACACGCACAACCCAGACAACTCTATGGATTTTTAGATAGAGAAGTTAAGTAATTTCCAAGACTTTACAGTTAGAAGTAACAAAGTCAGGGTAGAAACATACATATCCCTGCCATTCAGTGTTGGAATGAGGAATATGTTTTACACAGAAATAGCATTAAAACTTTACTATTAGTAGAATATTTATTATTTACTTTATTAGCATCTGTTTACAGTACCTAATGTTTACATCCCTTGTGTAGAGTTGTACATGGACATAGAACATCTGAATTCCTTTTTCCATGTGCTTCTGTTCCCCTCCCTGCCCATTCTCTCCATATCTTGATCCTCTTCTCTTTTGAGAAAGGTCTATCTCCCTACTGCCTATTATCTATCTTTCATTTTTCTCTTTTAATTTGGGATTCTCAGAAAAGAGAAACCATGAGATATTTAAGTTTGCAGATCTGATTTATTTCACTTAACACATGGTCTCAGGATGCATTTGTTTCCGTACAAAAGATGTTTATCTTTCTTTATGGGAGAGTAGTACTCCATGATGTATAAATACCATGTTTTCTTCATCTGTTCATCTGCTGATGATTATATAGGCTGCGTCCAAGATTGAACTGCATATAAGCATTATTTGTGCTGCTATAAACATGGATACAAATGTATCACTGTAATATGATGTCATTCACTCTTTTAGGAAGATATCTAGAATGGCAAGAGCTGGATCAAATGGAATTTTTAGTTTTTTTTTTTTTTTGCCTTTTTGAGACAGGGTCTCGCTATGCAGTTCAGGCTGGTCTTGAGCTCACTTTGTAGCCCAGGCTGGTCTCAAACTTGCAATGATCCTCCTGCCTCAGCCTCCCAAGTGCTGGGGTTACAGGCATGTGCCACCGTGCCCGGCCTTGGAATTGTTAGTTTTGAGGAATCTCCATACTGATTTCCATAGTGATTGTCTTGTTTACACACCCCCCCAACAGGGTAGAAAGATTTCTTTTGCTTGATAGCCTTTCCATTTGTTATTGTTATTCTTTGGTTTTTTGAGACAGGGTCTCGCTATGTAGCCCAGGCTGGTGTCCAACTCATAGTATTCCTCCTACCTCAGCCTCCCTAGTGCTAGGATTAAAGGCATGTGCCACCACACCCAGTCATTTGTTATTGATTTCTTGATGGTGGCCATTTTTTCTTGGTGGGTGGGTGTTGTTTTGATTTTAATTTTTCTAATGGCCTGTGATATTGAATATTCTTTATGTATTTAGTAGCCAGTTGTACTTCTGTGAAGTGGCTACTCATTTCACCTGTCCATTTTTTACTGGATCTTTTATTTTGGGGGAGTCTAACTTTTTTGAGTTCTTTATAAATTCTAGATATTAGTTCTTTGTCTGAAGAATCATTGGCAAATTTTTTTCCCATTCTGTAGGTTGTGTTTTCACTTTATTGGTTGTTTTATTTGCCGTGTGAAAGCTTTTTAATGTAATATGATCCTATTTGTTGATTCTTGGAACTATTTCCTGTACAACTGGGGTTCTGTTCAGAAAGCCCCTGCCTATGCCTATAACTTCAAGAGTTTTACCTATTTTATCATCCACTAGGTCTGTTTTAACATTTAGTTTTTGATCCATTTTGATTTTAGTTTAGTACCCAGCAAGAAATATGGGTCTAGAGTCAGTCTTCTGCAATGGATAGCCAGTTTTCTAAACACTATTTATTGAAAAGACTGTTTCCTCCAGTGTATTTTTGACCCCTTTGTCAAAGATCAAATAGCTGAACATGCTTGGAGTTATTCCTTTATCTTCTATTCTGTTCCATTGATCCTCATGTCTGTTTTGTGCAAGTACTGTGCTGTTATTTCAAAAATCACCTTAGCTTTGTAATATAACTTGAAATCTGGGATTATGATGCATCCTTCTTTGTTCTTGTTAACGAGGATTGCTTTTGCTGTTTTGTAATTTTTCAGATTCTGTATAAACTTTAGATGAGATCAGACATATTCAGGGCAATATGGCTGTAGACCCATTCACAAACTCTAGATTCAGCTGTCTCCAAAAAGCCTGCCTCCTTGACCATGTGATGCTTTGGGCGACATCCAGACATAGACCACACACTTGTTTTGTTTTTGATTTTACAGGGAAAGCTTTCAGTTTTGCCCCATTTAATATGATGTTGGCAGTAGGATTGTCAAAAATGGCTTTAACTGAACTGAGATAAGGTTCTTCTATGTACAGGTATTTTTCTCAGTGTTTTTGTCTTGAAAGAATGTTAGATTTTGTCAAAGGCTTTTTCTGTATCTATAGCAATGATCATATGATTTCTGACTTTACTTTTGTGATGTATTGTATTTATGGGTTTGTTTGTTGAACCATCCTTGCATTCCTGGGATAAAACATATTTGTTATGATGTATGATCCCTTTTTGATGTTTCATCATATTTTGTCAGTATCTTGTTGAGGATTTTTGCGTCTGTATTCATTAAAGATATTGGTCTATAGTTCTGTTTTTGGTTGGATCCTTGTCTGGTTTTGGAATCAGGATAATGGTAGCTTCCAGAAATGATTTTGGAAATACTCCTTCCCTTTCAGTTTCATTAAGGAGCTTGTCTTGGTTACTTTGCTCTTGTGGCTGAGACAAAATACCTGATGCCCAGAATTAAGGAAGGAAAAGTTTATTTAGCTCACAGTTTGTGGAGGTTTCAGTCCATACTAGGCTGGCTCCAAGGCAGAGTGGCATATGGCAGAGGCAACAGTTCATGGTGGTGGAAAACAACGACAGCATCAACAGCAAGAAAAGGAGGAGCTGCAGTGAGCAGCCTCTTTCCCTCTTTTACATTGTATGCAAACTACCCACCCTAGGGCGGGTGTAGCACTCACACCCATGAATCAGTCATAAACTCTAGAAGCCTGCCCCATGACTGCATGAGGCTTTGGGGTGACATCCAGACACAAACCATAACAGAACTTGAGGAGTATTAGTGTTATATCTTCCCTGAAATTTTTGTAGAAGTTAACAGTTAATCCATCTGGACTTAGGCTTTTCTTAGTTGGTAGGGTATTATTATTATTATTATTATTATTATTAATAATAATTGCTTCAATTCATTACCTGTTATTGGATTATTCATGGTCTTCAAATCTTCTTGGTTCAGTGTTAGTGATTCATATGTAATTAGAAATCTACCTATTTATTCTAAATTTTCCAATTTATTGGTGTATAATCTTGTGAAGTAATTTTTAATGATTTTTTTTTATTTTGACAATGTCCAGTGTGATTTTTACCTTTGTCATTTCTAATTGCATTAATTTGGGTCATTTCTCTCTCTTGGTTATATTGGCTAAGAGGATGTCTATTTTTTTTATTCTTTTGAAAGGCCAACTCTTCAATTAACTGATTCTTCCTCTTTTTTGGGAAGAATCTCAATTTCATTGATTTCTGCTCTGTTCTTTATATCTCCTTCCTTGTATTAGCTTTAGGTTTGGATTTTTTTTTTTTGTTTTTCTAGTACCTTGAAGTATATTATCAGGTTATTTGGACTTGCTGTATTTTTGTGATAAAGGGATTGTTGTGATAAAGGAGTTATAAAGTTTCCTCTTAGGACTGCTTTCATTGTGCCCTATATGTTCTGCTATATTGTACTGCTATTATTTAGTTTTAGAGACTGTTTTATTTCTTTCTTGATTTCTTCTTTAGCCTATTGTTTATTTCAGAAGATTTTGCTTAGTCTCCATGTATTTGAATAATTTGTTTTCTTTTGTCATTGATTTTTAGTTTAATGTACTATGATCTGATAATATACAGGATATAATTTTTTTTACATTTATTTAAGCTTGCTTTATTGGTTAGCAGGTGATCTATTTTTCAGGAAGTCAGAAATACTGAGAAGAATGTGTATTTTGTGGAACACTCTGTATGTATCTACTAAGTCCATTTGTTCAAAGATTTTTTTTTAACTCTGATATTTCTTTATTGACTTTTATCTAGTTGATCTATTTGTGATTGTATGGTATTGAGATCTCCTACTATAATTGTGTTTATGCTTATCTGATCTTTTATGTCCAGTAGTACTTGTTTTATGAAGTTGAATGTGCTATTGTTCAGTGCCTATATGTTGATAATTGTTATCTTTTCCTGTGAGATTGTTGCCCCAACCAGTATGCAGTGACCTTCTGTGCCTCTTTTGATCAGTTTTGGCTTGAGATTCACTGTGTTTGAATATAGAATAGCTCTATATGCTTTTTTTTCAGGTTGCAATTGCATGGAATATTGTTTTTCATCCTTTAATTTTTATCCTATGAGTTTCTTTTTGGGTTAAATGTGTTTCTTGTATATAGCATTATCAGGAACTTGGCCTAAACCCCAATCTCCTAAAATGAATTATGGCAAAGGCTTAAATAAAAGAGACAAATAACATGATTTTTGGGGAGTCCAGGAAGGTCAAAACTCTCTTGGAACTAAGACAAAGACTTTTCTGGATTGCCCATATTTATTGTGACTCCTGAACACATTAAGAGGGGTTCAGGAAGTAGAAGACATATCTGAGGCAAAAGCCTGTGAAAATGAAGAAGGCCTTAAGAATCAAAGGCGGTAAGATAACTGTTTTATGTCGAAGGTTGGCAGTTTTATTGCCCTTGAATCCTTTAGTGAGATTCAGCAGCAGAAGCTGCAGCATTATCTTGTCTTCAGAGACTATGGTCAGCAGCTTAACCCTTATACAGTCTGGTCCCCAACACAGCATACCATTGAAATCTGTTTCTTGATCCATTCTGCCACTCTGTGTCTTTTGACTCAGGAATTGAGACTATTCTCATGGAGAGTTATTACTCATAGGTACTGACTTATGTAATACCTATGAGTATAAGCGATATTCATATTACTTATTCCTATAATTGCTTTTTTCCTGTTGTTAATTTCCTCTCATTCTCTTCTACTTAATTGCTCACTCTACCTGGTGTGTTTACTCTACTAGATGTTTTGTCATTGTTAGCTTCATTATCTCCTACGATGTTTTTGAGAATGTTTTGGAGTGCTGGTTTGGTGATCATGAATTTGATTTTGTGCTCCTTATTATGGAAACAGCTTATATCTCCATCAATTTTGGAAGATAGTTTTGTGGGACATATGATTCTGTGTTGGAAATTGTTTTCTTTTAGGACTTGCAGCATTTCACTTCAAGCTCCCCTGGCCTTTCATGGTTGTGTTGAGAAGTATGCTATAATTCTAATGGGTTTTCTTTTATAAAGCATTCATTGTTTTTCTCTAAGATTGCTACTTTTAAGATTCTGTTCTTGTGTTGAACTTCTGGGATTTTGACTACAAAGTGTTGTGGAGAGGTTATTTTCTTATTGTAAACAGGTTTAGTAAAGAAGTTTTTAATGCCGTATATGTTATTTTCTGATTTTTTCACTAATTCTAGTTAATCTTAGGTCAGTCTTCTTTGTGTCATCTACATGCTGTTGGATAAATTTTTCATGTTCTTTGTTTTTGTTTTTAAGCTATCTCTCATTAGTTGATCACTGACAACAGCCCATCTTCAAGTTCTGATACTATGTCTTCACACTTGTCACCTCTGTTGCCATATTTTTAATAGAATTTTAAAATTTCCTAAATTCCTATTTGTAGCCTTTTATGGACTCTAATTCTTTTCTATGCTGGATACTCATGTTTTGAACCATTTTGTTTATTTTATTTTATTTTATTTTTCTGGTACTGGGAATCGAACTCATGACGTCGCGCTTGCTAGGCAGGCACTGTGCCACTGAGCTAAATCCCCAGACCCTATTTTGTTTAGCTCTCCAGGTTTTTATCAGTGTCTTCTGTAGACTCACTGATTGTTTTGTTCCTTTGGCTCATTATCTATTTCCCTGCATCTTCTGTGAGCTTGGGAAATGTCTTATTGATCTGTTTTGTTATCTCCTCTGATATAATTTCAAATAATTCAGATGTATTGCTTTTGGTTTCCTTCTATTCAATGTCTTGTGTGTCAGTTTGGGGAGAGTTGGGAGTTTTGGGAGATACGTTGTTTGTTTTCTTATGTTTTTCTCTCTCTCTTTTTTTATGTTGAGGCTTGTGGATTATACTTGATTATAGTGGAATGCTTTTTTATTAGTGTGGAGATCTCTATAGTTAATGCCTACTTTCTGTGGTGTTTTCTACACATGGTTAGCTAGTGGCCTTTACCTCTGTCTTGGAAGCCAATCACCTCTGTTTTCTTGGGATTGGAGGTTGTAGAATATTTGGCCCAGTACCCAGTTCTATACAAATGGGCCACAGCATTATTAATGACCCCAAGGCAATCCAGATATTGGCATCCCAAGAAAACCAATTACTAACAACAATTATGTCACCTTGATTATAGTAATAAAATTATCAATTATAACATCAAAGATAAACCCTAAATACCAATATTGTATCACCCTTAACCACAGAAAAGAGATCTATAACTATAGTATGAACATCAAGGCAAACTAAATATTAACCCACTATCTACCAAATGGAAGAACTTTACCTCTATTAACAATAGAAAAGTATTCAACTCGGAGGTATGATAGACACTGTGAAATGATAGGAAACCACCAAAGAGTAAAGGGCTTCTGGGATGTGGGAAAAGAGAAGGGAAAGAAGGAGAAATTTTGTATGTATGTATATACAGGATAGATAACATGGTTGTTCTATCTGCTGTTTCTATGCTGAAAGAAACTGTCAATGAGTCTTTGGTTGACCAGTATTGCATGTCTATATCTGTTTTCATGAGAAGCCACTTTGAAGATATCAATATGTAATACAACCACCATTGTTAATTCCCTACCACTTTGTTTGTAACTCTGTATTGTCTGTATTGTGCTTGTGATATGTTGTAAAATGTTGTATGTCTGTTAATGTTTCCCTCCTTTTATCCTTAAAATAAAAAAAAAATAAAAAAAAGAAAAAAATAAACAGAATAAAAGTTAAAAAAAAAGAAAAGAAAAGTATTCAACAGTAACTAAAATCAACTACATATCTAGAGATTCATAAAGTTTAATAGTTATACTAGTAAAAGTGGAGGGACTGGAGAACCAGAAAATGAAAAAAGTAAAACTTGAAAAATTAGTCAGTGGGATCTTAGAAGGAGGAGAGAAAAGTGAGATGTGGGGTCCTATTGAGAAGTAAAAGGAAATTAATAGTGTTAGAAATCAGTCACCAGAAAGAACAAACAAGAAAAAGAAGGAATAAGAAAAACAGAGCAAAATAGAAGAAATAGAAGACAAGGAAGAGAAAAAATGTTGAAAGGGGGAAGAATACAAAAACAGAAAAATTTAAAAAAAGATTGAGTTGAAAAAACTCCTTTGTGTTTTTCAATGAGTAGTTTTTTCCCCCAGGATCTGTGGTCTTGAAATACAGTGTCATGATCTTTTCTATATAGCTTTAGGGTCTATGGGCTTTTAACGCCTTTCTGCACCAGAGACCCTTCTGTCTGTTCACCACAGTCTGTGGTTACCATCCAAGCCTTGCTCATGTTGGTAGATGGGAAACATGATCAGTCCTCTGATTTCTGCTAGATGCAGGGTGGGGGCTGCATCTCCCTGGATCTGCTAGCTTTTTGGATTTACTTTCTCTCTCTGGACATTGTCCTTGTCCAGGACCAGGTCAGTTGCCTGCTCTATCCCAAGGGGAAGCAAAATGTAGAGCTGGCTTAAAGTTGGTAGAAAGCTGTGTCGTGTGGCTGGTGGAGGCCTGCTTTCTTGCATGGGGGCGGGGGCTGGAAAGTTATTTTTAAAAAGCCACTTAAAGTTTTTGGGAATTGAAAGTGTAGGGAAAGTTGGGGAACAGGCAGGAAAAGTTGGAAGGCCTCAGTGAGGTTTCTGGCTAATATGGAGATAAACCCCTACTAGAGAGGGTAGCTAAGAAAAACAAACAGAACTGATAAGAAGGCCTGGTTCACTTCATGCAAAGAAAACACTGCCTCCTTCCTCCATCTTCAATTAAGCACAAGAGAAACAAGTGAGGGGTAAGGAGACTATATTATGAAAACTCACTTAGCGTATAAAATATGCATTAACACCTAGACACTCACACAAATATATATATATATATATATATGTATATATATTCTTTATTATTCTCTCACCATATTAATACACTAACATGCACTTGTACCCTTTTTACCAACTTGGCCTTGAATACAACTCTGCTGTAACTCTCATAAGATAAGCACCTGGACAGCACAAAGAGACCAAAGAAGTGCTTATCCAAAAATGTACATGTAGGCAAGGGAAGGGGCAATGGCTAAATCAGGGGTCTCAGAGCCCCAAAACAGCCAATCAAGTGATAACAACTCTCAAGGGGGAGAGTCCCTTTCTTCCCATGTAATAAAAGAGGCTTAGAACAAAGACTTCCTAGTTCTGGCTCTGGACTCCCTGCCAGCTTGATTGCTCCAACAAGATTGCTGTCTACTTACTTATTTTCTCTTCCTTTCCTAATAAAATGATTTTGCTTCCCCATTTCTCTTCCCTTTTCAATGAAGCAATTTTATTTCTCTTTCTTAACATATATCTAATTCTTTTGTTGATGTGGATTTTCTTTTTTTTTTTTGCTTAACATATATCTAATTCTTTTGTTGATGTGGATTTTCTTTTTTAATAGACTCCAGATAAAAACAACTACCCTGGAGACAACAAAAGGACATACAGCAAATAAAGGGTTAATCCCTGTTAGGGAGGATAGCACAGCTCCAAGAGAACCTCATGACCCTTGGTGAGTACAATAAGAGTGTGTGGCATGGGACCTGGGCTGCTCTCTCTCTTCTCCCACAACTCAGCATGGAGGATGTTCCACCTCTGTGCCTGAGGCCAACAGGGCATAATCTGTACTTAAGGTTAAGAGTGACCTTATCTGACTTGGAGGGTCAGCTCCTTAGAACTATTTTCATCCTCTGTAGACTGAAGATGCTCACTTTGGGTGAGATAGCTGTGGGGACGGGCTTTTTCTACTCAGCCCGTAACCGTAGGAGGAGGCTATACAAGATGCCAAAGGTTGGGGCATTGGGTTACTGATCACTCCTGCGCCAGCTTCCTATGTGACAGAGGGTTCATGTTGAGAAGAGAGGAGCTGGCAAGACCAGAGGCCACTATCCTGCCCAGCACCCAGAGTAGCAACACAGAGATTTTGCCCTGGGGAAGAGGCAGGTTGCACATAAATGACTTACTCCTACTCAAAAAGATAGCTGATTTGGCCTCAGCTTCTTGGAATATCATGCCTAAGTGGGTATCTTCATTTGCCTGGAAAACTTAGGTCATACTGGATTGTCTAACAGGTGATTTTGGATGGGAGCTGATCATATTTAATAGGGGCTAGTCAGACCAGGAAGACCAGTGACTAGTGACATGGGGGTGTTACAGTGGAATGGGCCAATAATAGTGCAGGTTCTTGTGTATGATGAGGGAAGAATTGCTAAGTGTTTACCCAGCAGTTAGTAGTAAGCAGCTAAGTTTTTTGAAAGTCATGGGAAGTTGAGCACAGGGCAAGTCCAGCCAACAAAAGATATAACACAGAACAAGAAAGTTGCTGGGGTGGCCGAAAAGCATTGCACACAGGTCAAATGCAAACAGCAACAACAAAAAGGTAGATAAATAAGGCTTTCAGAATTTAAAGGCCCACCATCTCTGCTTTAGATGCCTCCCACTGAATCTGTATGTATGACTGACAGGGTGCTTGGTCATTTTAGGGGCTCTCAGCACACATGCTTGTCCCAGAATTCACTCTGATCTTAATTAATATGTGGCATCTAGTGCATATTTATGAACCTGTAATGAGATGGGAGTAGGAAAGGTGACCAAAGTTCAAACCAGGAGATCCAACATGCCTAGAGCATCAGTGACTTCTTGACCTTTTGTTATTTTATTTTCTACCTCTTTGTCTTGGTTACTTTTCTCTCATTGCTGAGACAAAATACCAATGTCCCAAATTAAGGAAGGAAAATTTTTTTGGCTCACAGTCTGTGGAGGTTTCAGTCTGTAATCAGTTGGCTTCAAGGCAGGGTGGCATGGCACAGAGGCAACAGCTCAAGGTGACAGAAGACAGCAAAAGTAACAAGAGCAAAAGGAGGGGGAAGTGCAAGCCTCCTTTCCCCCCTTATACTGTACGCAGGCTACCCGCCCTGGGATGAGGGTAGCACTCACACCGTCTCTGTGCCCTCCTCTTGCACAGGCTCAGGATGTTTGCAAAATGAGGACCCTGGACCCCTGCTGAGTCACTTAATTAAACTTCTAGACTTCTCAAGTTGACACAATGTATCAATGACTACTCTTTTAGGACAGTGTCAGCAGGAATAACCAAAGGGTGCTGTTTAGAATTAAATGAAGGGAAGGGAATGACTTGCTCATTTCCATTGTTTCTAACTGTTCTAGGGGCTATGAGTGAAGTCTGGGGCTACTGGAGACTGGAAACCCAGGTCAAGCCTACCCGAAGAGGGCCCCAAAGCACTAAGCTCTGAAGCTTGGATGAATGTCCTTGGTTGGCATGCTGTGTGCACACTGTCACACATTGTTGCTGAGAAGGTGATGCATCCTGACTCCGTGGACAGAGGACAGTGGAAGCTTCACAACTGGTGTATTCCCAGATATGCTTTCCCTCCCTTGGCTGATTTTAATCTGTGTACTTCCCTGTAATAAACCACAAGTAAGGAGCTTTCTGTGAGGATTGAGTGCTCCTAACCAATTATTAAAACTGAGATTGGGTTTTGAAACCTCTCAAACTTGCAGCGGTATCAGAGGTGAGAGTGGCTTCCCGTGGACTCTGTGGTTTCATGTATCTCAGTTATCCAAAGTGAATACAAGTTCTAAAAGTGTTTCCCAAAGGAACTGACTTCATTTGAAACAGAATGTGAGAGAAATTCCTGTACAAGGACTCTTTGGAAAGAGTACTCTTAACTAAAAGCAGCAAGCAAAATTATAGGCCAATGAATTTACCTGGCAGAGCCAAGGAAAGAGACAATTAAAGTGAAATGGATGCTGCAAGTCAGAGACCACTTGACAGGCTTTTGTGAAGGCATTGATTAAGATTTAGTCCATGGGTGCACACAGAGTGTGAAAAGACCATCTGTGGGGAACAAAGAAAAATGGGCTTTTTGTAGGGCTTGAAAGAAGGCAGGGAACATTAGGTGAGAAGGTTTGAACAAACATCAGTGTTCAAAGTTCTTAGAGTGTCCGGTGCAAAAGTATGGATGTTGTCAGAAGTCCTGGTGCTTGGAAGAGTCCATGCTCCCCCTTATTGCTTCTTTTATGACATCTTGTGTTTGCTGAGGGTAGCAGCACCTGTGCTGAGCTGGGTGTTCTTCTGGAAACAATGTGGCTGCTGACAGGTTGGGTGCTGGGAAAGCCATGCCCAAGTTGAGCATGACAAAAAGATCTCTTGGTATCAAGATAAACTTTGAAAACTAGCCTCTGTAACTATCCCTGCCAGGACTTAACTGAATCAGACTGATTGGCAATTTGTGTCCCCAAGAGTGATCATTGAAACCTGGGGGGCTGGGTAACATACCACACAAAGTAAGCAGCTTAAAATAAGTTAAAAAGAAATAGGAAATAAAAAAAGCTGTGTGACTCTCCTTTTTTGGAGGGCAATTGTGAGTAATTCAAAGACACCCTCTATGGAGTGATGCCAAAAGGAAAAAGAGACTTTCTTAAAGTAGCCCAGCATCTAGCTAAGTCACAAAATAAGTGAACAAGGAGACAACAGAAACAAGCTTCAGGAAGAAGGGAGTAAAATCTACATCCATAATTGTTACACTGTATGATATAGGACCTCCAAATTATATAAGGGAAACATTATGACTCCCAACCTGCTAGATGTCTGATATGCTGAGTTTGTGTTCCTCAAAACTGAAGAATGAATTCTAAAGAACAAAGGAGGTTAAGAGGAGGAGATATTTATTGAGTGGTAAAGATGCAGCTCCTGAGAGGCAGGAGGGGCCACAAATGGGTTTTCAAGAACCCTACTTTTCAGGGGAAGTTTTATAGAGCACAGCCATATGGGTATAATGTGGGTTAAAGCTGGGATCAACCAAGATTGTAAATATAGCTGCTTAGGTAATATGGATCCAATGGGGGAGGCAAGTCATGTAGCAGGTGTACATGGAAAGAACAAAAAACTTTTAAAAAAGGGGTGAGTCTGAGGTTCTTGGTCACCTGCTGAGGTGACTGATGTCTATCTAGACTTTATTAGACCAGGTGTTACCACTTAGGCCTGGTCATTCCATCTGTATCTTGAGGCCTGGCCTCCAACAGATGTTTACTCTGGCCATAGTTGTAATGAGTTTACATCTTTGGATTGACTCTCTTAAGAGGCCAGCCCTATATGACTGCCTGTAATATTTCTACCTAACTTAGCTATCCATAATAATATGACCTGAAGTGTTTAGTTTTCAACAAAAAATTATAAAACAGTCTAAGACACCTTGTGACCTATAAAAGCAGGCAAAAGAAAGTATTTGGGAGGCAGCGAGTTCTCCGGGAGCGGCAGGGCTTCTGGGTCCGAGTGTGGGCTGGACTCATACTACCACGATTCCCAGCCGAAAAGTGCGCACAGAGCCAGGTAGGCCCCACCCAATCCCGGAGGCCAGGACGCGAGAACAATGACCCCG
>NW_004955422.1:23170962-23183582 GCF_000276665.1 Chinchilla lanigera | reverse complement strand
TTTGTAACTCTGTATTGTCTGTATTGTGCTTGTGATATGTTGTAAAATGTTGTATGTCTGTTAATGTTTCCCTCCTTTTATCTTTAAAATAAAAAAAAAGAAAGTATTTGGGAAGGGCCAGATATCATGTTTAACAGATAAATATTTCAAAATAGTCATCATAAACATGTTCAATGAGGTAAAGGACACAGAATTAAGAAAGTAAAGGAAGTGTGAAGACAGTGTCTCATCAAATAGGTATCAATAAAGACAAAATGCAAAGAAGGAACCAAATGGACTTCTGGAGTTGAAAAGTACAAAACCAAAACCATACATTTTATAGAAAGGCCCAGCAGTAAATTTGAACTTACAGAAGAAAGGACCAGTGAATTTGAAGAAGGATCAACAGAGATTATTGAATCCAAAGAACAGAGAAAAAAGTACAGAAAAGCAGAACAATATTTGCAGAATGGGTACATCAGAAGAAGAAAAGAAAGACAAAGAAAGTGGGAAAAAAAATCAAAGAAATAATGAGTAAAAATTTCTCCAGTTTGATGTCTTAGGATAAAGAGCAAGATGCTGGCTAAGATTCTCCAGTGATTTTCTCTCTACATTCACACCAAGTTGAATAGCTGTGCATGCCCCTAATTACCTTGACAAGAACTAAGGAAATCAGGTGAGAGACCACAGTGTCTGTGTTAGTATAACAAAATGAAAAGACACATTGAAGAACCAGGAAAGAGAGTTACCCATGTCACCCCTCTCCAACTCCAAAAAGCCCAGAAAAAGTGATATGCCTCCTTGTTGCGGGAGGAAGAATGAAATGCAGGCTTTAGACTTGAAGCCCAGTACCTCAGGCTGTGGAGTGGAGAGCAGGACTCCACCTTCCAGAGAACAGGGCACAAAAAGCTAGCACAAGCTTTTCCCTGGCAGCCCAGTGCCAAAATCACTGCAGTAGGACCAAGCACCTACTAGAAATTGAAGGCCTTATATGTGGGCCAGAGCTCACCTAAGGCTGTGTCAGTGGCACAGACTCAAGTTTTGGCTCTGTCAGTTCCAGCCTTGGTGTGGGCCAGGAGCACATCTACCTTCCCTCAGAGACTGTCCCTGGAGCTGAGACAAAGGTACCTGCTTAACACCAGCTGTATTTTCACAACTGTCCACAATCTTTGGGTAGCACAGTTAATACAAAGCCAGTGCATATAGATGGGCTCTGGGCCTGCTCCCTAGTGTTAGGTAGAGAGCTTCTCCTGTCATCGCTGTGAACATGTCAACTCCCTCAACTGTCAAAGTTCCTGGTCTGTACTCCTGGATACATCATACTTGACTCAACCCCGGGGAGCTAGAGTCAGCTCAAGAGTGTGATTTACCATCTGAAAACTGTGATCCAGCAGAAGATATAAGGCTCCTATTCAAAAGGATAGTCACCCTGCCAGATAAGTAGTCTAATATGCTGTTCTTTGCTTTTATAAGGTATTCTTATACAGACTGGAAAGGGAAAATCAAACTCCTTTTTAGTATGGGCTCAGAAGTATACAGAATCATTACAACAGACATCATGCTGGATCTGTGTCCTATTTCCCTTGTCAAGTACCTCAGGACTCCTCTGGTGTGTATTGCCTTTCCAAAGGGATGATTGGAAAAACCACGAACTTATATTGATGTTTTGGAAAATCTTGTTAGTTCATAAAATAGCTCACCGTTTACCTGGCGAAAAAATGGCCTATACACTTTACCCTTCATAACCCAAGGCATAGTCATATTTTTTTCCAACAATGCCACCTACTTGCAGGGACTAGCTGAGCCCCTCCTAACTCAGTCCAGAGTCAAAGGGCCTATTATTAGACCTAATAACCATAGCTATGAGGATGGACACTTCCAGGTGTGGGATAACCATGTATGGTTAACTCCCACTGCAGGACACCTTAGTCAAAAGGTCCCCTTATGCTGACAACAGAGGAATCACTCTTATTCACGTTAGCTCAGTGACACAAAATATATAGGATGGACTCCACATGATCAGTGTGCACATATAGTAACACTGTAGTTTGAAGATTGGTTTGCAATGGATTGGATGAACTGCCCTGGTCTTAGACGGTATGCTCCTAATGGCAACTATTGGCTGTGTGGAACCAATATGTGGCCTTGGCTATCCCTGGGTGAATATGCAGATACACTTTCAGATTTGCGAGACTGTAAGGTAGGTGGCTTAAAAACATCAGTGGACCTGCCAGCCTATCCCATCTCCAACACCAGTGGTCTCAGAGTATAATATTTTACTGGTATGATCATTTGACTGCTATCTTTGTTCCTTCCCTGAGGTTACCAGATGTCGTATAGAGGTACTAACCAACTATACCAAATGGGCCTTTTATAGCTCTCCATGACCCCCAACAACAAGTTAATGCTATGTCTGATCCAGAAGCCCCTTGGGTCCTGTACCTACCCTCTTTATGGAAGGCCATTAATGGTGGGTGGCCTCATACTGAGAGAAATTCTTGTTGACAGTAGTGGTGACTATATATTCATCTCACTATTTGGACCCTGTGTACTGAACTATCTATTTGGTTTTGTCTCCTCTAGGTTTGAAGCTATCCACTTGCCAAAAAAGATGCCTGTCTCTTAAAATTCTGGTATAGCTATTACTACTTTTAATTGCTTTTTAAATTTTCATGCTAACAGTATGGATGGCTTACAAAACATGCTTACAGTATTAGTGCATTCTGAATTTGCTGGCACAATTACTCTCACCAGTGAGTTCTTTAACCCTCCTATTTTTTTCTTCTTACTCATTTATGTCTCTTTCTTTCAGTTGGGAGAAATTTCTTTAGCATTTTTTATAGAGTAGGTTTGGAGGAGATATTCTCTCAGCTTTTGTTTATGTAGGACTGTCTTTGTCACTCATTCATTTCTAAAGGATAGCTTTCTGTTGGGTAGTGTTTTCTCAGTGGACCATTTTTCCTTCCACACTGTGAAAATTTCATGTCACTCTTCAGTGCAATACAGCTAAAAATCAGTATCAAGAAAGACTTTGGAATCTATGCAAATACATAGAAATTAAGTAATTTACTTCTGAACAGCTAATGGATCAGGGAAGAAATCAGGAATGAAAATTTTAAAATTCTGCAATGAAAGGTAAGAGAGACACAATATACCAAAACCTACTGCAAAAGCAGCACTAAGATAGAAGGTTATAACCTTCAATGTCTCAATGAAAAGAGTAGTAAGATCTTGAACAGTCTATTAATGCATTTCAAGGAACTAGAAAAAAGATGAATACAAGAAACCCAAGATTAGTGGAAGGAAAGAAATAATAAAGATCAGTGCAAAAATAAATGAACTGGAGAGTAAACAAATACAAAAGATAAAACACAGAGCTGGGTCTTTGAAAAGACAAAATAGACAAACCCTTAGCTCATCTAAGAAAAGGAGAGAGAAGACTGTAATAAAATCAGAGATAAAAAAGTCATTATAGCTGACATCACAGAAATGTAAAAGACTATTAGAGATTATTATGAACAGTTATATGCCAATACAATTGATAATCTGGAAGAAAAGGACAAATTCTTGGACACAAATACCTTATCAAGACTAATTCATCTAGAAATAGGAAACCTGAACTGATCAACAACAAGGACCAAGATTGAATCAGCAATAAAAAGCTATGCATCAAAGAAAAGTCCAGGACCAAATGGTTTCATTGCTGAATTCTATCAAACACTTAAGGAAATAATACCACTTTTCATTAAGTTAGTCCAAAAAAAGAAGTCTTATTCCAAATCACATCCCCATAAAGAAGTTCATTAGGATTATGTACACAAATATCAGTCCTTAAAAGTTTAAATGTAGTTAGGGTCAATTTAACTTTTCCACTATCCATGGCTTCCCTTTTTCTACCTGAATACAGCCTTGTTGAAAGGATAATGTTAATTCTCAAAGGGAATATTCAATAGGGCCAACATTTTAATTTATAATCAATGGGGTATAAGGGGATTTAATCCCCACCCAAGCCATGTGATAGTTTTCATTGCAGGGACTGGAGCTTCTACCTTTTCCCATGAACTGTCCATGTGTGGCCCAGTCTACAAAGGGTAATCCAAATTTATTTATCTTATTACCCACCTTTGTTTTTCTACAAGTTTCCCATTGGACTATATATCCTTCATAGAAATGAGGGAAGAATACATTGGACTGGCAAACAGGCAAGTCAGGTTTACACTCATAAGTATAATTTCCATAAAAGAGTAAGAACTACCATCTAGCCAGAGAAAGAGCTACCATCTGATGTTTTATACAGAACACCCAAGACTGAGATCTTACTGTAAAGCAAGGATGAGGAATATTATCTAGCATAGAGATGCATGGGGTAGATTAGGAACATATGCCAAATACTTTCATCCTGTCATAGGGTTATACATACAATGCAGGCTATCACAGCATGCATCATAGCCATCATAGCAATGAACATATTTTCGTACCACCATGGTCTTCTTGTTTTTCTCTTTCCATGATCGCACGTTCCTGGAGGGCAGCCACACTGTTGATCCATCACCGGTTAACGCACAAGCATACCCTTATCCCCATGTTATTAGCAGGGAGGGCCGTTCCAGGAACCTGTCTGGTTATCCTTCCCTAACACTTGAGAGCAAGGAAAGCTGGAAACAAACTGGCTGCCAACTAAGTTCAGCAGGAGTGCAGTTACTTCCTGGTGTGGATTCAAAACATTTAAAGTGAAAGTCACAAGATCTACTTGTGCTTGTGGGGACAACTCTATCCCCCATTTTTGTTTATTTCATTGAGTTTTAAGGGACAGGCATGCTTTCTTTACAATTGCCTGTTCTTGAGGGTTGTAAGGAATTTTTGTGATGTGCTTAATATGCTAGAGCAGTAAAAGGAAGATAAAGCTCTGCTTGTCAGAAGGGCCACTATCAGTTTTTAGGATATGGGGAACTCTTCCAAATGTAAGGCAGGCAAAGAATGCTGTTGAATGTGTCTTATCTTTTTGTCCTCATGGCAGGTGGCATGAATGAAGCCACCAGTGAATCAGCCTGTTTATCATAGGTCAAAGGTACTGGTAAATTAGAATGTGACCTAAAATGAACTTTGAATTGCCTTTTGTAACCTGAGAAACAGTATTGTAACAAGGGCAATGAGGGTCTGGAGGTGTGGGCCAAGAAAGATTCTTCCCATGAGTCTCATTAGTATACTGTATTTTCTGTGCTATATCTGTAAAGCACCCCAATCTTTAACTAAAAGGATCTCCCTTGCTATGTTGGCTCTACCTCCCTGCCTATTTCTATCAGCCTGATCTGCTGCCAGTTCCTGTAACTGCATATTGAAATGAAGATAATGACTGGAGTATAAGCAAGCATGAGTAAGGTGTCTAACATTGTGTGGGGTTAGATGATGTTTTCCTGCAGTTGAATCCATGGTGAATGGTCCCTGACAAGGTTCAGAATGTTTTATCTTTAAATAGTCTGGAGGTGCAGGCTGAGAAAGTTTCTTTAAAAGTCTCGTCAGGCTCTGGGTCTCCTTCAGGAGCTGGTAGCACAGTGGGTGGTTTTTCCTTTTCTTTATATCTGTCTCCCTTATCTTGTTCTAAAACAGAAACTTTCGGGGTACTAGTACTTAACAGATCTAAAACAAATTTTAACAAACTCCAAGCTGAGAAGGTCTCAGGAGAAACAGTTTTTTTCCCTGCCATGTGATCTCTAAATTTTTTACTATCTTGTCCCAATTTTCAATATCTCAAGTTCCTGCCTGTGAGAACTAGGGATTGTACTAAATTATGTCCTGGAGCATGGGGTGATACTGTTAGCAGGCACTGTGGGCTTTGCCTTCTTTAGGAGAGATTTTAAAGAAAGAGATTGCCCTATGTTTTAATCCCAGCAAATGTCTTACTTGCCCTGAAAGCACTTACTTTAGCTCCCTGCTGGATGTCTCTGGAATCATTGAGATCTGAATGCTATTGGAAAACTCAGTAAATCCACCAAGCAGGTGCGAATGCCATGGGTTTAGGCCACATTGGATGCCCATTATCATGGATCCCTGAAATGAACCCCAATCTCCTGCAAGGTGTTACTGTGCATGGAGAAAAGAAAGAGACAAATAGCAATGCAACAGGGATCTGGGATGGCCAGTTGTTCATGGGGAACAAAATGCCATGAGGCCACAGCAATCACTAACCTGCTTTGTGGAGGTAGCATTTCAGTTTAATCCACCACCACTAGCGCATGAAGGAGAATGTTAGTTCCACAGCACTCTTACAACTGTGTACCAGCTTGAAGCTTAATGAACTGGTTTATGTATCTGTGGTATTTTAGTCACTTAATAAACATTCTAATAATGAATGGAGATAAACATGCAGGCATTTCCATACTAGTTGGATTGCCTCTTAATTTTCTGCTCATGTCTTGTACCTCAAGGTTTCCCTTGGCCTTTGTACAGCACACTGTGTCTATTATCTAACTTTTATTTTGGTTTTTATTTGTATTTTGGGTTTCTTATGTAAGAGAAACTACGTGATGTTTAGGCCTGTGTGTCTGATTTATTTCACTCAACATTATGGTCTCGAGGTGCATCCATTTTTCTACAGATGACTCAAGTTTATATTTTTTATGGCAGTGTATGTAGTATTCTAACATATAAATACTACATTTTCTTGATCCATTCACCTGTTGATGGATAAATAGGCTGGTTCAAAGACTGAGCTATTATGGATTGTGCTGATATAACCATGAGTATGCATGTGTCATTGTAATAGGATGTTTTTAACTCTTTTGAGAAGATACCAAGGAGGGGAACAGTTGGGTCAGATGCAATTTCTAGTTTTAGTTTTCTGAGGAACCTCCATACTAATGTCCATAAGGTGATACTAGTTTACATTTCTATCAGTAATGAAGAACTGTCCCTTTTATCCTGCAGCCTTCCAACATTTGTTGTTATCTGATTTCTTAGGAATCGCCATCATCTCTGTAGTGAGATGAAATCTCACTATTGTTTTCAATTGCATTTCTGTAATGGCTGTGACACTGAACATTTTTTCATGAATTTATTGGCCCTTTGTATTTCTTCTGAGAAGTATCTGTTAATTTTGCTTGCCCATTTTATGATTGGGCCTTTTAATTTGGAGAGACCTAATTTTTAAAATATTTTAGATATTTTAGATATTAGTTCTCTGTCTGAGGAATAGCAAACAGTTTTTCCATTGTGTAGGTTGTTTCCTTACTCTGTAGTTTGTTTCCTTTGCTGTGCAGAAACTTTTTAATTTGATGTGATCCTATTGTTCATTTTTGGTGTTATCTCTTGTGCAACTGGGGTTTTGTTCAGAAGATCCTTGCCTACACCTATGTCTTCAAGAGTTTTAGCTATTTTACCTTTCATCAGAATAAGCATTGCCATTTTAATATTAGACCTTTAATCCATTTCGATTTTAGTTTATTATATCATAAGAGATACAGATCTAGATTCAGTCTTTTGTATATGGATAGCTAATTTTCCAAGCACCCTTTATTAAAGAGGTTATCTTTCCTCCAGTGTAAGTTTTGGGTCCCTTTGTCAAAGATCAGGTAGCGGAATGTGCTTGGGTTTGTTTTCCCTACCCTTTATTTTGTTCCATTGATCCACATATCTATTTTCCCCACAAAACAATGATGTTTTTATCACTCTAGCTTTGGAATGTAACTTGACATCCAAGATTGTGATACTTCTTGCCTTGCTCTTATTGCCCAGTATTGCCTTTTGCTCTTCTAGGCATCTTTTGATTCTATACACATGTTAGGATTGTTTTCTCTGGTTGTGAGGTATGCTCTTGGTATTTTGATTGGGATTAATTAAATCTGTATATAAATTTTGGGAGTATGGCCATTATGACTACATTGGTTTTGTCTTTTTATTTTGTATGACCTCTTAGATTTCCTTTTTCAGCATACTCTATTTTTAATTGTAGAGCTCTTTCATGTTCTTGATTAGGCTAATTTCTAGATATTTAATTTTTCTTGATGCTATTATGGAAGGTATTGTTTCCCTAGTGTCTTTCTTAGTAAGTTTATTATTGGTGTACAGGAATGCCAATTTTTTGTGTGTTGCCTTTGTATTCTGCTATGCTACTGAATTTGGTTATTAATTCCAAGGGTATTTGGTGGAATTTTTCAGGTCTTGTATGTTGAGGATCTTGTCATCTGCAATAATGATAATTTGACTACTTTTCCTGTACATATTTCTTTTATTTGTTTTTCTTGCCTTATTTTTCTTGCTCATGTTTTAAGTAATATGTTGAATAGAAGAGGTGATAGTAGACATTCTTGTGTTGGTCTTGATTTTAGAGGTAAAATTTTGTTTTTGTTTGGTGAAACACTGTAGATATCTATAAATAGATATCTGTAGTTATCTATAAGTTGAAGATTTTGTTTCACTCTGATATTCTTTTTTATTGGCTAATTGATGAATTTGTGATAGTGGAGTATTGAGGACCCCAATGTAATTGTGTCTATGTTTATCTGATTTTTTATGTCCAGTGGTACTTGTTTTATAAAGTTGGGCAAGCCAATGTTTGGTGCATATATGTTGATAATTGTTATCTCTTATGGAACTGTTTTTTTTTTTAAACCAACATATAGTGACCTTTGCCTCTTTTGGTCAATTTTGGCTCTTTTGATCACATTTTCTGAATATAAGATAGTTATAGCTACACCTAGGTTTTTTTTGTTGTTCCTACTGCATGAAATATTGATTGCTTTTCATCCTTTGATTTTTAGCCTGTGAGGGTTTTTTTTCTGTGGGTGGGGGGTGGGTAAATGTGTATCTTGTAAATAGTAAACCATTGGATTTTGTTTCTTGATCCATTCTGGCAGCCTGGGCCTTCTGACTGGAGAATTGAGACCATTCACATTGAGAGTTATTACTGATAGTTATTGACTTATTCTTGTCAGTGCCTCATTTTCCTGTTGCTGATTTCCAGCTAGTATATGTGAGCTAGGCTGAGTGATGCCACACTGTCTGCTGAGACTGAGGCTCCAGAAAGAACCCAAACACAGTCACCCCTCTGGTCTTTTCCAGATGTAGGCTGTGGGTCAGGCATCTAAGTGGATTGTTAGATTTAATGTTAATGGTCACAGGTCAGTTTATTACCTTCTCTCACCTTCTCTCACCTGTTCCCAGGTATTTTCCTTATCCAGAATTAGTTCAGTTGATTACTTTTCACCTCTTCTGCCTGTACCAAGGGAAAGCAAAATGTAGAGGTGACTTCGACTTTGTGGATGGGGTTACCCTTGACTGGGGGTAGGGTGGGTGGTGGGTGGCTGTGTCCTGCACAGGCCCACTTACTCACTGAGGAGGATGTTGTGCATCAGGTGTGAGCTTGCTTGCCTGTCTTGTGGGAGGGCCTGAACATGTCTTGCATGAGCCTGCTGCTCATCTCAGGGAAGGGTTACTGTCATCTGGCACAGGCCTGCTTGTTTGTTTTGGGGCCCCTTCATTTCTTCCTCTTGCCCAATTGCTCTGGCTAATGTTTTGAGACCTATATTAAACAATACTGATGATAATGAGCATTCTTGTCTTGTTCCTGATTCTAGAGGGAAAGCTTTCAGGTCCTCCACATTTAATTTGATGTTGGTAGTAGGTTTGTCATAAATAGCTTTTACCAGATTGAGATAAGGTCCTTCTATGCCTACTTTCTGCAGGGTTTTTTTAAATCATAAAAGATGTGGATTTTGTCAAAGGTTTTTTCTCTCATCAATTGAAATAATCAT
Source organism: Chinchilla lanigera (assembly GCF_000276665.1). Lineage (NCBI taxonomy): Eukaryota > Metazoa > Chordata > Mammalia > Rodentia > Chinchillidae > Chinchilla > Chinchilla lanigera. Next base: position 23,173,854 of record NW_004955422.1, on the reverse strand, counting down.
GTGATTTTTTTGTCTTTGCTTCTATTTATGTGATGTAGCTTAGTTACTTTACTGTTGCTACTGAGACAAAATACCTGACACCCAAAGTTAAAGGGGAAAAGGTTTATTTAGTGCACAGTTTGTAGAGGTCTCACTCCATAGTTGGCTGGTTCCAAGGCAGTGTGGCACATGGCAGAGGGGGATTACAGAGGAGAAGATTTCATGGTGACTACAAGGTAGCAAAAGCAACAGGGGAGGGGAACCAAGACTCTTTCTCTCCATTATATTTCTGCAGGCTACTTGCCATAGGGTGAATGTAGCACTCACATCCTTAATCCTGGCCAGAACTATGCCAAATCAATCAGTGGATTGATTTACTAATCACACACCCTTAATCCCAGCATCACATACTCTAGATTCCACCACCTCTTGAAAAACCCTATGACCCCCATCAGGCTTTGGGAGTCATTTGGACACAAACTATAACATTACCATATTACATTTATTGATTTGGTGTGTAAAGCCACCCCTGCATCACGAGGGTGAATTCTACTTGGTCATGATATCTTTTTGATAATTTGTTGTATCTTGTTTGCCAGTATCTGGATTTTTGCATCAGTGTTCATTAAAAAGAGTGACTGGTAGTTCTCTCTCTCTCTCTCTTTTTATTTTATTTTATTTTTGTTAGTTCCTTTTCTACTTTTGGAAACAGGTTAATGCTAGCTTCCAGGATAACTTTGGAGTACTCTTTCTCTTTCAGTTTCATTAAAGGCTTGAGGAGTATTGGTTGGCATTAGATCTTCTCTAACATTCTTGAAGAATTTAGCGGTGAATTAATTGTTATCTGGGTTTTTCTCAGTTGATAGTATTTTCATTACTTTCTCAATCTCATAGCCTGAAATTGCATTTACAAGGTTTTTATGTCTTCTTGGTTCATATGTACTCAGGAATACATCCATTTCTTTTGAACTCTTTGTTTTATTAGAGTACAGGTTCTCCAAGTAGTTACTAATAACCTGGATTTCAGCAGAGTTCATTGTTAATTTTTCCCCTTTCATTTTTAGTGGCATTAATTTGGGTCTTTCTTTCTTTTATTTTTTTTTGGTAAGGTTGGCTAGGGGTTTGCCTATTTTATTAATCCTTTCAAAGAACTACCTCTTTGAATCATGGATTATATATATATATTTTTACTCTCCATTTCATTAATTTCAATCCTGAATTTTATAATTTCCTTCCTTATACAGTATTAGCTTTGAATTTGGATTGTTATTGTTTTTCCAGGACCTTGAGGTGCACCAGCAGATTATTTGCTTATTTATTTATTGGTACCAGAAATCAAACTCAGGACTTTGTGTTTGCCAGGCAGGTGCTGTACGACTGAACTACATCTCTGGCCCCTACCAGCAGGTTATTTATTTGGATTTACTCTGTTTCTGTGATGTGAGAATTCATAGCTATAAACATCTCTTAGAACAGTTTTCATTGTGTCCCATAGGTTCTGGTATTTTGTACTTGAAGTATTATTTGATTCTAGGAAATGTCTAATTTCTTCTTTGATTTCTTTTGTGACCTATTGATTATTTAAGAGAGAACTGTTTAATTTCCATGCGTTTGCATATTTTCTGTGGTTTCTTTTGCTACTGATTTCTACTTTCACTGTACTATGATCTTGTCTTAGTTACTTTTCTCTCATTGCTGAGACAAAATACCCAACACCCAAAGTTAAAGGAGGAAAGGTTTATTTACCTCAGCTGATTATGGATTGAAACCTAGTTTGTAGAGGTTTCAATCCATAACCATCTGGCTCCAAGGCAGGGTGGCACATGGCAGAGGGGAAACAGCTCATGGTGGCAGAAGATAGCAAAATTAACAAAAGTGAAACAGAGGGAAACAAGACTCTTTCTGCCCCTTTTATTTTATCTAGAGTACCGGGATTAGGGCAGTGCCAATCCAATCAGTGGAATGATCCAGCAACCACCCAACCTTAATCTCAGCACTCTTAATCCCAGCATTGCACTATGAACCAGTCACAAACTCTAGATTAAGTTATCTCCAAAAAGCCTGCCCCTATGACTGCATGAAGCTTTGGGGGGACATCTAGACACAGACCATAACAGATCTCATAATATGCATAAGATGATTCCAGTTTGTTTCCATTTATCTATAGGCTAGCATATGGTCTATTTTGGTGAAAGTATCATGTGGTGCTGAAAAGAATGTGTATTGTGTGGGTGGAAAGCTCTGCAGATACCTAATTTTTATTTTAAAAAGAAAAAGTGATAAAAATGATACAAAATTTCAAAACAAGATAGTAGAGTAACAATGGTTAATACATTACATATTGTTATCTTCGAAGTAGGTACTCAGATTACTAGATATAGGCATAATGGGGCTGGGGATTTAGCTCAGCGGCACAGTGCCTGCCTGGCAAGCACAAGGTCATGAGTTCGATTCCCGGTACTGGAAAAAAAAAAAGATATAGGCATAAAAATTGATCAAACAATACAAGAACAAACCTTTCTTTTCAATGAACTATAGAATAGAAATTAGTAGTATAATTATCTTAACTGTATATATATATTTTTTTCCTTCTTTTCTGCTTTCCCCATCCCAGTTTCTCTTTCCTTTTGAAGAATTTCTTCCCATTTCACAATATCTATTGCACATGTTGATTTATTTACTCTTTCAGCTTCTTATACTAGGGACACAATATGATGTTTACAAATGCAAGTCTGATTTATTTCACTTGGAACGTGGCCTCAAGTTGCATCTATTTACCTATAAAAGGCTCAAGGTTATCCTTCTTTATAGCTGAGTAGTACTACATTGTGTAAAAAGACCACATCTTTTTTATCTATTCCTTGGTTGATGGGCATTTGGGTTGTGTCCAAGATTTAGCTATTACAAATTGTG
>NW_004955422.1:23168593-23169512 GCF_000276665.1 Chinchilla lanigera | reverse complement strand
ACCATGCCTAGCCCAACAGGAATAATTTTTGAGTGTTGATTTTGTATCCAGATCCACTACTGAATTTGGTTATTAAATCTAGAAGTCTTTTGGTGGAAATTTTGGGGTCTTCTATGTAGAGTATCATGTCATCTGCAAATAATGATATTTTAACTTCTTCCTTTCCTATCCTTATTCTCTTTATTTCTCTCTCTTGTCTAATTGCTCTGGCTAATGTTTCCAGAATTACACTGAATAGGAGTGATGATAGTGGACATCCTTGTCTTGTTTCTGATTTTAGAGTGAAAAATTTTGGTTTTGGGTCATTTAGTATGATGTTGGCTGTTGGTTTGTCACAGATAGCTTTTATCAGATTTAAGTAAAGGCCATCTATTCTGATTTTCTGTAGAGTTTTTTAAATCATGAATGAGTTTTGGACTTTTTTTTGGAGTTCTATATGCCTCATATGTCAGATTCTTTTCCCGTGCTTGGGAACTTTTCTGCTATTACTTCTGCAGATAATCTTTTTATGTCATCTGTGTTGATTCCTGCTTTTTCGTTGACAGCTATCAGTATTATATTGTTTTTTTTTTTTTCATCATCTTGCAACTGTTGAATTGTTATTTCCTGGTTCCTTGTTATTTTTAAGAGATCTTTCATGATTGCTAGCTGCAACTCTGTCTTCAAGGTCTGAAAATCCATCTTCAGTTTCATTCAAGCAGTTTTGCCAGCTTTTGATGGAATTTTTAATTTCCTAGGTATCTCGTTGAATCTTTTTCATGCATTCTGATTCTTTCCTATATTGTTCATTCAAGGTTTCCGTTATTTTCCTGTGTGCCTCTATTTTTATCTATGTCTTCTTTAGATATGCTGAGCAATTCTTTCATTATGATTGTCATTTCTTTTTTTTTAACCTGATATTACTTCTGATCTGATTTCC
>NW_004955422.1:23158853-23160399 GCF_000276665.1 Chinchilla lanigera | reverse complement strand
TAGGATGTGTAGTGATTTCATCATTTTCATTCCTTATTGCATGTATTTCAGTTTTTTATTTCCTTTTTTTGATAAGGTTGGCTAGGGGTTTATTAATTTTATTTATCTTTTCAAAGAAGCAACTCTTTGATTCATTAATTGTTTGTATTTTTTTAGTTTCCATTGCATTAATTTCTGCCTTGAGTTTCATAATTTCCTGCCTTCTGTGGGCTTTGGGTTTGATTTGTTCTTCTTTTTGTAGAAGCTTTAGGTGCAGCATAAGATTATTTTTGCTCATTCTGTTTTCCTGAGGTGGGAATTCATTGCTATAAATTTTCCTCTGAGGACTGTTTACATTGCATTCCACAGGTTCCTGTAAGTTGTATCTACATTTTCAGTTGATTGTGCATAGTGTTTAATTTCTTCTTTGATTTCACCTGTGACCCATTGGTTGTTCAGGAGGGTGCTATTTAATTTTCATGTGTTTATGGAGTTCTTGTGATTTCCTTTGTCATTGATTTCCAATTTCATTGCACTATGGTTTGATAGTATGTATGAGATAATTTCAGATCCTTTGCATTTCCTTGAGCATGTTCTATGTGCTAATATATGGTCTATTTTAGAGAATGCCCCATGTGCAGCTGAGAAGAATGTGTATTCTGATGCTATTGGATGGAACACTCTGTAAAGATCTACTAAATGCATTTGTTCACATGTTTGGTTTAGTTCTGTTATTTCTTTGCCAGTTTTTGCTAGTTGATCTGTCTCTTTGTGACAATGGGGTATTAAAGTCCCCTGTTATATTTGTGTTGCTGCTTATTTCATTTTTCAGGTCTGTTGAAATTTGTCTTATATAGTTGGGTACTCCTGTGTTTGATGCATAGATTGTTTGTGATTGTTATCTCTTCCTCTTGAAGTTCTCTCCTCACAAATATGTAGTGACCTTCTTTATGTCTTTTAATTGTTCTTGGTTTGAAGTTCCCATTGTCTGCAGACAGAATAGCTACACCCGCTCTTTTTCTCATGGAGTATTGTTTTCCATCCTTTGATTTTCAGTCTATGAATTTCCTTTAGAGTTAAATATGTTTCTTGTATACAGCCTATTGTTTGATATTGTTTCTTGATCCAATCTGCCAGTCTACTTCTTTTCATTGGTGGTTGCATTGATGGTTAGAACAGATATGTATTGGCTTATCTTTGTTATGTTGTTTTCTTACTGTTGGTTCCTCTTGTTTCCCTCTGTTTAATTCCTTGCTCTGCCTGGTAGTTCTTTTCTGTTGTTGTTCTTGAAGTTGTGGTCTTTTTTATCTCTTTCTAGAATATCATTTAGTACTCTTTGTAGGGTTGGTTTGGCACTCATGAAGTTCTTCAGTTGATGTTTATCATGGAAATATTTTATTTCTCCATTAATTTTGAAGGATAGTTTTGCAGTGTACATCAGTCTGGGTTGGAAGTTATTTTATTTCAGGACCTGAAATATTTCATTCCACAGTCTTCTTGACTTGATGGTTTGTGTTGAGAAATCTGCTATGATTCTGATGGGCTTTCCTTTATAGTGATCTGTTTC
>NW_004955422.1:23066611-23158228 GCF_000276665.1 Chinchilla lanigera | reverse complement strand
CTGTCATTTCAGAAATTTCAGGTGTATGACTTCCAAGCTGTTCTGTGTCAGTATCACCTGGACTAGTTCTGGGTGGGGTAGAGGTCTGAAATTGCATTTTGCTCCTCCCTTTTGTCATTTTCAGAGATCCAGAGGTTCCCTGGAGCTCACCCTCACTCCCAGGATGATGTCAGAGTAGCAGGGTAAGGACCCAAAGGTCCCTGGTGCTCAGTGTGACTCCCTCGATGGTGTGTGCAGTTGGGGTGTGATCCCCAATGCTCCCACTGCTATCGAGGGCTCAGCTAGGCTCCCACTCAGGAGTTCCCAAAGCTGTCTAGGTTTCAGCCTTGTTTCCACTGGGGTGTAGTAGTAGGCATGTCATGGTCACAGAGGTTTCAGACACTGCCTGGGACCCAGACCAGTTCCCACACCAGTCTGTGTGTGGGATAAGTGTGCAGTCACTGAGGCCCCTGAAGCTGTCTGAGTTTCAGCTTAGCTCCCCTGAAGGTGCAGGGTGGGGGCAGGGAGTGGCATCCAAGGCCCTTGCAGTTGTCTGGGGCTTTTCCTGGCTCCCAAGCAGGTGGGGCAGAGGTAGGGCCATCTTACTGGTGTTTCCAAAGCTGCCCAAGGTTTAGCTCAGCTCCAAGGGGTGGGGGAGTGACCCCCAGGCCCCTAAAGCTGTCCGGAGCTCTGCCTGGCTCCAAAACTCCTTGGGGAGGGACAGTGGTGGCTCACTGGTGTTCCCAAAGCTGTCTGAGGTTCAGGTAAGCTCCAACGGGGGCCTATATATATTCTTAAAATCCAATTGAAGCATGGTAATTTTGGAATGTGTCCATGAACTGTCCCCTATGTAGCTAGGATTATTGGCATGCATTACTACAGCCACACAGTGTGCTGCCAGCCACTGGTGCTGCCACCATTTGATGATGTAAGAGTGGTGATGTGTGTGTGAGCACATATGAAAGGCAAACACCAGGGTCCTGTGCACAGATGGAGCTGCAGAACTTGGTGGCCTTTGGGAAGTGCACCCCTGCAGGTTATATAACATGGTGCCAAAGGTCACAAAAGCAAGTCGGCCTTCTGCTGCCCCTGCTTCAGTGCTGGATGGTGTCCGGGGTCTGGTGTTGCTGCTGCCATTTCCCACCCAGCAGTGAAGTACAGTCCAGGCTGGCGCCAGTTCCTTGGTTCCAGCCCTGCCCCAGGCTCTATGGTTCACAGGGCTTTGTGATTCTTGCCATGTGCTGCTGTCCAGTGGGACATGGTAGTTTTTCCCTATTATCACACTTTTGACTTGCGGTGGCCCCTTTAAGAATCTGTAGATATCCAGATAGATCCATACTGGCTTATCCCTTCCTGAGCCTTTCTGATCAAATTGGTATCTGTCTCAACACCTCCAGCAGTGGTGACTGACCATTCCATAAAGACTCTGGTGCCTGGGGAGACAGCTCTTCATACAGAAGCTATTTCTTGGGGGTGGAAGCCTCTGCTAGGAGCATTTTTATTTTTTCTGTGCCTGAAGCAGGAGCTATTGGTGGTGAGCTCCATAGTGGGTTTAAAACTGATTGAACTGAGTTCCAAGTTGAGGAGATTTCAGGGGAGATTTTTCTCCTTTGCCATGTGCCTCTTTAAGATTTTTTTTCTAATTTGTATTGGCACATGAGCCCCTGAGTGAGTTAACCTGTTTTTGACCCATGATTTTTAAAAATCGCAATTAAAAGCTTGTGCAAGTCAGTAGTTATCTTACCTCACTTTTTGGGCATCCCCATTTTTCATCACATGAGGTTCCATCATCATCTCTGCTGTCCAGTGGTGTTCACTCAGGGTGGCCTTCTCTGAGCAGGTATATCTGTCTATCTATCTATCTATCTATCTATCTAGCTATCTAGCTATCTAGCTATCTAGCTATCTCTGTATATCTATTTATCTATCTATATATCTATATCTATATCTATATCTATATCTATATCTATATCTATATCTATATCTATATCTCCCCACATTGGGTGCCAGTTATCAGAACCCTCGCCTAGGACCACCAATCTCTTGCTCAGGGATATGACAGAGGAATAAAACACAGACAAGATGTATATTTTAGTTACAAGGTGAAACAGGATGGTCAAAGCCTAATGAAAGACTAAGAACCCAAGGCATGGTGTCTGTGGCCTTTATTAGGTTCACAGCTTGTTGAGGGGAGGTGCTGGTGGGCATCAAGAAATGGTGGGTGTGAACTGCTGATATGGGCAAGACTTTAGGACTGAGGGACAAAACATTTTTGGAAAAGCATACAGGAACAGATCATGTTTAACTAGTTATCTGATTATCTGCTAACTAGACTACTGAGCTAGAAGGAATTTGGATGAGTCAAAGTTATCAGCTGTAGTGTTTGTCTTGCCTTTAGGCACCAGGACTTCACAGACCTTATATTGGTTTTGATTCTGGTCTTTAACCTGGGGATTAATTTCATCCTCACATCAGCTACTAGCCTCACCACAAGCCCCATAGGCCAATATGTTAAGCATATTTATGTCTTTTGGAGTTAGCTTTGGTAATTTCTATGAGTCTAGAAATCTATCTACTTCAAAATTTGCCAATTTTTTGGGAATACAATTTCTTAAAGTAGTTCTTAACTATCTTCTAGATTTTGACAGTATCTGTTGTGATTTCACCTTTTTCATTTCTGATTGCACTGATGTAAGTCTTTTCTTACTTTCTCTTTTAAGCCTAGCTTATCTGTTTTACTTATTCTTTCAAAGAGCCAGCTTTTCAATTCATTGCTTTTTAATAACTTTTTAAAATTTCAATTCCATTGAATTCTGCTCTCATTTTTATAATTTCCCTCCTCAATTTCCATTTGGGGCTAGTTGTTTCTCAAGTACCTTAAGATTTCTCATAAGGTTATTTATTTGGGCTTGGTCTGTTTCCCTAATATGAGCATTGATTGCTGTGGAGGGCCACCAAGACAGCTCCCCTGGAAAGAAGACAATTTGCCTCTATTTTAATTCACCTTTGCCCTCCCTAGTCCCATTTACTGATATGAACAGAACTGGCACTAGGGAGATGCTCAACCCCTTCAGTGGGCTATAAGCAATGCAAATGGGCCTACTGGAGGCACCAATGTGTAGTCTTTGTAGCAAAGTGACAGGCCTGTGAGTAGCCTGCCTAAGGCTCCCTCCTACTAAGCGTAAGCTAGGCACTGTTTTTGGCGGGGATGGAGCTTCAAGAAAGAAGCAGTGATATCCCAGAGCAGATAAAGGCCAACATCAGAGCTGAGGCAACCGAGCCAAAGCACAAAATATTTCCTCAAACTGTGGTTGCAGATTCCTACAGACTTGGAGGCTACCTGTTACTGAAATCTGGTACTCTTTCTGCATACCTCTCTGCATATTGCGGAGGTGCCATTGTTCCTCTTACCTAGCCCAGCTCACAGAATTCACATAGTTCCTGCTAGTCTCACAGTCACTCAACCCTGAGTCACACATCTCTTTATGAATTACTAAAACTTGGGCGGGGGATTTAGCTCAGTGGCGTAATTGCCTGCTTGGCAAGTGCAAGGTCCTGAGTTTGATTCCTGCTACCAAAAAAATAAAAAATAAAAAATAAAACATTAATTACTAAAACTTGGGTTTGGCCCTGGGTCATGGCCTTTGTTCTGGTTGGCCTTTGTTCTGACTGGGCTTAGGAACCCTTTGTTCCCCACAACTGCAGATATGTCTCTGTCTTTTTTTTTTTCCCCACTTTGGGTTGCATTGGAAGTGGTAGATTGGGATTTTCTCATGAGAATTCCAATAACTTTTCCCTGGGATTACAATATATGAACACCAAACTGCAAATGGGTTTGGGTGTTTATAATTGTGATAAATTTTCTCTTAGAACAGCTTTCATAGTGTCCCAGAGGTTTTCATGAGTTGTATAGCCATTGTCATTAACTTCCAGAAGATTTTTAATTTTTTTGTGACCCATTGGTTATTTAGGAGTATGTTGTTAATTTTCTAGGAGCTTTGACTTTTCTAAAATATCTTCTGTTGTTGATTTATATTTTCATTGCATAGTGGCTTGATAGTATGCATGAGGTAATTTATATTCTTTCAAAATTTATTTAGCTAGGGTTTGTGGACTAATATGCAATCTATTTTGGAAAAAGTACCATGTGCTGTTGAAAAGAATGTATACTCTGGTGTAGAGGGGTGAAATACTTTCTAGATATCCATCAAGTCCAGATGCTCAAGGGTGTGGTTCAGCTCTGTAATACCTTTATTGGTTTTTTGTTTAGTTGATCTGTCTCTGGGAAAGTGGGATGTTAAAATCCTCTACTATGATTGTGTTAGTGTTTATTTGATCTCTTAATATCAGGAGTTTTTGTTTTATGAAGATAGGTGCTCCAGTATTGGGTACATATGTGTTTATCAGTGTTATCTCTTCTTGTTAGATTCTTCCCTGTTCTAACATGTAATGACTGTCTTTGTCTCTTTTAATGCATTTTAACTTGAAATTTATCATGTCTGATATTATAATTGCTCTACTTCTACTTGTTTTGGGGGTTCCAGTGTATGAAATGTTGTTTTCCATCCTTCAATTTTGAGTTTATGATTATGTTGATGGATTAGATGAGTTTCTTGAATGCAGTCAATTGTTGGATTTTGTTTTTTGATCCAGGCTTCCAGTCCATGTCTTTTAATTGGAGAGTTGAAACTATTAATATTGAAAGCTATTACTAAGATATTACTATCATTGCTTCTTTATCTGTGGATGAATCCTTTGTTTTTCCTTTCCTGACATTTTCTCTTGTCATGTATCAATTGTCCTTTTTAGAGTTTTTGTTTTCTCTGTGTTTTTACTTGTGTTGGTTTTGTTGTTCCTATCAAGAATATTTTAATATGTTTTCTTGAGTGCTGATTTAGCATTCCTATATCCTTTCCATGGAAATACTTTATTTCTCCATCTATTTTGAAGCATAGCTTTGCTTGATAAGTTGCTGTGTGTAGCAAGCTATTTGCTCTTAGGGCTGGAAATACTTCATTCTAAGCTTTTTTGGCCAGTAGGGTTTGTGCTGAGAAGTCTGCTGTGAGTCTAATTGGTTTACCTTTATATGTAATTTTTTGTTTTTCTTCCATTGCTTTTAAAATTCTGGGTTTTTTTTTTTTGCAGGATATCTGGTAATTTAATAAGAATATGCCTTGGTGAGCTTTTTCTTTTTGGGTCATATTTGTTTAGGGTTCTGTAAGGATTGCTTAGTTGTTTTTTAAACTCCTTACATTTGGGAGATTTTCTTCTGTGATTTCTCTAAACACGTTAGTAAATCCATCTGTGTTATCTTCTAGTTTTTCTCTAACTCCAGGTAGTCTTAGATTCATCTTCTTATTTCATCTAGTAATTTCTGGATGATCTTCTCTTGTTCACTCTCTTTTTGTGTCTGGCTTCTTTGAGTACCTCAGTGTAATTCATTATTTTGTCCTCAATGTCAGACACTCTTCACTTGGTTATTTCTGCAAGTTATGAATTCTAAACAGTTTTTATTAAAACATCAGGCATTTCTTTCTCTCTGACATCTTTCTGAGGATTCTCTCTATATATTTTTTAATATGTTTCTCAAATTTTGAACTGTTTTGGTTAGCTTGTACAGTTTTTCAAATTTATTTCCCCTGTATTCACTATGGACAAATTGAGAAAAATTGCTTTGAACTTTCAGTTCATTTTCTCTTTCAACTTGTCTATTTTCATTATCCTTTTATAAACTTTTCATAGAATTCAGCTACATGGTATTTGATTTCCTCTCCCTTTGGGAACCCTTCTTCTTCCTTGAGAGAGTTGGAAGAACTTTGAGGTCTTCTATTGCCTTGTTTCCCTATGTTCCTATGTGAATATATATCTGTGGGTTTTTTGGTTCATATATATATGTTTCATATATATATATATCCTCCTATTTTTCCCTCCTTTTTGGGGCAGGTTGAGATCTAGAAGAGTAAAGAGAGTTTGTGGCTTATATGGAGATTTTTAGTAGCATGTATCCTTCCTGTTATTTACTTTTAAGTGATTTGAACTCTGTCCCTATATTTTGCAGAAAGAATTACTTCTGTTTGTAACAGTGTTAACAGATTCAAACATATAGTACTTCTACACAATAGTCCTTGCATTTACACTTCTCCCTTTTCTCTATCCTGTATTCACACTGTGACAATTTATTTGTAGTAGTTTTGCAATGCTGTAGGTGAAGTGGAAGAAGGAGAATGGAAAGTGGTTGGATGAGGAATGTAAGACACTATGGGAGAGTTTTGATGGAGGCCAGCGATAGATGAGAAGAAAAGTTTGATGCGAGGTCTGATTTTATTGAAGTACTTTTAGTTGAGTTGAAAGGTTAGTGTTGAGAGTTTTAACAGTATGTTTGTAGGGATAGAGGTGAGATGTGGGAGCAAAGATGTTTACTTTGTGATTGCAGAAAGCTATGTGGTTGTCAGAACCTGCTGGGAGGACAATAGGTAAGTTATGGAAGAGCCATAGGTATAGGCTGGAGAATATTGAGGGATGATACTGGAGAAGATAGGAGTGACTGTGGGGCAGCTAAGCATGTGAAGTTAAAAACTTAGGAGAAGGTGTTTATATATCTGAAAAAGAATTAAGAAATATGGTAACAGTATTGCTGTGGGACTTTGAGGTGAAGAAACTAGATAGGGAACTGAGATGAAGGAGAGAACCTAGATACCTATTAAATCAGAGCCAATGGAAGAAAAATACTCAAAAGCAAAAATCTAATAAACAAAGAAAACCATAAAAAAATAAGATATCCCCACTGTTATGGTTTATGTCTGGGTGTCCCCCCAAAGCCTCATGCGGCCATGGGGTAGGCTTTTAAAGTTTGATTGATTAGGGGTGTGAGAGCTGCATCTGCCCTGGGGTGGATAGTTTGCATATGTAAGGGAGAGGAAGAGGGTGCTTGAGGCGATTCCTCCCCCATTCCTCCCTGGTGTGTGGTGGTTGCTTTTGCTGTGTTCTGCCACCATGAGCTGCAGCCCTCTGCCATGTGCCACTCTGCCTTATAACCTGCCAAGTATGGACTGAAACTTCCACAAACTGTAAGTGAAATAAACCCTTCCTTCCTTCATTTTGGGTGTCAGGTATTTTGTCCCAGCAACGAGAGAAAAGTAACAAAGACACCCACATACTAAATAAACCAAGAAACAAACAAAAATTCAAACCTATAAGGTATCTATTGGGAACACAGTTTAAATATTTCAGCGAGACAGTGTTTATGTGATTCACATGTAGCTTCTTTGCCAGAGAGTCTGAGTGCTCTCACTTTAATAACTCCTCTGATCTCTCCACTGCAATACTGAAGCTAACTCATACTCAGGACTTATTTCTACCAGCCTGCAGGCACACTTTCAGAGTCTGATCCAGTCTGAGTTCTTGGGTTAGGAACTCTTAGTGTCCCTGTCCCTCGGTGTGAATGTGGAATCAGCAAACACATTCACTGGCTCAAAATTGTACATTGAGTCAGGAGTAGTCCTATACAATCAAATCAGCTACAGTAGTAACAAGCTAATGAGTTACAGTGGGATCTATAAAGGCTAGTTGAGAAGTAATATACCTTGAGACCTGATTTTGAATTTCCCTTGAGCCTAGAGAAGAAATCTGTTATGGCTTGTGTCGAGGTGTCCCCTGAAAGCCTTATTCAGTCATAGGTGGGCCTTTTTCAGAGGTGGCTGAATCTAGAGTGTGTGATGCTGGGATTAAGGGTGTGTGATTACTAAATCAGTCTACTGATTGGTTTGGTACACCCTTTCATCCCAGTGTCCTGGAAACAATATAAGCGACAGATAGAGGCTGTCTTCCCCGTTGTTTGCTTGCTTCTGGTTGCTATGAACTGGTTCTCCTCTGTGCCAAGCCACCCTGTCTTGGGGTCAGCTGAGTATGGATTGAAACCTTGACCAGCTGTGACCAAAATAAACCTTTCCTCCCTTAATTTGTGGGTGTTGAGTATTTGGTCTCAACAAGGAGAAAAGTAACTAAGACAAAATCCGTGTTTATAGTGTAAGCATTATAACAGCCCGAGTATTGACCAACAGCTATTATACACTAAATATGATAGCTATGTCTCCCCTAATGGCAAAAAACCACATTCAACAGTAATTTTATACAATCAGTTACCCAAAGCTCAGGGAGTTGGAGACCATGCAATTCCAAAAGGTGGTAGGGAAAGATTTTTAAAAAGGTCTTTCACTATGTGGTATGAGAAGGAAGACATATCTAGTGACCTTTTAAATGTGTAGTTCATATTATATAACTCAATATCCTAAGCTTCCTATTAAGCTAATTCCAAACTTCTGACCATGAGGACCTGGCTGATCCCTCTTCCTGAGACTTTCTTTTCCCTTCCTTGCTCTCTACAAACTAGTCCCTCCACCATTTGTCCTATTTATTCCTTAAATACCTTGCTCTTTCCCATTTCAGGGGATTGAACTAGCTGACCCATCAGCCTGAAAGGAGCTTCATATTTGCAGGGTTAGCTCCTTCTTTTCATTCAGATTTCAACTCAAAAGGTCACCTTGTCACAGAAGTCCTGCATGAAACCCTTTCTAAAGAATTTGCTGACTAGTCGCTGTAACATGACACCACTCATAACTCATATCTGAGATTATCTGATCTTCTTATTGTCTTTTTCTCATCCTAAACCTGAGTTCTGAGGCACAGACTTTGCTATTTTGCTGTTATATCTTTAAATAGTGGCTATTACCTGGTAGGCAGCCAATAAATGTGACTTGGATTTGGCATCCTTTGCAGTTACTGTATTCACTTTTCATTACTGTAACAAATACTCAAGATGGTCTAACTTTATTTAAAAAGAGGCTTATTTAGTCAAGCTTTGAATGCTTAAAGAACAACCAGTGTGGCACAGGCTCTGATGAGGGTTTCCTGAGCTGTATCATAAGATGTTAGATTGGAAATGATGAAAATGCATGTGAGTGGCAGGGACCACCTGTCCAAATAGGAAGTCAGGGAGATATTACTTAGGGGTCAGGGTCAGGCTTTTGTAGCACCTTGCTCTTGGAAGAACTCTCTTCAGTTGCCCAATATTTCCCTCTGAGGGCACTCTTTCCACCCAATGACTTAATGAAGGGCCCTAGGCCCAGCTTCTTAATGACTCCATCACCCCCCTGTGACCAAGCTTCCAATACATGAACCTTTGGGAGCCAAACTATAGAAGTTTTTCCAATTCAGGAAAAGAAGCCCAGACTCCCATCTTTTCTTTGTCTAGGTTTGATTTTTCCTCATCACTGAAGACACAGTAACAGAGGACGTCTAGTTCTACAAAGATAGCAGAAAGAATACTTCATTCAGAAGCCTGTCAGCCAGAGGGCTGTGCAAAAAAGTAAGCCTAATCTAAATGCCTCTGAATAAATAGAATGTACCTTGGCTTCTGGAAGGAAAGGGGTGGCTTTAGGTGGCCCCACCCCTGGATGCCAGTGGTAGCAGTCAGGACCAGATTGGAAGCAGCTTCTGCTGTGGAGCAGTAGTCATGGGGGAGACTCTGGATCACTTCTTCATTCTTGTAGGGCTGCTGGTGTGCCTGGCCTTCCTGGTGAAGTGTGTGAGATTCTCCAAATATATTCTTCTGAGCTTCAGGAGAGCTGTGCCCCCATCTTTCTTGCCATCCATGGGACAGTGGGCAGGTAAGGGGGGCTTTCCAGCTTTGCTTTTTTAATTTGGTTGTTTGTGTTTATTCTTAGGGCTCATGATGTATATTGCATCTGGCATACTGCTAGATATATTGCAAAATGTATTGCATGTGATATATTGACTGCAGAGATGTAATTCCTTTGAGAGTTCAATTTTAAATTTAATTCATTTATGGGACTGAAGAGAATAAGTGATATTAGAAATGTGTGAAGAACAAAATGTGCCCCTCAGGAGCGTAACTAAGAAAGAAGGCTAATCAATTTTTGCCCATATCTTTTCAACTTTGCTAGCTGGGTGTTCTTCTTTTTGGAGATTTCTAGTGATACAAATAATAAATAAGGCAGAAATTTTTGTATCCACATCTCCAAATTTCTAAACCCCAGGGTGCTTCCATTTTGCCAAAACGGTGTTTCAAAAAATTGAAATGTAAAGAAGGTTAACTCACTTTATTAAAAAAAAATTATCCAAGCCTCTTTAAGAAGGAAGGCTGTTACAAAGTCAAGGCAACAAAGATTTCTGAGGCCCCATCTTGAACATGATTAGATACAGAATCTGGGTCTGTTCTGCAGTAATTAAATGATGCCTCTCAATGGGATTTATCTATTGGAACCATTGTGCAGAATTTCAGCCTAGGTAGGGTTAAGGTCAGGGTTTCAGTATTGCCTTGAGGGAAAAGCTAAATTCTTTCTAGGGGCTTATATTTAAAAGTGGGATACTAAAATCAATCAATCAGCCAATCAGTCAATCAACCCAGTAATTTAAAAATTAACAGGAGTTGGACAGCTGGGCGTGGTGGCTCATGCCTGTAATCCCAGCACTCAGGAGGCTGAGGCAGGAGGATCATTGTGTGTTTGAGGCCAGCCTGGGCTACAAAGTGAGCTCAAGGTCAGCCTGAACTGCATAGCAAGACCCTGTCTCAAAAAAAAAAAAACCAAAAAACAAAAAACCGAAAACAAGAGTTAGAGAAAGGGGAGGGGAATGAACAAAGAATTGAGACACCTTACAAACTCCCCCATGAGACATGTAATCATTAGCTACTGCAAACATGTACCAGTGAAAAACATTTTGAAGTAAACAGCTTTAGAAATAACATCCAGGCTAAAAAGGAAATAATAATATCTTTATAGGGATGCCCAAGAAAACACAGAGTACTAAGTGAATTTCAGGTTATCAAGAAGTAATTTTTTTAAGTACATTACAATCTGGATATATCACACACAAATTCAAGTCAGCAGGGGATCCCATATCCTCAGTTGTTAAACCTGGCTTAGCATTGGAAATTTTTTAAATGACCATATGAGAAATTGTTTAGAATGGCAATGGAATTATAATGGATGCTTCTTACACATTGGTGTATATGTGTATGTATGCATGTGCATGTGCACACGTGTGCAAATGTGTGTACCTCTCGCTTCCTTCAGTAGTATGCTGTCTCCAGTGAACTTGCTAAGTGACTTGAGCCTGAGTGTTGTGGACCTCAGAGCCCTGCTCCATAGATTTGAAGGCCATGTGATGAGTGAAATTTGCACAGCCCTTGTCCACTAACCTAGGACCCAGCTCTCTGAAAATACACATTCCAAAAGAAGTCAGATGGGACAG
Organism: Chinchilla lanigera; assembly: GCF_000276665.1. Classification (NCBI taxonomy): domain Eukaryota; kingdom Metazoa; phylum Chordata; class Mammalia; order Rodentia; family Chinchillidae; genus Chinchilla; species Chinchilla lanigera. The sequence goes on along the minus strand of NW_004955422.1, from coordinate 23,146,978 downwards.
AGATGGGCCATTTGTGGACTCTAAGTGAAAAATATAATCTTAATCTGTTTTTATGAGTTGAGACTGAATAGAGTAGTCATTTGCAAGACTAAAATGTCTTTGGGCACAGACAGACATTAGAGAGATCATATATCTCAAGTACAGGATAATAAGAAAACCGAGTTACTAGAGACTGAATTTTTAAACTCCCTGAGCTCCATGCTTGATTTCTTAATTATTTTAATTGGTGTATTTTCATGGACTTAGGGCTCCCAAAATCAGCCTGAGTTCAAATTTTTTGTCATTATTTTTAGCAGTGAGGCCTCTTAAAATTGAGGACTTTCTCTCCAGAAGCTTCTTTATGTATCAACTAAGATAATGCTGGTCCCGAATCATAAACTTGTTTTGAGCATTAATTGGAATGATACATCTAATCTACTTGAAATAACACATAAAGTAATCATTAGTTAGCTATTCATTGTAACTATGAGTGTTAAAATCTAAATTATACTCTATCCCTTGTACTAGATGATCTTGAAGATTCCCAGATATTTTGTCTGGTTGGGGGGCTTCTTTCCAGATTCTTGGTGTCCTGAACAAAGACTTGGACGAGAAACACAGAAAAGGCAGCAAATGTGTACATTTACTGTAGGCAACAAAGAGGTGCATGCTGCTAGGTGAGAGCAGGATGCTGGGGATAAGGGAAAGGGGTATTCTGTATTCAAAATTCTTGGACTGGCTTCCTCGTCATTCAAATAAGACATTGCAACAATTTGTCCTATCAAAAGCTCACCCTGCCTGACACTAGATTTAAATTGCCCTAGTAAAAGACTTGCCTGGCCTCCCATCAGATGTAAATGAAGGGTTAAAATAGCACTTTCTGATTTCTTTCACGTACAATGCTCAGGAGCCATGCAGTCATTTAGTCCTGTGTTCTGTGTAAGTCCTCTGCATTTTTGTGACCTTTGGCTCATTCTTTCCAGGTAGTTGTCCAGGTTGCCCAACCCCTAATTTATGTCACCCTTAGTGGAGGAGAGAGTGGGACTCAAGAGAAATCTAGTACAGTCTCTTTACAAATGAAAATACGTAGTGTGCCTTCACCCACTCAAAAGGGTCCTTTAGGAACAGATACAGTGAGGAGTAATTATTGAACAGAGGGGGTTTCTGCTGGTGCACTGCTTGAGGCTGTACATCTTGGCTTGTATCTATTCTCAAGTATGATAATGTGTTTTTGTCCATACTTAAAAACATGCTTTTTGACTGCTAATTCAAAGATCAATTGCAGGTGTGTGTGTGTGTGTGTGTGTATTGAATTGCAATGAGTTTTGAAGTAGCAGTGTGCACAGAAATGAGGTTTATCTTAGAACTTCACTAAATGTGCATCATGCAATGCTGGAGAGAAAAGCGCTAGAAGACCTACTGGAGTGTTGTATACCAAAAGACAGTTCTATTGAGTACAGATTTTCGAGGACCCTGCAATCCCTTTGGGAGTTTTGGTGTCCTCTTTGCGAGGTCCTCTGTCTTCCATAGGCTATCCTGTGGGGTGGGGGTAGAAGGAAGGCAGAACTTGACCTTTAGAAAGAACCTTGAAATGCTTTTAGGAGGAACACTGGGCCTGTAGGGAGAGAGATAACAGGACACAATGCTTGCCATTGATGGATTAAGGCTTACACTGTCTAAATCCTGAGCCGTCAGAATAAAATGTTACTTGGCTGAGATTCTTTGCTGCATTTTGGAGTATGTTTTTTACAGCTTCACCAGTCACTAAAAACCAAAACGAAAACGAAAACCAAACCAAAGCAAAACAACACAAAAATTACCTGTTAATTTTTAATTTTTAAGGAGAGGAAATCAAGGACTGGGAATTTTGGAATAGAGTGTGTAAGGAACAGCATGAGGCAGAGACCAGCCGAGACCACCAGGCTGGTATAGAATTTATTCTGTGCTTGGGTGCTGGCAGAAAGAGGGTGAAAGGGCCATCTGTAGGGAGCAGAGAGAAGTGGGCCTTTTTTTTATAGGGCTTGAAGGAAGGCAAGGGATATTAGATGGAAAGACCTTAGTAAACCTCAGGGCTCAAATTTCCCTAGATGTTTCATGCCCCAGTGGGCAAATTCCTTCAGGCATCCAGCGTAAATGTTTGGGTGTCTTCAGGTGTCTAGATGTTTGGAAGATTCCTTGCTCCTTCTAGTTTGTTTTTTTGGCATCCTGTGTTTGCCGAGGGCACCAGTGCTGAGTTAAGAACAGTGCCTCTGCTGGCAAACAGGTTGGGTATTGGGAGAGTCATGCCCCAGTCGAGCCTTATGGAGTGCAGTAATGCCTCTGTACAATATTGAGTGTTGCAATATTGTTGCAATGAAACGTACAGCCGGTGGGCCGTAGCCTGTTATCTTTCTCCCTACAGGCCTAATGTTTATACTAAGAATATTTCAAGGTTCTTTCTAAAGGTCAAGTTTTGCCTTCCTTCCATCCCCACCCCACAGGATAGCCTATGGAAGACAGAGGACCTCGCAAAGAGGACACCAAAACTCCCAAAGGGATTGCAGGGTCCTGGGAAACTCACACTCAATTTAATTTTAAAAGAAGTTAAATTCAGTTGTTTAAAACTGTTTCTGCTGTTTGCAGTTATCACTGGAGCAGGTGATGGGATTGGAAAAGCATATTCATTTGAGGTAAGTTGCTGTCTTTTTTACTTTTGAGCTGGTGTCTCACTGTGTTGCCTGGGCGGGCCTTGAACTTCTCAGCTCAGATGATCCTTCTGCCTCAGGTTCCTGCATAGCTGGACTGCAGGTGTGTGCCATCACACCCAGCTCTGAAGTTTTCTTCTTGGCGAGTTTCTACCTTGTATCCTACACAGCATAATCATGCAACACTCATCCCAAATACTAGGTCTCTGAATATAAAAGCGATAGGTGTTATTCAAGAAGGAAAACGTTTTCTACTTAAAAAAGACTAAGAGGGGCCAGGGATATACCTCAGCGGCACAAGCATCTGTCTGGCAAGTGCAAGGTCCTGAATTTGATTCCCAGCACCAAAATAAATAAATAAATAACTAAATAACTAAATAAATAAGACTAAGAAATCATAATTCATCTCTTGAACCTACTTAAAAAATACAGTGATTCTCAAAGTTGTCAATAACTCCACCTTGGATTTACTTCAGGAATTCATGAAGACATTGTTATTTTCTAGCACAGTTGGGTCACTGCTTTCTTCATTCCATAATGTTTGGATTCCTTCCTTCCTTCCTGAAGGACAGTTTCACTGGACACAGGATTGGCAGCTGACTCTCTTTCTCTTTGAGCCTTCAGAGAATATTGTGCTATTTCCTCCTGACCTCTGTGATTTCTGATGAGAAATCTGATGCCATTTGAATTGCTCTTCACCCACAGATAAAGTGTTGTTCTTGCTTTTATGATTTTTTTCTTTGTCTTTGGGATTTTTTTTTTTTTTGAGATAGGGTCTCACTAGGTAATTCAGAGTTCAGACTCGACTTCCCTATGTAACCCAGGCTAGGCTCAAACCAATGGCAATCCTCCAGTCTCAGCCTCCCAAGTGCTAGGATTACAGGTGTGTGCTACCCTTCCTTGCTCTTTTTTGTCTTTAGTTGTCAGAAGTTTGGTTCTGATGCTTCTTGGCACAGATTTCTTTGGCTGTATTCTGATCACTGTGCCTATTGAATCTGTAATTACCATGGAATGAACAGGTATATTCTAGGCTCTTATGTATGATCAGCAATGAATTGCAAGTATACACCAAGTAGCAAGTAGCAAGCACCTACACTTACTGATGATCATGGAAAGCCGTGCTCAGGGCAAGTTCATGCCAACAAAAGAGATGGCACAGATGGAAAAATGGTGGCAGGGTGACAGAAAAGTTCAAACACCCCACATAGGTCACAGCCCCCAGAAATAGCAACAGCTTCAGATAACTTTTTTTCAGGCTTTTGGGATTTAAAGGATTGCATTCCAACCCAGGTGCCTCCCTCTGAATCTGTAGGTGTGATTGACAGGAATGATTGACAGAGTACTGAGTCATCTTAGGGGCTCTCAACACCCGTGCCTGTCCCAGAATTCACTCTGATCTTAATTACATATATGATATGTAGTACATATAGTACTATATGATAGGTAGAACATACAGTATTTATGAAGCCTTAATGGGGTGGAGTAGAGGAAAGGTGACTGACATCAGGCTAGGAGATCCAACAGGTGTGTGCTCTTGCCTAGAACATCAGAGATCTGCGTTTTTGTTATTTTCTTTTCTGCCTCTTTTAGGACAATGGAAAGAGAATGGCTGTAGGGCACTGTTTAGAATTAAATGGGTGAAAGGGAATGAGTCCTTCAGCTCCATTGATTCTAATGGTGCTATTTCTGCCTCGAGAGCCTTGATCCACCCAAATGTTTAAAGGCTGGCAAGGAAGAAATCATGTCTTTTCTGGTTACTTCTGGCTGAATAGGGGTATTGGCCCTACAAACCTGGAAACCAAGGAATCCTCTCTCTGACTTACCTAAGCATTCAGGAGAGTTGAATTTGTCCTCTAAGGATTTCTTGATGAACTGTGGATAGGAGGCAGGTGCTGATTTTAGGTTAGGGCCATCACCAGTAGTTTAATGGCTGTCAAACAAGAAGAAACAAATTTGACTAAAAGGTTGGGTTTGTAAGACTAAAATAGTAAGGTTCCAAGAAGCATTCATAAAGGCCATGTCCACAACAGTAACCAAGGCCCCCAATGCTAGATTTTGGCCAAGAGAATCATGACTCAGTTCTTTGTGGATCTTAGAAGCACGGTTACCGTTTTCTGTGCTACATCTCTCACTATTTCAGACTGACTGACAGACGAACTACATTTTTCTTTTAGAGACAAACGTAACCTCTCTGTTTTAGCAGTCAGGAGATCTAGTCCCCTATGATATTGTATGGCTATCACTACTGGGGAGTCTATTTGGTCTTGAAGGACGATGATATGCTGAGTAATTTCATCTAGGCTGGTGGTGGCCCTTTTCTTTGAAGACAAAAGATGTTCATAGAGTTTTGTTCTAAACTAAAACCTCAGTGTTCAGGTTTAATTGCAGTGTTGGCACTTTGGGATAAACAAGTGGGCTTTGATTTGCACTTTGGCACTTGGTCTCTAAAAGGTTCAACATCAGTGGTCAAGTTCTTAGGTAGCTGCTGATGATAGGAGAAAGATGTGATAAGATTTAAGGTCTTACGTCAGTAATCACTGTTCGTTATTTCTATCAGAGGCAGTTTTTGAATCAACCAGGGGGATCCCAAAAGAAACAGGAAAAAACCAAAAGAAGTCATTTTACAACTCGGGACAGGGACTGAAGCAAGAGAGTATCAAGACTAGTCACACAATTTACTTTACTTAGAAGGAACAAAGTTTTACTCGACTGGTTTTGTTACAGAAAACACACCAAACATGGGAAGAAATGGCACCTATTTGGCAGTGAAAACTGCCCTAGAATTACCCTAGCAGACTGGGTACAAGAAGGCTTGATGTACCTAGCAATGGACAACTGCTACCTCATTGGGGAGATTTACTGTCTCGCAGAGCTTGAGGATCTTTGGGCCATGTTTTATTGGAGACTGGCAAATAGTCGAAAGTTCTTTTTCTTTCCAGATGGCTGCATTTGCATGTAGGATCAGAAAGGCATATTTGGAGTCAGTATATATATTGGTCCTCTTGCTCTGGGCAAGTTGAGGAGCAAGAGTGAGTCAACAAGTTCTATCTTTTGGGCAGAAATCCCAGCGGGAAGTCCTCTTTCGTCAGTGACCCTGGTAGGGCTGACTGTGGCATGACCTGCCCCCCTAATGCCATCCTTATGAAGCTGCTGCCCTCCGTGAATCATGTGCTAGCCATACCTGTCAATGACTGGTCCCTCAGATCAGGGCAGCAGGCATAATTCGGGGCATGACATTGTTCACACTCATGATCTATCTGTTGCTTGGTTGGGAGGAGGGTGGCTGGGTTTAAAATGGTGCAAGACAGAAGAAATCTGGGGTTTCAATGAGAACTACCTAATATTTAGTGAGCCTTTCTCCAGTCATTCACAAATGTCCCTTGAGTTCTAACAGAACTGTAACCTGGTGCAGGGTTAGAACTAAGAGCTTTGGCCTAAGACATTGTATTAGAAGCTTCCTGTACTAAAAGTGTCGTAGCAGCTCTCTGTTGTTGCTTGGAAACACCAAGCTCCTGTGGCTACTCCTTGTTTTTCACCCATGAAGAGTGAAAAAGGCTTGGCTGTGTCTGGGGTTCCTAATTTTGGGGCTGGAGTCAGGACCTGCTTCAGGGTTTGAAAAGCCCCTTGAGTGGTTTCTGTCCATTATAAGCATCCAGTTCCTCGTCCTCGTGTTGCCTTACACAGAGGTTTGGTTATTACTCCAAAATGGGATATCCATATACAGCAGAAGTCTGCCATGCCCAAGAAAACCCTTAGCTGTTGTTTAGACTCTGGAAGGCCCACACAGCAACTTGCCTCTTCTCTCCCTCAGGATAATTGTCTTTGTCCTGGAGTTAAAATGTATCCCAGATATGTCACCTTTTGTTGAGAAATCAGGGCCTTATGTTGGGACATCTTTCCTAGAAAGCTGAGAGTCTCAGTGGTGTCTTTATCAGATAATTTCTTGGTGGAGCTATAAATGAAGACATCTGTGTACTATGGTAGGCCTCAATTTTTGAACTTTAAACTTTTAGGTCTTTAGCTAAAGCCCATGCAAACAAGTGGGGGCTGTTTCTAAAACCCTGAGACAAGACAGTTCAAGTATACCGTGGAAAAGACTTGTCTGGGGATCTTCTCATTAAGAGGCAACCAAATATTGGGAGTTAGGATCCACAGCGATAGAAAAAAGGCATCCCTGAGATCAAAGACAGGGAGCTGTCTCCTGGGATCTGTGCTGAGAGGGTGTATGGATCTGCTACTAGTGGATGAGTAGGTGCCACTGCCTCATTGATGGCTCTGAGATTTTGCACTAGGTGATATTTGCCTAATAGTTTGGCTATGGTAAAATGGGTGCATCGCATGGGGACTGGCATGGCATCAGTAACCCTGTAGCCAAAAGCTTGTTAATAATGAGCTTTAACCCCAGTCCACTTCTTTCTTAAGATAATACTGTTTTCTATAAAAGTATAGATTAAGGTGCTTTGGGTAAATGACTACTGGTGTGACCTTGACAGCCCTCCTCGGTGTGCCATCATACCATGCTTAGGGTTCAACTCCTAGCAGAGACATGGGGCCCCATGGGGTCAGACTACCTGAGTCCCTACACAGATTGTCCCTACACAGACTACACAGATTGTGTGAAGATCAGAGTGGCCCTGGGTAAGAAGCATATATCTCTTCAAACTACTGATACAAGGCACTCTGGTATCACCATAAAGGCAGCTCAGAAAAGAAAATCTTCCAAACGGCAGTGGAGGTAAAGAAAGTTGTCAGAACACTACTTTCAAGGCTTCTGTCACTCTTTGGATTACCTCAGATTCCCCTCGCACTGTCATGAGCCTTACCAGGTAGGGCATACATAGCTTTAACCTGCCTCTTTTTCTTATTCAACTCTCATTTGTCCTCTACTTATCATGGTTATTAAAGACTGAACAAGCTACATCGCCCAATTGACATATTTTGGTTTGTGGGCCCAGTTGGAGTTTCTGGAGCTGTTTTCTGGTATCTGGAGCTGACTAACTAAAAAAATTCTGCCTCCTCTTAGGACCCAAAAAAATGCAGCAGTTGGCTGATTATTAAAAGATGAGGCTATGTAGCCTTCATCAGTGGCCTGCTTAGCGACTGTTATAATACTTTTCCTTTCTACTGCTCCATAGTAAGAAAGCAGGACTCTCCAGCTCAGGTCAAAAGGCATCATTAGGGTATGGAAACCATCAGCAAACTTTTTTTTTTTTTTGGTTTTTCTCCGGTACCGGGAACCGAATTCACGACCTTGCGCTTGCCAGGCAGGCGCTTTTGCCGCTGAGCTAAATCCCCAGCCCCACCATCAATAAACTTTACAGGATCCTCAGAGAATCTACTCAGTTTTCCCTTGCACTTCTAAATATCTGTGGTTGAAAAAGGGACTAGGTGAGAAGTCATTTAAACAGGGAGTCAGGTGGGTTGTTTAAGGCACTCGCAGCCCAAAATAGATTTGGGGACAAGATGTGGGAAACCCAACAGGCATTTTCTGGATTTAGACCCTGACCCATTAGTGGGGACCTGACAAGGTATTTCTTGATAGTTCCCCAAGCCTTTCAGCCCCAGGGTCATGATCTGGTAGGGCTGAATTCCTTGGTCAAAGAAGCCTTGTAAAGCATTCCTCTGAGTTAGTTCCTACATAGAAGCCTGATAGGGAATCCTCTATATAATAGATAACCAGTTTCAGCTTTTGTCAAAGTGTCCCCTGATAAAGCTGAACTGCTTGGGGGCTGGATGTCTCAAACCCTGTGTGGGTGTGTGCTACATTTCCATTTTGAACCCTAGAATCTCCCCGATGCCCACAAAGAGTTTGGACACAGGGTCTAGAACTGGGGTGCTGTATTGACTGGGTACCTCTTAGCCAGTTCTAAAACCACCTAATATCTTGTCTGGGGAGGTGTGGCAATCACCTTGCTCAAAAGAACCTCCACAATGGAGTACTACTCAGCTATAAAGAAAAACTTAAGGCTTTCATAGGTAAATGGATGCAACTACAGACCTTACTCATAAGTGCAATAAATCAGACTCACATGTGTAAACATTGTAGTCTCCCTAGTATAAGAAGCTGAAAGAGGAAATAAGATCCAAAAAGTACAATACATATTGTGAAAGGGAAAGAAAACTGCTCAAAAGGAGAGAACAACTGGGATGGGGGAAAGGAGAAAAGAAGGAAGGGAAAAATATATGTATTATACAAGACATCTAAGATAATTGTACTACTAATTTCTATTAGTTCATTGAAAGGAACAGTTAGTGCTTATATAGTTTGATTAATTTTGCATACCTGATAATCTGAGCAACTACTTTCAAGATAACAATATGCAATATAACCATTGTTAATTTCCTATCATCTTGTTTTGAAATTCTGTATCATTTTTATTTTTTAAAATTCACTTTAAAACAAAACAAAACAAAAAGAACCATCACACCCTGATAGTTCCCTGCAGATGTGGCTCTCAGAATTGCTGGCTGAGTGAGGGGCACGTCTATGAAGATATCCTGCTCTCTGGCAGTCTAAAAAATGGAGTAAGACATGTCCCTAGAAAAACCCTCACCTCACTAGATCAAACCACACAGCATACACACCTGTGACAAACCCACAAGATAAACGTTAAGCATGATGTAAACTTAGTCAGCAAACACAGGTTATACATCCTGCTGGACAGCTGCATACATTTGAAGCCATAGTTATCATAAGAAGAGCAAACCGAGTAAAATGGAGAGAAGAAAACTAGCATTAGAGAAGTAACCCAGGAGGAGAGGGCCATAGGACCCAGAAGAATCCACTGAGCCAGAGCTGGCTCTGCCAGGGGCTGCAGCTTTCCTCAGCCTATTTGGCATGTAAGCTGCCTCTTTCAAAACAGCCATAAATTGTTTTTTCTCCTCTGTGCAAGGAAGCACTGTATTTCTTAACTCTTTTTCCCTGAGTTAAAGGGAAAAGGACTAAAAAGACCAAATAATTTGAATACTCCGATGGATAGATGAAAACCTGGGGCAGGGGCAGGGACAAGGATGGAACCAGAGAGAGAGAGAGAGAGAGAGAGAGGCCCAGAAGAAATTTTGAGGAAGATGCTGGAGGATTTTGTCCAGGAAAAATTGTCCCAATCCAAGTGTGGGTTACCATGGTCCCATGTTGCATGGACCAACACCCAGATACAACCCCAGCAGATCTGTGGAGACTTCTCGGTCCCTGCAAAGGCCGAAGCCTTTTGCCTCACAGTCTAGTCATTGTCACGTGGTGACCTGGTCAGCCGGTCATCTTGTGCACCCACCATGTGGGAGGAGAGAAAGGGTCTCCCTGAATGAGGAGGGAATTACTTTCTTTTCCTGATTGGCTTCTTTTGACCACTGGCCTGAGGCTGGTGAGGTCTGCCAATGTTTATCAATATTCTGTCCATTAATCTCCCTTGGCTGGTTCTTGCCGAAAAACATTACTGTGGAATGGGCATGCCAAGCAATGGATTCCAAGGATATGCCTGTCACAGCTGAATGGGCCAATACCAGTCCAGGTTCTGTGTATGACGAGGAAAGAGATGCCAAGTACACACCCAGTAGTAAGTAGTACATTTATTGCAGGTCACAAAAAGTTGTGCTCTGGGCCAGTCCGTGCCAAAAGGGAGACCAAGGGAGGAGCCAGGGTGACAGAAAAGCACTGAGCACATGGCAAAGGTAGCAGCAGCAACAGGAAAAAAGGGAAATGAGAGCTGATAACGCAGGCTGCCAGAATTAAGGCCAGACACCTCTGGCTTTAGGTGCCTCCCGCTGCGCTCGGGCCAGAACTTTGGTGCCTGTAAGCTTGCCTACAGCATGGTGATCTCCTAGGGTTTTGTTATGTTATGTTATGTTGTGCTATGTTATGTTATTTATTTATTTTTCACCTCTCTTAGGATAATGAAAGCAGGAATAACCACTGGGTGTTGTTTAGAATTAAACGGAGGGGAGGACGTGACTCACTCAGCCCCTGTGTTTCTAACTGTATGATACCCGGTGGTAAGTGGCAAGCAGCTACATTTATCCAAGCTCACAGGAAGCTGTGCTCAGGGCAGGTCTATGCCAGCCAAAGGGTTAGCACAGGCAGAAAAGTGGTGCCAGCGTGACAGAAAAGTCTTAGCACACACGGAGACAGCAATAGCAACATGTATTCTTAATGGCTTGTTGAATCATTTTTGTTTTAAAATCTTTTCAGATAACTCTACAATCTCCACGTTGGCGTTGACGGCTGTCCTTTCTCGCTCAGAGTGAGACCTTCCTGGTTCTTTGTATTAATGAATATTTTTGTTTTTAAATGTATTCCTGGAGATTTTTGTTTTTATGTTATGAGACTCGATTTTATTTAAAATCTGGCCTACACTGACATCGCTTAAGTTGAGGGAGGAGAGGTCCCTACCAGGAGGGATGGAGGCCCCCTGGTTCCCACCTGGCCCCCACTAGGGAGTGTGCTGTCTCCTTGTTACTGCTGGTGGGGTGGGGGTTCTGCTTCCTGCCAGGCCACGGCTGATACCAGTCTGGCAGGGGTGGTAAGAGTTCCTCTCTGTTGGTCTCCACAGAGCCTGAAGTGAATTTTGGTGAGAGGTGGCCTTGTGATCAGGCACTGGGAGAATCCTGGCTCTCCAAGAGGCCTCTTTTTATCTTCTCTGGGGAAAGGAAGGAGAAAGGGGAGAGTGCCTATGTTGCTGAGTGGGGTATTTATTAGTCCATTACAGCATTTTCATTAGTCCATTGCTATACAATGCCTGAGGCTGGGCTCTTTATGATGAAAAGAGGTTTATTTAGCTCACAATTTTGGAAACTGAACGTGCCAGACATGGTGGTCCCCTCAAGTCAACGTCTGATGAAGCCTCCTGGTGGAAGGATCAGGTGGGAACATCTGAGGGAGTGATCGCTTGGTGAGACATGAAGCCAGAGAGCCAGGAGGGTTAGGTTTGCTTCTTTTTGCTCCTCAAACTCACTTTTGAGAGACTAATTGGGGTCACATGAGAACTGTCTGAAGGTCTTCCAAGAGTAGTGTATCTGGGGGCTAAGGACTGCCTACCTGCACACCACTGCACCGAGGACCACACTTCTAGTACAGGAGCCTCTGGGCGACAAGCCACGTCCAGATGAGGTGCAGGGGATGGGATCCCAGGTTTCCACTGACAGAGGGGTGGTGACTGGGATAAAAGTCCTAACTCCCTATACCCCCTTTCCTGATGCCACCCTGGCAAGGGGGTGACAGCTCACCAGGGTGGAGCCTTGTCTTCCCATTCAGCCATCTCTGACAGGCATGGGGCTGGGGCCATAGTTTCTTCCACGGCATTTGCTTGGAGTAGAGCATTATTATACATATTTTCTGTCTTGTGGGGCTTCCCCTTTTGTGGTCCCTGGGTTGGAGAGAGGAAGCATTTCTTGGGACTTTTTGCATCTGCACCTGTTAGCATTTCTCACTCACCAGACTTCTTAAATAAGCCTGAAAGAGACGAAGCAAAGGGAAAGGCCAGGGAATCATGGCTGAGCCGTGCCCCAGGTGTCAGGGCCCTTCACTGACCTGCTCAGAACATTTTGGACTCCTCTGACTCTCAGGTGTTTCAGCTGTGCTTAATGGTGTTAATAACTGCATGTGAGGGTCACCTGAAGACTGAGGCTGTGGGGAAGATCCTGACAAATGGTAGGAATGAGGGAAAGTCCTTCTACTCTATCTTTCCAGAAACTAGTCTATATTACATTCTAATTAGTCTATATTTATACTTAGACTGGCAGCAGAGGCTTTGCCTCCTGTTAAAGGAATTTCAAGCATTACTTGAAGCAGGTGGGAAAGAATTGTGGGGAGGGCTGGGTCTGGGAGGGAGGACAGACTCCCACACCTCTGAAGGCCCTGCTGCCACTATTTCTCACACCATCCTCTGTCCCTTAGCACCTGAATTCAAGCCCTTTATTCTCTGCCACACAGAGGAAGCCTGTCTTGCCCCGCTTTCCCACCACCCGGTATAGATTAGCAGCCACAAGCACCTTTGCTGACCCAGGCCCCAACATACAGTAGTGGGGAAACAAGGCCCATTCATTCAGTGGGGAATTATGGGAAAGGAAGGGCTGTGGCAGCTTAAGTCTCTGAAAAGGGGGTGGCAAAACCCATGTATGGAGCCTGTCAGCCTGGACATTCTGGAATAAGATTGAGACCTGCTCATGGAGACAAAGGGAACAATGCCAGCCCAGACAGCCAAGTGTTCTCTGTGCCCCCCTCCCGGCCCAGACCACTTCACACGGAACCTTTAAACCCTCTACAGCTCTTGAGCGAAAGGGCACAATTAAGGAGAGGCAGGAGCCCACCAGGCGGACAGCGTCTTTTGTGCTGAAAATGCAAATTGTTTTCCACTTAATGGACAATCTCCCTTTCAGGAGGCTGATGAAGTGAGTTGTGAGACAAAGGTGCTTAATTCTGTAGCCATTTTTTTCTGATGGATTCCAGGACTAAAAAATGGAGGTGGGGGTAGGGAGTCTTCCATGAGGTTAAAGAAGAGATGTGGGGGTACCACTGGTGGGCTCGGCCTTGGAACAGGGCAGTCTGCAGGTTTTCTTTTTTAATGATTATTTTCTTTCTTGAGAGACTTTATTTCTTAAAAGTTGTGTGTAGTGAAATCTGGTTTTCCTTTGCATTTCCCTGATGGCTAATGATGTTTGTGTGTCTATTTTTTAATTAAAGGAGAGATAAAGAAGGAAACAACAAAAAGCCATCCTATCTTTGCCCAGATAAAAGTAAAAGTAATACAGGCTTAAAATTAGAAAATTGGAACATACACAAAAGTACAGAGAAAGTAAGTTTTCTTCTCAGCCAGTCTTACTTCTCTCTGTAAAGATAACCAGTGCTGAAAATATCTTGACTTTCCTTCAGGAAATGAAAAGGAAGCCATCCTGTATAACGCCCCTGGCAGCTACAGGATGGGCACAGAGCTGGTCCTTGGGTTAAATCACTTGCTTAGCTCTGTCTCACACGAACTCAGGAAAATAACTGTCTTGCGTACTGTACTTGCTTTGCAATATATAGTAGCATCATATGCCAGCAAGGAGTCTCTTCTTATTGTCTAGTCCAAGTCATCAGCCATACCCTTTTGTCTAGCCTTAAAGGAAACCATCAGCTTTTAATCATTTCTGTGTTCCTCTGGGATCATTATGTTGCTCTATGCTATAATTTCTGGCACAGGCTTTGAATATCTTAAGTATGGTATAGTGTGCCATGATGGTGTGTGTGCATGCGAGGGAGAGCATCAAACAAGAATGCATATAACGCACAGATACACAACAGAGGGTTACAAAAAATAATAAGAGAGTCTGTGTCCCTGATTACCCGGCCTAAAAAATAGAACAGCATCAGTTTCCTCAAAGCTGCCGTGTGTCAGGGCTTTATGTGTCCCTTCCTCACCCTACAGATGTAAATACTGTCATGAACATTATGCTAGTAATTTCCATGCATTTTAAGAAAGAGTTCTGTTATACATGCATGTTTCCTTAAACAGCACATTGGTTGTATTATTTGTTTTGAACTTAATTTAAGTTGAAACGTAGGCATTCTGTAATTCTCTGTGTTTATGCTGGTAAGCTGAATGCTTTCAAAATTCAACCATGCTTATGTGTCAAAATGGCTCATCCATTTTCAAATCTGTGTAGTATTCCATTATCATTATATGATACCATACTAATATATCTCAACTGAGTTGTCCTTTCTTCTGTTGACAGACATTTTGGATGTTTCTCCTTTTGCTGATATGAGCACTTCTGTCTCCTGCAGGGCAGTCACATGAGTTGAGACTAGACTTGGAGCAGCATTGCTAGGTCACACGATATGCACATAGTCAATATTAGTAACAGCACCAGCTATTTTTCAGGATTTTTCATAATGGTTATGCCAACTTCATCAACTAAGGAGGAGAATTTTACCTTTTTACTCTCTGTGAAAGATTCTACAAGTTAGAAGTGACTGGATTTTTGAATGTTTGATGGAATTTATCTGTAATACTATGGCTGGGGTTTTCTTTGTGAGGCATTTCAAACTACTCATTTCTATCATTACTATCTTATTATTCTTGTTGATATTACTTTTTTAGTGTTTATAAAATTATTTGAGATCTCAAATTTATCAATTTTGGAAATTCATATTATTCTAGAAACATATCCATATAAGTTTTCAAATTTATCAGCATAAAGTTTTTTTTTCTGTGTAGCATTCTCTGAGGATTAGAAAACTCTTAAGCAGGAAATGTGTTTAGTATAAGGCAATCATTGTTTTACAACGGTCACCGGGAAGCTCAACAACCATTTTAGAAAGTGAACACAAATATGAAGGAGGCAGGGACTCAGCCACGATCCTCATAGAGCGTGTCGGTCTGCCCTCTGCATTACCTCTTCTTTGAGGGACTCCTGCTACTCAGATGTGGGGTAAATTAGTTCTAGAACTTCCAATATTCAGACTGTGATACTGTTCTCAATTTTTCTCTTTTGTTCTCTAATTTCTATTTCATTCCTTTGTTTTCCTTTCTGCAAAACAAGCTCATAATTATCTTTCAATCCTTCAACTGAATTTAAAAAATTTTTGCTATGTTCTTTTTCAATTAAAAAATGAAAACTACCCCCTCATACACACACCAAGGAGCTTTTACACTCTTTACCTTCTGAGATCCCTTCATGTTCTCTCAATAGCCCTGTTTAAGAGTGACTTTCTTCTTTTCATAGACATTGTATTCTCTGTGATCCCTCTGAGGAGACACAGTTTTTTCTTCTAAGACAAAGCTGTCTCCTGCCTGCAAAGGCTCTTCCTCCTCTCTGCCTGCTACTCTAACTTCCGTGTTAGCTGTACCTCACCAAAAATCCTCATGTCTGTCCAGGTTTCAAAGCCAGATTAGGTGGGTTAAGAACCTGCCTGAACTTTCCTCATGTTGGGTGGATCTCATAGGGGCGAGTGTGACTTGGGGACAGTCCCCCTGCTGATGTCCTCAGGTCTTTTCCTCAGAGTGGGTCAGATTCCCCAGAGAAGCATTTCTGCATTCCCTGCCTGTGGAGCAGAAGTTATCCAGGGTCTTTCTGCAGTCAGAACTTGACTTGCCTTCATCCTTCATCCTGTTCTTGGGGAATGCCTTATCCTCAGCTGACAGAACGGAGAAGGTCATTGGCTAATGCTTCTCAGACAGCTTGAACCCAATCCACCTCTCCTGGCTTCTCATTTACCTCAGGTCAGGCGCTGGCGTTGCCTGAGATTTTTGAAAAAAGTAGTGATATAAATTTTGGTAACAATGAGTTAAATCTTTTAAATAGCAGAGAGGATTTTGAATGTTCCCATCTAAAAGAAACAACGTATGTCTGAGATTACATATGCCCATACCCCGATCTGTTCATTATGTACCCTTTGCATGTGTTGGAGTGTCACACTGCACAGTTACTGTCCTTGGCTACGCCCTGCTTAGTTTAGAATTTCAGATCTCACCTATTTTCTAGCAAGCAAGAACTTGGGACTGCTCTTGTCTTTGTTGTCACCTGTCCTGTGGATTTATGTTAGCAGAAGAGCTAGGCCATCCTCTGAAGTTTGCTTTATGAGGGCATTAATTCTTTTTTTTTCCTCTAAGGAGAAAATTACTTTTCCGTTATTTTATCAGGATTTTAGGAGGTAGCAAAATTCATTCTGCTCTCTTATTCCTTTTTCTACACTTTAGATCCTGGCTGTATGTGAAGTTTTAGCTGTATCTAGTTTTGTTCCTCTTTTAATTCCTAATATTGTTTATTGATGATTTGTACTTTCTCTACTTTTTCTTTATCTCCTTGCTAGAGATTTATCAGTCATCCCAGGTTTTGTAGAGAGCCAACTTTTGGAAGAACATAGTCTTATTCAGTGTTTATACATATCCATTTGGCCAAGTGTACTACTTTTGTGGTTTAAATAGTGTATGTCCTTACCAAGTTATCTGTGTGCTTCATCCAACAGTTGCTGAAAAGGCAAATTAAAATCTCCTACTGTGATGGTGTATCTTTCACCTCATTTTAGGCAAACTCTTTCATGTAAAGCTGGTCAGTTAGGTGGTCCAGGATTAGAATGGTTCTATCTTCCCGATGATTGAACTTTTTACTAAGTCTGTGTCTGTTTCAGTACCATTCTAGTTTTATGCCTATTTTGATTATTAGTAAAACTGTGCCTTTTTTCTTTTGATTACATTTACTATTTGTCTTAGTGTGCTCTTGCTGCTATAACAGAAACACCCTAGGTGGCCTACAAATAATAAAAATGTATTTCCCAGGTCTGGAGGCTAGGAAATCCAAGATCAAGGCACCAGCAGATTTGGTGTCTGGTGAGGGCTCCTTTGTGCTTCCAAGATGGCACCTGCTGCCATTCTTTTTTTTTTTTTTTTTTTTTTTTGGTTTTTCTCCGGTACCGGGAACCGAACTCACGACCTTGCGCCTGCCAGGCAGGCGCTTTTTGCCGCTGAGTTAAATCCCCAGCCCCTAACCTGCTGCTATTCTTATCAGGTGGAAGAGCAGAAAATTCAGGTCACCCTCTGTGGTTTTTTTTTTTTTTTTTTTTTAATGGAAAAAAAGTAAAACAAAATTTCATAACAAAATAATAGGAGACTAATTATAGTTAATATATTGTGTATTGTTATCTTTAACATACTTATTGGGAGTATAAGAGATGGGCATAAAAAATTCTTCACATGATATTAACATAAGCCTTTTTTCTAAGTGAACTAAGAGAAGCTAGTAGTATAACCATCTTCTTTTTTCTTTTCCCTTCCTTTATCCTTCCCCAATCCTAGTTCTTTTGTCCTTTTGAACAATTTCTTTCCATTTTGTAATATCTATTGTATATTTTGGACTTTACTCTTTCAGTTTCTCACACCAGGGAGACAATATGATGTTTACATATGCGAGTCTGATTTATTTCACTTATGACTATGATCTGCATCCATTTACCTATAAAAGTCTCAAGTTTATCCTCCTTATGGTAGAGTAGTACTCCACTGTATAAAAAAAACACATCTTTTCTATCCGTTCCTTGGTTGATGGGCATTTGGGTTGTTTCCAAGATTTAGCTAGTAGAAATTGTACTGCTATAAACATGGGTTCACATATATCACTCTGGTATGATGTTTTTAATTCTTCTGGGAAGATATCTGTCTTGGTTACTTTTCTCTCGTTGCTGGGACAAAATACCTGACACCCAAAATGAAGGAAGGAAAGGTTTATTTCGCTTACAGTTTGTGCAGGTTTCAGTCCCTACTTGGCTGGCTCTATGGCAGAATGACACATGGCAGAGGGCAACAGTTTGTGGTGGTAGAACACAGCAAAAGCAACAAGAGCAAAAAAGGGAGGAATAGTGGCAAGTAGCCACTTACATATGTAAACTATCCACCCTAGGGCGGGTGTAGCTCTCACACCCATAATCAATCAAACTCTAAAAGCCTGCCCCATGACCGCATGACACTTTGGGGGGACACGCAGACACAAACCATAACAATATCCAGAAGGAGGAATAGCTGGGTCGAACGAGACTTCTAACAGTAGTTTCTTGAGGATCTCCACACTGATTTCCGCAGTGGTTGCACTGGTCTGCATGCCGATGAAAGTGGAGATGGGTTCCCTTTTCCCCACAGCCATGCCAGAATTTGTTATTCGTTGATTTTTTGATGATAGCCATTATCTCTGGAGTGGGATGGAATCTCAGGGTTGTTTTAATTTGCATCTTTCATATGACCAATGATGTTGAACACTTTTTCATATATTTATTTACCATTTTATTTCTTCATCTGAGAAGTGTGTAGTCATCTCAGATGCCCATTTTTGGATTGGGAGTCTTTGAATTTGGAGGCCTGATTTTTTTCAGTTCTTTATATGTTTTAATAGAAGTTTTTTGTTGAGGGACAATTGGCTAAAATTTTTTCCCCCTCTATGGGTTGTCTTTTTATTCTGTTGGTGATTTCTTTTGATGTGCAAAGCTTTTTAATAAGATGAGATCCCAGTTATTGATTCTTTGAAGTATTTCCCATGTGATCTGGGTTTTGTTCATGAAGTCTCTGCCTACCCCTATGTCTTCAAGGTTTCTACCTACTTTCTCTTCCAGTAAATTGAGTGTTTCTGTCTTAATATTTAGATCTTTGATCCATTTTGATTTCAGTTTAGTGCATAGATATGGGTCTAGTTTCAGTCTTCAGCATGTGCAGAGCCAGGTTTTCCAGTACCATTTGTTAAAGAGGCTATCTTTCTTCCAGTGGACATGTTTGCAAGCCACCATCTGAAGCCTGTTTTATAAAGGCATTATTCCCACTTGCTGACAGTCCTCAGGACCTAATCATTTCTGGATTAGGTCCCGCCTCTTAAAACCATCACCTTAGAATGTCCTTTTGGTTTCAACTTTCTTGTGGTCTTATATTTTATTTTATTCATTTATTTATTTTTTGTTGTGCTCGGGATCAAATCCAGAGCCTTGCACACGCTAGGCAAGTATTCTACCATTGATCTACAACTACAGCCCATGGCCTTATACTTTATTCTTAAAAATACTGTAAAGCTGAACTTTAAAACTCTCCAATATTCCTTAGTAGAGCATGGTAATACGTTTGCTTCTGAAATGTTATAGGACATTAGGATTATACCATAATTGTTGTGGCTGTTTAGCCAGTAGCTCAAAGGATTAGCCAGAATTTTATTTTCAATGTTGTAAAAACATAGTTCTTAAACAAAGATGTGTGTGTGCTTGTTAATGTTTCACTCAGTTTAGTAGTAGAGAACCAGCAAGAAGACAAAAGAGCATATGGAAGGGCACTTGAGCAACAGGGATTTATACATCCATTTGGAAAAGTAGTATAAGACAATATCACCATGTAAGATACCAGCTAACTTTTTATAGGGTCCTGATCTTATCACCTCTGAGGTAGCTTCTCTGTCAGACTAGGAAATCCCAACCACTCCTGTTTCTAACCTTGCTGGCTGTGATTTGTCTGCAGCTTCACCAGCTGAGAATTATTAAATGAAGGTTAAATAAAAGCAAAGACACCCACCGAAGCGGACCTGATGGTTTCAAGCAGATTCATTAGTAAGGATTTAAGGGTGATAATAATCTTTTTAAAGGTCAGGCAATCACTGTTTCATCCCTTGTTAAGTTTGTGATGATGCTTTTTTAGCCATTGAACATCAAATATAAAATTCTTGGCAAGAATGTGTGCCACTATGGCTTTATTCATTAATAAGTTTAGGAGTAGCCTTGGCTGAATAGTAATTTAGCACGAGTAAAGGCAGTGGTAAAGTAAACATTTGTGGACAAGACAATAAAGCATGGGTCTTGCAAAATTTACTGCTGTAATTAGCTTAGTAAATAGCAAATGTCAAGGAGATCACATAAATCCTACACTCCCATCCATCTAGATGCAGGTCTGCCCAGGCAGACATGCTCTTATTTTTTTTTTCTGTTTTCCTCCTTTTGCCATACCTTACCTCATTCCTTTTCTGTTCTTCTTCTTTCTTAATAATAAAAGTACAAACAGTTGAGCTATTGCTTTGGATCCACACAGGGTCTCTGTCTTATTTTCTTTTCTTTTGTCTTTCAGTCTCATTCCATTTTCCCATTTCCCTTCTTCCCAGGGCAACCTTTCTTTTTGTGTTTATAGTGTATCTTTTGGCTTTGTGTGTTCTTTTGCTTTATGTGCATTTTTCCTTGTAGGTAAGTGTTTTACTAATTCAGATTTAGAACTAGTTCTTGTGTAACTCTTCTTGTTCTTTTATTTTTGTTCTCATAACATATTTAATAAAAGCAGATGTAAAGATGACTTTGTGACACGGTCACCAGATCTGGTGCTCATTTACCCAACATGAGGGAAGTGAGGCCTTAGATGAAATGATGAACAAAGCAGGGCCAGTACTAAGGCAAGGCACATGGGGTGACCACAGGCTTGAGAGTGAGCGCCTCCTTAACTTTTGCACCTGGTTCACCACTTACCCCATACTAGTACCAGTCCTGAGAAAATAACCTTGATCCCTGAGTCACTGCCTGGAGGGGTAATCCTGACTGTCACATGACCTGCAGAAGACACTATGTGAGAAAGAATAGACCTTTCTTCTGTTAAGCCATTGAGATTTGGGGCTGATTTGTTACTATTGCATGGGACCATCCATAAGGGGCATTCAATAGGAGGAAAAGAGAACCACAGAGGAACCCACAGGGAGAGCAAGGTATCTTCTTAGGACAGAAAAATCTGTGTGATCCTCTCCTTTCTCCTCTCTCTCACCCTCTCCCATCCTCCTCCATAGATTCAGCCAGGTGCAGACATCTCCATTAGCCATAATGAAAAGGAGAAATGCTAGACCAGAAAGAGAGGAAAGAAACACAGCACCATCCTCCCACCTCTAGTGGTCCAGCTTAGGAGAGGGGGATGATGTAACTTTCATCAAGTATGCAGCATTTTGATGATAGCAGGTGATGGGACACTGGTCTCTGTGGAGTTAAAACCATGTTCACATCTGGAAGGGACCGTAGGGCCCTGTTTCACCTAAAAGCGGTCAGTGACATGACAAGGCCAGAGGCAGAGAAGGAACTGCCACAGTGATGGGAAACAAAATGATTGATCATGCCTCATCAGTTCTAATTTAAAACACTATTTGTACTTTATATTTCTATTTCTGAAAAAGACACGATCATGCCCCACAATGGTTGTAAATCTGTCAATCATTTCTACTTGGATTAATTTCCACTTCTAATATTTTGACATTATATTGTCAGGAATAGAATAGGCTCAATATTAATGTGACAGTTAATCTTAATTGTCAACTTGACTGAATTAAAAGACTCCTAAAGAGATGATTGATTGGATCGTGATGTTGTATACTCATCATTGAATTAATCCAGGGAGGTCCATAGCTGAATGTGCTGCTAGAAAGTAGGGCCCAGTTGGAGGTGTGTACTGGGGGTGTGCCTTTGGAGGGTACACTTCCTCTCACTGGAACTCTTTCTCTGTATTCTGCTCCCTTACCACCTCAAAGTTAGCAGCTTTTTTCCACCACCTCCTTCCACCATAATATTTCTGCCTTGGAGCCAACCATGCACTGAATCCCCTGAAAATAGGAGCCAAATTAAATCTCTCTTATTTTAAGTTGTGAGTGTCAGATACTTCATCTTGCCAATGGGAACACTAACGCAACTAATAATCTCAGTTTTATTAATATGAATATTTCTTTTTTATTAGTCCTTACCTTGAGTTATATTTTGTCTGACACTAATATTGCTCCTATACCTTTCTTTTTGTTTCCATTTTCCAAGTACAGTATTTATTTTTCCATTCCTTGGTTTTCAGCCTTCAAAACTGGACTTATTTTTTTGTCTTTGGCTCATCTCAATATCTGTCACTTTTAGTAAATTAAACCAAATCTCATTTATTGAGTTTGCAGATATGCTACCCAAACCCTTTTATCTTATTTTAGTATTTCTCTCCTTTATATGACTGTAATAACAGGATAGGACAGGTAATAAATGGTATTTAGCTAGCATTTCTAGTCTAGCATTTCTCCTTTTCATTATGGCTAATGGAGATGTCTGCACCTGGCTGAATCTATGGAGCAGGAGATGGGAGAAGGTGAGAGAGAGGAGAAAGGAGAGGATCACACAGATTTTTCTGTCCTAAGAGGATACCTTGCTCTCCCTGTGGGTCTTTCTGTGATTCTCTTTTCCCCCTATTGAATGCCCCTTATGGATGGTCCTGGCCCCCAGCTGATCTCTCCTCCTGTGTTGTGACCTCCTTGGTCCTTGTAGTGTCTCACTTTCCTGTCAACTTCACTTCTGCCAAGGTCTCTTCACCCTCAAGGCAGGTGTTTGGGTAGAATCTAAGATCACCCCACATTGCTTCTCACCTTCATCGAGTCCAGGAGAACCACTCTTACTTTTATTGCGTGAAGCACATCTGGGTAGCAGGCCTAACTATTAGGAGCAGAAAGTACCATTGTCAGAGCAACTGAGGGGCCACAGTGTCTTGCTTATTAGGTTTTTGGGTATCTGAGTCAAAGATCAGTCTACAGTTAAAGGAACATGAATAAGAACTAGTGTTAAACCACAGAGATTTCAGTGATTACTTGTTTCACAGCGTTGTTTATTCTATATTAACTAATTCAGGTTAATATTTTGTTAAAATATTTTATGAATCAAAGTTTTGAAATGTTAAAACAGAAACACTATCTTCTGGAAGATAAAATAGGTAAAACTCTTGAAGACATAGGCATAGGCAAGGACTTTCTGAACAGAACCCCAGTGGCACAAGAATTAATACTGAGAGTCAATGAATGGGACCATACCAAATTAAAAAGATTCTGTACATCAAAGGAAACACCCAACAGAGTGAAGAAACTACCTACAGAATGGGAAAAAAATTTTGTCAGCTATTCCTCAGAGGAATGACATCTAGAAGAGATAAAGAACTCCAAAGTTAGACCTCCACCAAATAAAAGATCCAATAAAAATGGGTAAACAAAATGAATCAACAGATTTCAGAAGCAACACATATGGCCAATAAATATATGAAAAATGTTCAGCATCACTAGCCATTAGAGAAATGCAAATTATAACAGCACTGGGATATCGTCTTCCTCCAGAAAGAATGGCTATCATTAAGAAATCAGACAACAATAAATGCTGGCAAGGATGTGAGGAAAAAGAAAAGCTACTACATTGTTGGTAGGAATGTAAACTAGAACAACTACTTTTTAAATCAAGGTGGGGAGTCCTCAAAAAGTTAAGATGGAAATTCCATTTGACCCAGCTATTTCCCTTCTAAATATCTTCCCTGAAAGGGTTAAAGTCATCATATTACAGTGATATTTGCATATCCATGTTTCTAGCAGCACAATTTATAATAACTACATCTTGGAAACAGCCTATATGCCCATCAACAGATGAAAGGATAGGAAGATATGTTATTTATATGCAAGGGAGTACTACTCTGCCAGAAAGAAGGATAAGCGTGAGGCATTTGTAGGTAAATAGATGCATTTCAAGATCATAATGTTAAATGAAATAAATCAGACATGGAAGTTGAAATATCACATAGTTTCTCTTACATGAGAAACACAAAGTATAGATAAAGAAAAAAATAAGATAGATACTAGGAAATAGGGAGATTGTTTTCAAATGGGAATGGGAATAAGAGATGGAGGGAGGGAGGAGGAAAGGAAAGGGAAAGGGATTTTTCAAAATGGGAGAACTGGAGAAAAATGGAAATAGAGCTTCTGTAAATGAAAAGGGGACCAAGAGTTGGGGGAGAGAAAGGAATGGGAGGGGAAGGGGATAAAAAAATGCATTCATTAAGTGCCTGTATGAACTCTCCACAATAAATGTACTGCAAGCACGTACTAATAAAAATTTTTTGAAAGATGGTACCTTTTATGTTATGTGTCTTTTGCCACAGCTAAAAAGATAATGATATAAGTAATTTGACTAAACCCATAGAAAAAGATTTCAATAAGCTGGGGCCTTTTTCACTAACTCAAATGTCATCAACCTGTTCAAATGAATATTGATTTTTTCTTTTTTTTCATTTTGTTCTTCAGGGCAAAGTTTTAACTTTCTTCTTTGGTAAAACCTATTTTAGGATTTCCTGTGGCACCCAACACAGCACGCTTACATGTTCCCCGAGGAATCACTGTTGCTCTGGCTGTGTCAGTGTGTACATCGCTCAGTCCGGGTGCATGCATTGCCTTTGCTGATGCCTGGGAAGCAGCTGACTTTTCATCCTGGACCCTCAGTTCCATTTCCTTTCCTGTCAGGAGACAAAAAAAGAAAGTTCTCCTGTCATGTGATTCACCATAAGAATGTTTGGGTAAATAGGAAACAGTTCAAAAATTGCTGGAGAAATGCTATCTTTTTTTCTTTTTTCTATTTGTTAAAGAGAATAAAAAATAATTAAAAAAAAAAACCACATTAGAAATGATACAGAATTTCACTAAATAAGATGATAGGAATTCAACAAAGGTTGTTATATTGCACATTGTTGTCTTCAAATTAGTTGTTCATATTACCAGATATAAGCTTGGAAAATTGGTAAAAAAAAAAAACCAAAAAAACAAAAAAACAAAAACAACTAAAAAGAAAAAAAAATTAAGCATTAACTGTTCCTTTCAATAAAGCAATAGAAATCAACAGTACAATTATCCCAGCTATCCTTGTATATACATATATATTTTTCCCCTTCCTTCTTTCTTTTTTCTTTACTCCCATCCCAGTAGTCCCTTCCCTTTGGGGAGTTTCTTTCCCTTTCACAATATCTATTGTACCTTTCAGATTTTATTTACTTTTTCAGGTTTTTACACTAGAGAGACAACACGATGTTTACACACATGGGTTTGATTTATTTCACTTATGAGTATGGTCTTTATTCACATCCATTTACCTATAAAAACCTTGAGTTTATCTTTTTAATAGCTGAGTAACACTCCACTGTATAAAAATACCACATCGTTTTTATCTGTTCCTCAGTTGATGGGTATTTGCGTTGTTTCCAAGATTTAGCTATTAGAAATTGTGCTGTTATAAACATGAGTGCACATATATCACGTGGTATAATGTTCTCAGTTCTTCTGGAAAAAATGCGCAGAAGGGGAATAGCTGGGTTAAGTGGGGCTTCTAATCCTAGTTTTTTGAGGAATCTCCACACTGATTTGCACAGTGGTTGTACCAGTCTAAACTCCCACCAGAAGTGGAGAAGTATTCTTTTTTCCCCACAGCCCCTCCAGCACAGAAATGCCATTTTTATCATCGGTGCACTGTGGACCTTGCTACTTAGTACTATAGCCATCTCTCCCTATCTGAGACTGGCCCAGGGCCTCTGCACACACCAAAGTGCACAGGTGCTCAGGTCCCTCATAAAATTGCTCAGTGCTCTGCCTATCATCTACTCCATCCTTCTGTACATTTTAAATCTTTCCTGGTTACTTATAACACCTAATATGATGGAAATGCCTAGTAGATAGTCTGATACTATGTTGTTTAGGGAAAAAGGACAAGAAACAAAAACCCTGCTGTACATGTTCAATAGAGATACCCATCTGCCCCAATATTTCCAGCATGTGGCTTGGTTGAATCTGTGGATGAGGAACCATGTATTTGGAGGGCTGACTCTATATAGTATAAAGTCTGCAATATTTTGATGTGGACACAGCAAATCCTGTGTGTTTTGGTTGAGGGGCTTTTGGATCATGGGTGTGTAAAGAAAAGTACCTAGAATAGTTCCTGGTGCATAGTAAACACACACCATGCACTAATGCCTATTATACTGTTTCCTGTAGCCCAGCCCCTCATCACTGTTTTGTTCAAATCTCAGCAACCTTTGTCCTATTCTGCATGGCTCAAGCCCTGGTGGAGCAGACACCTTACCCCACAACCAAGAATGGCACCTGGAGACCCATTTTTCACCTCTGCATTAGAGAGGGGAGCAATCCTCCCTGTCTGTATAACTTTTTCATCTGTTTTTGGTTTTCTCCGCTCTCACCTCCAGCTAGCAAGACGAGGACTCAGTGTTGTACTTATCAGCCGGACACTAGAAAAACTCCAGACGATTGCCACTGAGATTGGTGAGTTCTCCCCATCCTGTCACAAGCAAGGGAGATGTACATGGAGCCACTCGCCCAGCCAGCCCCTGTCCTCATTTGCAATCCCTTTGCTCTGCTTTTCAGAGCCTGGGAACCATGTATCCTAGGACTAGCCTGTTTTACAAACTGAAGCGTAAGGTTTGAGGTGCAGACTTTCACCTGCCATAGATTCTGTAGGCTAGGATTCTGCAAGGCAGGATGAGGCGCAGGTACTTTCTCCTTTGATCCAGCACTCACCTCCTTAGAATCATCCCTGCTCATCCCAAGACCCAGCTGCCTGGTAACTTCTACTCCCTTCTGAAGCAGGATTTGTGCATTGTTCTTCACTTCCCTATGTCTACGCTCTGCTTCCTGCAGGAGAGTGAAGGATAGTGCTTACTGGTGGTCATCCGGTTTTAAAAAAAGATCTGATCTAGATCTGCTACATATGGTTGCAGAGGTTGTATTCTGCAAAGCTCTAAGAAGTAGCTTTTATACTATAATGTTTTATTATGACTATTGCTGGAAGTGTTCTTGGTTAACACTGACCATATATTTCTTTTTGGGTGTTTGATATTTAATACTTATTAATGATTAGTAAGGTTTTTTTTTAACTCAAAGGGATGAGTGATTATGAAGACTCCAGAAGACCATTGCAGACCTTCTGGGATCAGCCTTACTCCTCTGGGGGGATCTGAGACGGAGAAGGATGTGAGAGATGTGGGGTCACACCAGGGCAGCTCAGTACCCTTGAACTGATGAACTTTGGTTGTATTCTGTCTAGATATGAGAAGGAGTGCTAGTGGGACCAAGACATTCTTGAATATTTTTCTTACAATGCTAAACTGTGCTCTTCTTCAATCATCCTTTCGAGAACTAAGTCGCGTTTTTGCATCCAAAGCACACTGCATTCCCAAATTATGCCTCAGTATTGCTTGATGCAGTAATATTGGGTCTAACTACAAAGTGAGAGGAATACATCAAGAAATTGATAAACTCTGCTTTTATGTCTGACCCAAAACTCCTGCCCAAGGCATAGTAACAGACTAGCAGAAAGAGCAGTGGATTTGGAATGAGCAAAGTGAGGGTGCTTTGGGGTAGTTAGTTGATTTCTCTGAGGCTTAGTTTTCTGTTCTGGAAAATGGGAATAATACTCTCTACTTCACAAGGTTGTAGGGAGGATTAAGACATGAGACTGTGCATGTGTCCAGCCTCAGTGCTGGGCAAACACACGGACTGGTGTGTCTGTGGCCTTACGGAGCAGAGGCTGCAGCAGTTCTGCTTTTCCAGCCCTTGGCCCAGAGGTCTCCTGAGCATGCGCAGGAGACACCTGGAGATCTTTCCAGACACATGACTGGTTCTATTTAGTAGGTCTGTGATGGAAATCAAAATCTGCATTTCTAACAAGTTTCCCAGTGGAGCTGTAGTCCCCACTTTGGGAACCGCTGCGTTAAATCTCTTTCAGTGCAAATACTTTTCACTATAGTAACTGGGAAATACAAAGATGATAGTGGTAGTAAAGTCAGCATCAGGGAACCTCATGGGGCAGAGGGGAATTTGAACCCCTGTTCCTCAAGAAATAACTGTTGTCTCTAATGCAGAGTGGACTACAGGGACAAGTGTGAAGATTATACAAGCAGATTTTACCAAAGATGACATCTATGAATATATTAAAGAAAACCTTAAAGGCTTAGAAATTGGAATCTTAGGTAAGTAAACTACAAAACGCAAAGTTTGTTGTAATGTACCATTGAAATAATTATCTTAGTGACATTTGGTCATTCCATGGTATCTTAACTTTAATTCTTCATTGTATTTTAAGTTGCAACATTAAACTGATTATTAAAACTCAATTCTTCAAGAGGAATTATGGGATTAAAAAATTATACATGGTTTTGGAATGTGTTAAATATATATTCCAAGCTTCCAAATGATATTTTGTAATATTAAAGTGATTTTTTTTCACAGAACTGATATTGACCATTTGACAGGAAGAGTGATCCTAGAAACTGGCCTGAAGAATTAGTTTGACAAACCAACATTTCTTTCACTGATCTGTGAAATAGAGTCAGTATGGTGATTTGATTTAAGAATTGAAATTTCTTACTCAGAAAAAAGATAATATTCCCTGTAATGATTTATAGACAGGTATTTTATAATCACCTGCACTGTAGGATGTATTATATATATTAGAAAGTAAGATTTAATTTCTAAACTTCTTGTCAAATTAAAAACATTATATATTCACAAATAAAAATGTAAAACATTTATTGTAGAAAATTTGAGAGAATAGACACATAGAAGAAATATGAATTTCTTAAAATCTTCAAAATTGGAGATAACATTTTTTAGATATATACATACATATTTTCAAAAATGGAATTATATGTACATACTGTTTTATACTTAAAAAACTGATGTCACATGTTTTCCTGTGTCTCTAAGATTCCAAGCAGCTATAGTTTTTAATTTCATGACAATATACCATGATTTATTAAATGAGTTTTCTATTTTTGGAAAATTATTTTTTTCCCATCTCATTTTCTTACTGTTATCAAATCATGTTGTGGGAACTATCTTGAGTATAATTAAATCTTTATGTATATGCTTCTTTAGGAAAATTTCCTACCTGCTCTTCTGACCCATTTTTGTTTTACCCTTTCTATCAGTCAACAATGTAGGAATGCTTGCAAGCCGTGTCCCAAGCCGTTTCCTTTCCACACCAGATGGAATCCAGGTGGGTCTGGGCTCTTCTGTGTATGGCTTCCTCTAGCACAGTACTGACTCCCAGCATCGCATGACTAATAGGACTGGGGAAGGAATCATGGGAAGCATACTCTCTATTGCGTGGTGAATATCTTGAGATCTCCCTTTATTTTCACTTTAGTATTAGATGTCATAACCAAGGCCCATCTTTTCAGAACTATCTCTTGAATAGGGACATCTTCCCCCTTTTCTGCACATCAGAACTTTCCTGCCCATTGTCCCATTTTTGAAGCTCTGCACTGTGCTTGATAAAAGGGTAATTCTTCTCAATGAATTCATAGCTATGTGTGTACAGGGAAGCAGTCCATCTCTTTGGCTTTGTCTGTCCTCCTAAGCAAGCAAGATTTATTTAACTTTTTTGTGAAGGAGTAACACTTGTCCTCAGCATCCAAGGGGTACTGGTTCCAGGACTCCTGCAGATACCTAAATCTGTGGATGCTCAAGTCCCATAGGTAAAATGCATGGAACCTGGGCACATCTTCCTGTATACTTTAGATCTCATCTACGTTACTTATGATACCTAATACAATGCAAATGCCATGTAAATAGTTGTTTTACTATATTGTTTGGGAAAAATGACAAGAACTCTGTATATTTCACATTTAAAAAATAATTTTCATCCATCCATAGTTGACTGGACCCATGGGTATGGAGGCTGCAGTAGGGAGGGCTAGATATACATGACACAGGCTTTTGGGTGGGAAGGATTATAAGTTCAGCCCACTTTGCTCAGACCCACGGCTGACATTTGGCCATGAGCCATGATCAAAGTTTTTGAGCATGTAACAGTACCCAGAGGCCCTTTAATCAGCCTTTCCAGAACCCTGACCTTTGAAGCCAGGGGGGTTCTGACATTAGGAATAGGCTGTTAGGCTTTCTCTCCTCAATTCCACAGCTGTCCCAGAGCCGCCTTTTGGACTTGTGTCTCCTGTGCTGGGCAGTTGGGACATTGCTGCACACCCTCCCCCGACTCCTCTCTGGACCACATGTCAACCCTGTTGCCCCTGCTTTCCTCACTCTGTGTTCCTGGCACAAGACCATGTCTCTCTTGTTGTCTTGGGAGAGTCTGGTAATTTTATTTATCTTTGTAACTATCCTATATAACCCAGAACCTCGATCTTCTATCACACAGCCACTCATGTTTCTACCCTCTGTGCTGCTGTCTCTTAGGCCCACGTAGGCTAACCCTTCTTCCTCCAGCTGATAATTGCATATGGATGCTCCTTGACTTAGATGGGCTTCATTGCAGTAAGCCCATCACAAGGTGAAAATATCAAAAGTCAAAAATGCATCTAATACACCTTACCTACTCCCACCTCACACTGCATACTGCAGTTCTTGGCTGTTCCCCTCCTGGTCATGGGGCCGACTGGAGCTGCACCTCATTTCCAGTGCCCAACACTGAGAGAAGTTGTCACTTTGCACATCACTGGCCCCAGAAGAGATCCAAATTCAACACTCAAGGCACAGTTTCTACTGTACACACAATGCAGTTGCACTATCACAAAGTCAAGCCATTGTAAGTCAGGGACCATCTGTTTCTTCCTTTAAAAAATTCTTTTCCAATTCTATTCCTCCCTACATGTTCAAGGAAGCTTCTAATTGACTTATATACAACATCAGATATGTGTAGAATCATAGAATGAATGCATATGTTTTCCCATTCTAGTTTATCCCTGCTGAAAATCAATTAGGAGACTAATTTTCAGGCTTACAGAGAGCCCTTCATGGTGCTTGTCACAGTCCAGGAAGTTTATATTTGTAATCCCATGGAAAAGTTATTGGAATTCTAGTGGGTTAATTCCAATCTGTCACTTCCATTGCAACCCATGGCGAGAATAAAGACACTAAGGCATATTTGTAGTTACAGGGAGCCAAGGGGTCCTAAGTCCAGCTACACTGGTGGCTAACTGGAACAAAGGCCTCAACCCAGGGCCGAACCTGGGTTTTATTAATTCATGAAGAAGGGAGTAGCTTGAGGATGAGTGACTGTGAGAATGGTGGGAAGTAGGTGAGTGCTGTGAGCTGGGCTGGGTAGGAGGCCTGAAATCACCTCTGCAATATGCAGAGAGAAGGATATGCAGAAAGAGTAATTTGCATAACACAGTTGAGGTAGTATCTAATGTTTTGGGGTTGGTGCTTCTGCTCTAATGCATAATTTTTTTGTCCTGGGGAGTCATAGCCTCTTATTTGAGGCTGGATCCCAACAACAGCATGGAGCACAGTTCTCTATCCCCACCCAGCTCACACATGCTTATGGGGGAGCTATGGGGGTGGGGTAACACTACCCTGTCACCTTGCTTCAAACACTGCACATCAGCACCTCAGCTGGACCAATTTGCTTTGCTTAAAGCCAGTTGAAGGGACAAGGAAAAGCAATAGCCAGCTCTGTACATATCAATAGGAGAATAAGAAATAGGGCCAGGTTTAGCCAAAATGGAGATAACTGCTTTTCTTTCAAGGAGAGTCATCCAGCTGGTCTTCCACACAGGCTGAGTGAGAGATAGAGCCACCCAGCCATGAGTTTTGGCCCACTTTATGGTTCTTTAGCACTGAATATTCCCCAAGACAATTTCTGTAACAATCAGGCTGATTCTTGGTTGTGATTATTTACTACAGAGCCTCATCCATTGTAACATCACTTCAGTAATCAAGGTATGTGATCAATCTATGTGTTAAATGCACTAAAATGTAGTAGTTGTTGGAATATGTCAGCTCAAGGGAACTCAAGGGAATCTTTGAAATTGAGCCACTGTTGACTAAGAAGCCATGCCCTGGCCTTTTGACTATTTTACTCTGCTTTCACCAAGAAAATACAGTGATGTATTCATTTTATTATCTGAATCCTACTTCTATGTTCTGTTTTGTGGCATGGTAGAACATAGTAGGCCTGATGATGCTGAAATGTATTCAGGATTCCAAGGCAACTTTAAACATTTAATACCTTTCTCTAATTTTAGTCTTTGTAAGTAGATGAAAGTTCACTCTGTGGGGAAGAATGGCAAAAGACATGGTTTGCGCTTTCTGGACCTTTGTTATTCAGAAAGTATTTGTTTACTTGAAGCCCTTATCCATGGTTTTGCCTTTCACTGTTTTAGTTACCTTTGATAAACCATGATCCCAAAATATTACATGGGAAATTCTATGTTTTAAGAGAGAGAGAGAGAGAGAAAGAGACATCACATTAGCATAATTTATATTATGCTATTTTATAATTGTTTCACTTTATTATTATCCATTATTAATCTCCTAGTATGACTAATATATCAGTTAAAACTTACCATAGGTATGTCTGAGAAGGAGAGAGCACAGGATTCATAGAACTTGGTACTGACCTTGATTTCGGGCATCCATTCAGAGTCTTAGAATGTGCCTCCCTCGGATCCATGGGGAACATCTCAGCTACTAGGTACAGTAGTTGGACAGCACTGGGCATGTTAGCTAGTCGCCTTGAACTTCAGACTCTGCATCTGTTATTACATATGTGTTCGACCCAGCCATGCATATCTTAGGTACATTCAGCTTTTAGGTTCTTTGATTGAGGTCAGCTGAATAATTGTTTATAGTGTGACTTCAAAGCTGTCCTATGCTGTGCCTTTGCATGGATAAGGAAAAGGCAAACCCTTTGGACAGACAATTTAGAAAACAGTGCTGCTTAAGAATGAAGTCAGCCAAGGGCCGTGAAACTTGGTTAGTACAGGCTGATTTGGGGTGAACTTGATGTTTCTCCTTCCTTTGAGGGCATCAAGCCCTCGGTCTCTACCACAGTGTATAGCTAGTGAGTTAGCCCTGCACTTTCTGGCTGTACTCACTCCACAGCTGACCACCTTGCTCAGTTCACAAAATCCACGGCTGTACGTGGCGGTCCCGTGACCACTCTGTGAGCTGCAGTGGAGCTGCAGAGCTAAGTAAAGTGAGAGCCCTGATTCCAAGGAGCTGGACCCATCTGTAGAGAGTCAGAGAAACCCAGTTTTACTCATCTGAATAGCCTAGACTGGTAGTGGAGGAGGACCGATTTCTCCAAGAAAAACCAGATTGCTGTCAACAGGACAGGAGGGGTGATGTAAGCTATGCAGAACAAAAAAATTATTTTCAGGTGGGTAAGCTGGGCTGACAACAATTATCTTTACCACTGGTTGTTTTCTGTAAGCGGGCTGGTATTTTATAGTTTCCTGCTTGGTTATTATTAAGTAAACACACACTTTTTATGCTTTTTAAAGGTCCCAGCTGATGTAATTTTAAGTTTTATATGTCCAACTGTTGTCTGCAGCCTTACCACTAAAATCTTACACATTGATCTTTCAGTCTTGGGCTGTTTGATCATATAGGTTTCCCCAAATGGATTTGACAACGCTCTGATGCCTTTACAGAGAAATGCTTTGGTTTTTTAAAAAAAAAAATTGTTTTGTTTGTTGATAGATATTGAGTTCCCTAAGTAACCAAAGAAAGAAATGAAACATTAGCTTCTAAATATACCATGCCCCAATGAGCCTTGCTGGTTGGCAGCATGATTAGTGTCACTTAATTACTTCAAAGATGCCATCTGGAAATAGTCGAGTTCTCTGGCAAGGGCAGAGATGGGAGAACGACTTTGAGGGCAATGGGAAGGTGAGATGAGACTAAATATGGGGTTTTGGGACAGGGACCACCCGTCCAGTATCATCTCTTTAACTGGGACTCTGTACCCTGTAAGGCTCAGGAGTTCCTACAGGAGACTTTGGGGACATGCTGGTGTCTCAACAGGACTTAGAGAATGTCCCCAGGGGAGCTGGGGAGGCAGGGACAGGACAATACAGTTTAGTCCCTCATCCTTCTCTTGCCTCCCTCCAAAGCCCCTGTTTCAGAGGCAGATCAGGGGGTTCTAGAGAGCCCCACACAACCCCCCAGAAATAGCATGATCTGGGGATGTGGAGCCAGGCTTGGGAACGAGAGCAGTGGTAGCAGTGGGTTCTGAGAAGCTGCCATAGGGCCCCTGGACAGCACAGGAAAAAAGTCACAGATGTCTGCTGTCCTTGTTCTTCCATTTGGACCCTTCCCGTCTCAAACCTGCCCCTAGGACAAGGCCTGGTTCCAGTCCAGCGCGTGTTAGACACATTTCAGTCCATGAAACTGCCTCTTTCTCAGTTCTGAAAATGTGTGCCTCATGATTAGTTGGTGAAATCTCTCTAAATAGAATATTTAGCTTGCAGAACTGGCACCCTCGGGGTTGGTAGGTTTGGAAGGGAGAGGACATTGCAACGTGGTTGTAATTCCAAGAAATGGGAGTAGCTATGTGTTCTGTCCCCAGAGCGGTGTCCCAGACTTCCTTGCAGGCTAAGTATGCTGCTGCTGTTGAGATGAAGAGCTGTGTCTGAGATGCACATAGGTTCTTCATTAGGTCTTCATCTGGTCCCACTGCCAGTTCATAGATTAGGGATGTGCCGGCCAACATGCTTTTGCCTGTCGTTCAAAGTAATGAGTACCTTGGGAATCACACTCTTCATCCCACAGTCCTAAGCCAATTCCACAACTTCACAATGGCCTTATTTGCCAGGAAGACAGTAGGGGGAAGAAACTAAAACCCTCTGAATAATTTGCTGTTTGTCTTCATGGCCTCCTGGAGTTCTGTCCCCACTCGTAGGTTGTGAGAGTGACCTCTGATGAGTGCTGGCACCTTTCAAGTTCAGCTGAGAAGGTTCAGCTCTCCCCTCAGCTTCCTCGAGTGTGTCCTCCCTGCAAGAATGCTCATGGCTCCGTGGTCCTGGGTCAGGGCTTAACTTTGGCCTTCTCTTGTAGATGACACAGCTGGTTCTGAGACACATGGAATCAAGGTAAGGTCTGTCTTTGAAAGTCTTGAGCAACATGACCTTCTGCCCTGGAGCCAGCTAACTAGGGCACTCCTGGGGGATTGGGTCCATCCAGCTGCTGCTTTAACCAGTGATAACAACCAGAATGAAAGTACATGGAGCTTATCGGGGAGAAAACACAGTGTTCTAGGCCAGGCCAGCTCTTCAAACAGATCCTTGTATTTGAAGGTCAGGGGTAACACACATTAGAAGGAAGAAGAAAGGAGCTGTTTCAGCACATATTGGCTTACAAAAAATTAACTCATGAGCATAAAAGAAGCAAGTTGGCCAGAGACCAAGACCATATCTTTGTTATGAATTTCAGCCTTTGTCAGAATGAACACTCCAACTGATCAGGTTCTTCATTTATTTCATGTTTATGTATACCACCTTATTGCAATCTGAGGGTAGGAGCTGGCTTTTCTTATTAAAAACAAATGCTTGATAGTTTTAGCTTCTCTAGAGTAATAAAGGGCTTGGCTTGGTTTTGCACTTGCAGTCCCTTGCCCCTCCTCTGCCCTCCAAACATCTAACTGGGAAGATTAAAGATACTGCATTTCAAAAAGACAAGGAAGGCCCCCGGGGGTTGTCAACAGCCCCCGGTGTCTGTTTGAGCCACCAATGGACTATCAAGTTCCACTTGACATGGGGACATCTGTCCTGCTGTGGGGCATCTTTGTGGGTCCAAGGGACCTGCAGCTTATTTAAAACAGGAGGACCCCTCCCTCCTGGAATCTTGTCTGAGCTGAGTTGGCCATCTGTATTTTGGCAGGGAGACTTTTGTCCCAGCAGGATCTATATTCTGGTGGGGAGACTTTGTCCTAGCAGAGCCTCTGTTTCCAATAACACACCCTTAGTGTCACATGCCTGCCAGCTACACCACTGTGCAGTGTGCTCCTGGAGAACTTAGGGGAGGTTCCCTCATAGCACTTTAGTACCGTGAATGCCTAGGGAGAGCAGGGTGTGAGGGCATACACAGTCCCTTTGGTGGTTTTCTACCCAAGGTGGGATCAGGCAGCAAAGCAATGGAAACTTTATTTCTTTGCTTTTTTAGGGGGAAAGGTCTCATTTTGAACATTTCTTCAGGGGCAGCCCTCCGTCCTTGGCCTCTGTACTCCTTGTACTCAGCTTCCAAGGTGAGTGATAAATCATTGAGTTTCTTCCTTCTTCCTTTTGTTTCTCTTGGGCAGCATTTTCCTTTGGACCACAGTGCTAGCTGATAGACAGGCTGGACCTGAGGCAGTTTTATGAGACAGAGCTAGCCAATGGAGGGTCTGAATACACGTTAGAACAAGGTGCCCCTCTGGGCAGTACAGTTCCAGCCCAGACACTCCCTAGCTGGGTGGCCTTGTTCTCTTCCCAGTCATGGTCCTGTGGCTTTCTGGAGGTCCTGGAGGTCTAGCCTGGTTCCCCTTCTCCATGCTGCATAAAAAAAAAAAAAACCAGCCCTATGGACACCTTACATGGAAGAGCTTTCTTGTAGGCTAACCCTCATGCAGTGGCCATAGGCATGTATT
Source organism: Chinchilla lanigera (assembly GCF_000276665.1). Lineage (NCBI taxonomy): Eukaryota > Metazoa > Chordata > Mammalia > Rodentia > Chinchillidae > Chinchilla > Chinchilla lanigera. Next base: position 23,110,654 of record NW_004955422.1, on the reverse strand, counting down.
TATTGTAAGATTATGTTCCTTCTGATCCAGGGCTCTCTACCTAGACTGGAGAATGAAGACAAACTGCTGCCTTTTCCCTACTTTCTCATCCCCTATCCAGCTTTATTAAGGTATAATTGACCAATAAAAAGCATGCATATTTATGGTGTACAGCCTGATGTTTTAATAGCTGTGTACATTGTGGAATGATTAGATCAAGCTAATTAACATACCCTTGACCTCACTTTTTTTTTTTTTTTTTGTGGTGAGAACATTTAAGATCTACACTCTCAGCAACTTCCAAGTATTCAATATACAGTCACCATGCTGAACAATAGGACTCCCGGACATCTATCTACCCTCTGCATAACTGAAACTCTGTTCTCTAACCCACGTCTCCTCCAAGCTGACTGCATCTCTGTGGTGCCCTTTGAAATCTGAGTCAGGTGGCTCTGGGACCTGAGCTGTTTCTCTGTCTTACTCTAGGCTTTTGTGTGCACGTTTTCCAAGGCGCTGCAAGTGGAATACAGAGAGAAAGGAATCATTATCCAGGTGAGATGCACAGGTGTGGGTCCTTGTGAATGGGAGCTTGGGACACCTGTGGACCTGTGCCACTGCCTTGTGCAGGCCCGGTTGTGCGTGCGCATCCAGCAGAGAGACAAGCTGGGTGGCGATCTGTGGGTTCTTGTGATGTTGTCCTGGCCACTGCAGTCACCGCAATCCTAGTGTTTCTGCTGCTCTTGCTTGTACCCTGGTTCTGAGAGAGGAAACGGGCAGAGATATGGATGATCTGAAGTGCTACAGACCCTCTTGCTACCCAGTGGTGCCCAAGGACAGAAACTGGGGTCTTGTCTGGCCATCTTTTCCTCTCTGACTCAGATACAGAAGATGGGCTTGTGTGGGAGGAATTGTAGGAAAGGAACAAAAGAAAAGTGGGCACTTGGTCTGTGTTGGAACTAGGGAAGCAAAGGAGTCTTCTCTAGGGGGCTGTGGCTCTGTGACCCCTACACTATGGTTCTTGGGCAGTGAGGGAAGGGGTGCTCTGTATGGAGATCACCTGGCCCCCCCTAAATAGTGGGGTTGTCACTGTGATTCATAGGCTGAAGAGTGTGACTCCTGAGCATCAGTGATGTATATGTGCTTCAGCTGCAAGAGCTCCACAGTTTCTGGAATCCAGAATTAGCAGTATACAGAGAAGTTGTGTTGTACTGTTTTGATTTGTTGTCCGGGAAGAAGTTTTATGGCAAGTTGTTAGGAATTAAAATGGCACACTTCAAAAGTATACCTTTAAAGTTATTGCCACACACAATGATTTTCAATGAAAATGTCCAGTTGAGAATATCTTAGGTGACTGTTACTATAATCTACCAGCTTGGTAAACAGCCAAGTGTACGTTAATGGTAAGGGTTTGGTCAAAGCCATCATTTTCACAACCACATAGTAAGTGTTATGGCTTGTGTCTAGATGTTCCCCAAAGCCTGATGCAGTCATAGGTGAGGTGGTTTTAGAGATGGCTGAATCTAGACTGTGTGATTGGTTCGTGGTATTATGCTAGGATTAAGGATGCTAGGATTAAGAGTAAGATGACAAAATCAGTTTGGCACTTCCTAATCCCAGGTTCTATCCCAATATAAGGGACAGAAGGATGCTTGTCTTGTCCCTTGCTTTCTTTGCTACCTTCTGCCTGCCCTGAACTGTTTCTCCTCTGCAATGCTTGTCTGCCATGCCACCCTGCCTTGGAACCAGCCAAGTGTGGTTATGTAAAAATCTGAAAACTAAGATTGAGAATGCTTCTGATATTTCTCAAAAAGCAACCCCTTGGAGTCCTTGGGAGAAAAGTGTTAGGCATACTAATTATAGCATTAATTTCCCTAAGAACCAATGCAATGGGATTGATTAGGTTAAATTATAAAACAATGTGATTTCAAATGTGATGTGAAGACAAGTAAAAAAAAAAGAAAGCTAGCATGGATCTTTTTGTCTTTCTGTAGATGTCAAGTTGTCTGCATTTGGGAATATAATAATAAAACCTGATTAAGAATCCTCATGCCAGGCCATCATGTGGTTAGAGCATGGGTAGAAACAACATTGGATTTTCAGGGGACAGTGTATGGTTGTTTATTTTTCTTGCCATGACAGGAAAGATTGTGAAGTCTGGGCCTCTCACAGCACCTTACTGGGGTAGGGGAACAGTGGAAATATGAATTGCTTAAATTGCTCCAATTTTGGTTATATGAATTAGAAGGAATCTTCTAAGATAGGATTAAGTATAAAGCATCCAGTTAAGTTTGAATTTCAGACAAATGTGAGCAATTTTTAGCAAAAGTATATCCCATGCACTACTTAGGATATAATTAATTATGGTGACTTTTTTGGTTGTTTGTCTGAGCTTCATCTCTAGTTGAGTGTCCTCTCTTTGTATTTGCTGGTAGAGCTCCTGTCCTCTCAGTCACCTGTGTGCTGAGGAGGCTATCAGAGTCCCTGATTCTATGTGGTTAAGCTCGCATCTTGGGAAATCAAACTTTCTGATCCTCACCTCAGTGCCATTTCTGGCAACAAGGATCCCTGACATCTTTACAGGAAGAAAAGAGTAGGCAAATAGAGGGATGGTAAAACGGGTGCTGATTTATCAGTGTCTTCCCTGGGATGGATCTCTTCCATGCCATGGTCTGTATTTTTCATCGTAGGCGCTGACACCGTTTGCTGTTTCAACCTCTATGACAAATCACCCAGACCCCAGCATGATGACCAAAAGTGCTGATGGATTTGTTAAAGAATCACTGAATTATGTCATGGCTGGAGATGAAGTTTGTGGTTCCCTGGCCCATGAAATCCTGGTAATCACAACTTCTTTTCTTGTAGAGTGGGGAGAGTGAGCAGGCAGCCCCAGGCAGCATTGCTAGCTCTTTCTTGCTTTTGGGATACTCAGTGGCTTTCTCTCACAGCAAGTATGTGAGGGCCAAGGGTGTGCCGTCCAGGTGTAATATAGCCAGTGAAAAGGAGTATGTGGCTAAGCTGGAGGATGGAGAGCTCAGCCCAGAGACAATCGTGAACTCCGTGTCTCTCCTCTTCTCCCCTTAGATTGAAAAGTGGCTCCCAGGAACTCTTAGGTAGGAAATACTAAAACAGCTAGAGTTTCCACATGGAGGCTGCTGTCTTCCTTAGCTCTCCATTGCAGTAAATTTTTATCAGCCTTGCAGGGAAAAAAATCACTTTGCTTTGTAGAATTTGCTGATTTTTGGGGGAGTAAGTACTCCCTTTGGGGCCAATTTTAAGCTACCAAGATGATGTCACTTCCCAGGAACTGGGAAAGAGCCCTTGAGAAAGAGCCAGCATACCTTGACCTTCACTGAATGTGGAAATAAGGTCCAGGCTGTATGGTCTGAGAAGTTCTTACCACCCCTGGGGTGCTTTGAAAAAGACACAAACATGAAGCAAAGGCAGCTTTGAGCATCACACAGAACATGAACTTGGGCACATACATGTGCATGCAGTGCAGTTTCCAGAGCTTTAGACGGATCTTCCTCATTTACCCATCATGCCAACTGTCTCCCCTGTGTCAGGCGCCTTTCTGCTGTAAGAATTACTTTTAGTCTCTCTTTCTCTCCCTCTTCCATAGATACTAATAGGATCCACTGCTTGATGCAGTTAATTCACTCATTTCCTAGGACTTGCAAAGACTTTGAGAAGAGACACAGGACTTTCTTACTATGATCACTTGTTATTTTTACTGCAGAACCTCAACAATGTACAGTACTGCCCATTCCATGCACACTACAAAGCAGACATATGGAAAGAACCTAAGAGCTTTGGTTTTCCTTCTCTGATCTGGTCTTTCTCCAGATCACTATTTTCTGCAGGAAAACCAATAGAGTGTGCACTGATCACTTAGGAAACATACTCTAAGTTTGTTATGTGGATGAAATGTTCAGGGTATCCAGGAGTTTCCTTTCTGCCGCCCATCTCACTATGATGACTAGGGGAAAGATTCCCTGACTTACGCTCGTCCTAATGTGCGTGTCCTCTGACACTCGTCACCTTCATCTACTGGGTGGTGCTCACTTTGCTGAAATGCATGTCTGTGGGTGTTAAGGGTGTTGACCCTGTCCTTTGGATTCACCAGTGGACTTCTAGGCCAGGGCCTCTCTGGTTCCTGAGAGCTGCAGACCCCGAGTTTCTATGACATCCCCCATCCAGGTCTGCTGTCCACTCACAGCTGGGGTTCACAGAGGCCCTCTGGCTTTCATCTCACCATCGTCCCCAGTGTGGACCTGAGGGAAGCTGGAAAATCACATCTCAACACCTGTGTTACCAGGCTGGGTAACTTTCTGTGGTTGTACCCCAGGAGAAGGGGTGGGGACTAGCCTCTCCTTGGTCTTCAGTGTCACACTTACTTACTCATCATGATTCCCTATTGTCGCCCCAAGCCTCCCAGCCCCCAGGATAAGTCCGGAGGCCACACATAGCAGAGGACAACTCCTAGCAACTTCTTCCTCTTTTTCGCCTTCCACATCCCACCTTCTCCTGTGCAGAAGAGGTAGAGAATTTCTGTACACAGTCTCACCACCCGTCCCTCTCCAAGGCTAGCTACTTCCTGTGGCTGGCTACCTCCACCTTGTGAAGAGCTCTCTGACCTAGTCCTCCAGGATATTGAGGTCCTAAATGGAATCTGTCACAGCTGGAAAATGTGTTCTTGAGACAATAACCTGGCTTAGCAGCTTATTGCTACATGTTTTACTCCATGATCGAATTCTTCCATGTCAAAAGTTGAATGTTTTCTTGACTTTTTGATTTGATTTTTTAGGTAACAAATTCTAATCGCTTCAGTCAAATGGATGCCAAAAACAGACTAGGAGGAAAAGTTTTTGTGTGTGGTGAAGGAGGAGAGAAAGAAAAATTAGTTAGTCATTAAAACCAGTTTGGAACTTGATAGGATTTAGAAAGATCATTGAATATATGGAGATGGGTAATCACATAAAATCAACTGGTTAACAGCAACCTTTCTGTTCTAAAGGGCAAGATAATGATGGCATGCTGTCTATGCAAGGGAGGTGTGGGGCCCAGAGTGAGGAAGAACTGAGCTTCGCCTACAGAGTCCACTTTGTATGTGGAGGCTGGGGATATAGCTCAGTGGCACAAGGTCCTGAGTTCAATTCCTGGTGCCCCCACCCCCACTCCCCAAAACTACTGGGCTGTAGCTCTGTTCAGAGACCCTGAGTTCAATCCTTGGCACAAAAACCAAAACCAAAACCAAAACACCCACATTGTATGTGGAGGCTTTGTATATGCTTCCTTGCTCAAACATTCTAAAAATCTCCCAAGGTTAGGTTTTACAGTTTTGCTTTACAGTCAGGAAAACTGGAGCTCAGAGCTGAATCAGCCAGATCAAGGCCACCCATCTGGCAATGGTAAAGCTGAGACTTGGGGACTTCACTGTATAATAATTCTTAAAGATCGTGAATGTAAACTGAGGTGTTTGGGTTACAGTTTCTTTACTTGACTTTTCTTCTGTTAAAGGGGCAACTTCTGAACCTGATTCCGTCTTGGATCTTCTACAGCGAGGCCTTCCAGCGGCTCCTCCTGATGTCCCACTCAGCTACTGTAAGGCAGAACCTCAAGGTCAGCTAATGTGGGCCGCGCACTAGAGGCCAGTGTTGCCTCTCTTCCTGGTGTTTTTCGTGGGCTGACAAGAACCAGAGGAACTAAGTGGAACCCTTCACCTCTCCAAAGCTGGAAGTGGCCAATGTCACAGACACTGACTTACAATATATATTTTTGGGGCCTTTACTCCAGTCTGGAGATTTTTGGGAAAGCTGTGGTGTGCAAATGTGTTGTACAGTGGATTTTAAGGTTCCATGTGGGAGGAGAGGAGGGCGTCTATGGGTAACACTGGAAGAATTTCTATAGGGAGCTCATTAAATAAATGTGATGAGCAGAATTCTACCTCTGATTCTTGGAATCTTGAGAGCAATTATACCTAGCAGGTTACTATCGTAGTAGCATATAAAAGTAAAAAATCAGAAGAACGTCTGAGGTTGCTAAATATCATCTAGGCTTTTATAATCCTGATACCATGTATGATGGGTCCAAAAAATAGATTCCAGCTTCCTTGTATGGTAAGCAAAGACTTGCAAGTGTACACCTGAAGACACAAGAAAAAGCAGCTGCACTTACTGAAGTGAACGGGAAGGCGTGCCTGGCTCTGTGCCAACAGAAGCAAAGAGGTGGCATGAATGGGAAAAGTGGGGCCTGGAAGGAGGGAGTGAAGATGAAAAGAGTGAATATAAGTCGGCTTTTGGATTTAAAGATGTGCACGTGGCTCCAGGTGCCGCTCATTGTATCTCTCTGGTTGTGACTGACAGAAATGATGGACCGCGAAAGGGCACCTTAGTACACGTGACTCTCCCAGAATTTATGCTGCTTTAATCACATACATGTTATGTGGGCCTTATGTATGAACCCTGCATGAAGTTCAAGTGGGGAGAAGGTTGCTGAGCGTCAGGCCACTGGATATAACACATCTACGCTCTGGCCTGGAGCTTTGGAGATTGCCTGACTCTTTTTTTAGTTTCTTTTTTTTTGTAGGAGCAATGAAAGAAAGCAGGATTGGCCCTCGGGTGTTATCCAAGCTCAGATGGATAGAGGGGAGAGGTCTCCAGCCCCAGCTGTGCTACCTGTACTAGTCCTAGAGCAGCGATGGCGAACCTTTTATTTACGACAGAGTGCCAACACTGCAATGAGATCTGAACACTGAGGTTTCAGTTTAGAAAAAATGACTGTTATCCAGTGCTTGGCTGCTGGGGCGACTTGGCTTGTGTGCCAACAGAGAGGGCTCTGTCTGCCCACTGAGGCACATGTGCCATAAGTTTGCCACCACTGTCGTAGAACAGGCACAGATGCTCAAACAGGGTTCCTTGGAGACTCAGGAAACTGGATGGAGAAAAGAGTAGGGGCAACAGGTGTATCAGGCCAGCTTCTGCTGCCTTCCACCATTGCAATAAATATGGCACCAGCCTTATTTGTGTGTACTTGGTGTGCTATGTGAAGCTGTGTTTATAAAAGTTAAATCATGTTTTTCTAAATATCGTATAAACAATTGCCCTAATGGAGGAGTTGATAGCTGCGGAAATGAGGTACTGTAGGTCTCTATCTCTTGGGGGACTGGAGTATATGGGGCAATATGTTCAGCTCTGGGCCCAGGATCTTCTGATTATGTACTTACATGTCCCACAACTGAGGGGGTCATTGGCTGGGACCCAGTTGGGGCTGCTGGATGGAACTCCTATTATTATTGGAGCTTTGGGACAAAGGCTTTGGCTTCAGGGGTCCCAGTAGACTAGGCTCAAACACTCGTCCTGAGATTCCAAAGAGATAACAGTAATGAAAGTGGAAATGAAAGTGGAAAAGGACTTTAATCTTTGTGGCCCCTCTGGGAAGAACAGAAAAAGGCCTAGTGACCTAAGAGCTGTCTTTGAGGGGCTTATGGGATTTCTGAGAGGTTTTAGAGAAAAGGGGAACAAAGGAAGGCATTGGGGGTTTGCATAGCTGGGAGAGCAGGTAATCTTGGTCAGGCTGTGGTCTGATTGATCATTATTTTAGGACTGGTTTCGCAAAGCCTCAGGAAGTTGTCATAGCTTCAGAGGGCAATTCAGTCCCATCCTGAGATGATTGCTCCTGCTTAGGGGTGCAGCCTCAGCTCCCCTCCTGGGTTAGCTGCTCCCACCGAGGGGGCAGGCTCACCATAGGGTCATCTGTCTGTGAGGCTCCTTGTTACTTAAGGGTAGTTTTGGTTCCTTGTCATAAAAATGTTTATCTGTCAGACCCCTTGTTCCTGGAGTCCAAGGTAATTAATTGCAGAAGAGAGTGGAGTAGGAGAACTCAGGAAAAAAGTTAGAGAGAGAGGGGAACAAAAGGGGGTGAGTCAGCTCAGTGAGGGGGCTCTCCACACCTGTCTGTGGCTTCCTAAGTGGCTGCATGGTTTTCACCACAGCGTGGTAGCCGGGTCCTGGGCATTGGCATTCGAGGTAAAGCCAGGAGGGAGCTGTACTGTCTTGTATGACAGTCTTGCAAGTCACATCACGTCTTGCCCAAGCCCTTGGAAGGGGACGCAAACCTATTTCTCAGCTGCACAGGTATTAAAAAATGGAATAGGAAATACTGTCCTGGCTATCTTTGGAAGATACATTGTGCCACACCGATTAATCTTAGTGTAAGTATTTGTCTGGTCATATAATCAGTTATGATGAATTATTTGGCCTTTCAACTAATGTTATAGTTTGAATGTGATAGGTTCCTCCAAGGCTCATGTGTTTGTGGGCTTGGTCTTCAGTGCAGCCGTATTTAGAGCCGAGTATTTGGGGAAGTGGTTGGATCATGAAGGCTTTAATCATCAATGAGTTAGTCTACTGAGTTCATAGCTCAGTGGGGTTATTAGGAAGAGGGGCCTAACTGGATGAAGCAGGTCACAAGGGGTATGGCTGGGAAGTACATATGCTGTCCCAGTCCCTTCCTCACTGGTTCTTTCTCTCTTGCTCTGCTGCATGACTGCCATGAGGTGATCATGCTCTTCTGCCATGATGTTTCTTCCTCACCAGAGGCCTTGAAGCAACAGAACCAAATGACCATGGACTGAAACTTCTGACACCGTGAGCCAGAATAAATATCTTTCTCTTTTAAGTTGTTATTCTTGAGTATTTTGTCACAACAACAACAACAAAAATGGTGAACACAACTAGTCATGAAGCAACTATATAAGTGTAGACATTGTGCTTCTGGAAACCCGGTATAAAACTTTGGTCAATTTGCTTTTGAGGAATAACTTCCATATCTTTAGGTACCTTAGGTGAGAAAAACAATGTACTTTCGTATATTCAGCGGCAGATATTTAGAGATAATTTTTAATTGTGTGGCAGGAGTTTTTCCAATATATTAATCTTCAGTTGATTTGAGTGGTTGTCCAACAAACTTCTTGCAAGTCTTTTAAGAAAATTTCTTCATAGTAAAGGCTTCAATGTGTTGGACTGGCTTATGAAAGCTCTGTATTTTAAGATCTTTATCCCTGTCACTTCTAGCATTAGGTAATAGCTAACATTTGTTGTACCCAAGTCATAGTCAGGACTAGGCAAAGCCTCATGATAATTGAAGAATAGGTACTATTATTATTGCCTTCATTTCCTTGATGAGGAAACCAAGGTACAAAAAGTTAAGTAACTTGTGCAGATTCACCTGACCAAGGAGATGAAAAGCTGGGATTTTGTTTTGGGTCATCTCCTTCCTGCATACCTTGGCTGAAACACTACACTGGAGCCCTACCAGTCTGATTAAGGCTATTTCATCAGAATTGATGGTAAAAGAGGAGCATTATACCTCGGCTAAGTTTTGGGTAAGTTATCTCCAAAGGCACAAATGTTAAAGGCTCGGTCCTCAACCTATGGAGCATTTAAGAGGTAAGAACTACAGGGAGGAAATCATGCCACTGGGGAGCATGACCTTGATGGGGGTCGAGGGATGCCGGTCTCTTCCCCTCTCTTCCTTTGCTTCCTAGAAGCCACGATGTGAGCTGCTTCCTCTGTTACTGCATGCTCCCACCTTGATATATGGCTTCACAGAGGCCCAAAGCAATGGGGCCAGTTGATCATCAGCGACTTCTTTGTGAGACAAAACAAATCTTTTCTCCTTACAACTTGATTATCTCAGGTGTTTTGTTATACTGATGGAAGGCTGGCTAACACAACTCTAGTCTTCATTTTCATGTGTCATAGAGACAAGGGAGGAATCAGACTTCTGCAACCAGGCTTACGTGTCTCGATTTCAACACTGACGGCTTTCCAAATTTACCATGGTCTGGAAGCACTCAGGAGCACGGAGCTCTGCCACATTTCACTTGTATTTCCGTGGAAGGATACTGGGTTCTTGTTTTCTTCCTGAGTCTCCTACCTGTGGAGGTCCTGAGATCCCAGGCAGTATCATCCGAAGCTGGCCATTGTGCTGGAGGGTTCATTCTGCATCCTTCTGCCCTTCCATCTGTGCAACCTCCTAAAAGGCCAGATGCGAAAAGTTCCTGGGACAGCACCGGGAGCAGGAAAATGGGGCAGGTCCTTGGGCTGTCATCCTTTTTTTCCTATCCTGTTCTTGGGGATGGGAACAGAGTGCCCCATGTCAAAGACTCCTGACACTGGTGCTTGGTCCCGGCATGATTTTAATCAGCTCCCTCTGGTTCTAAGGTCAAATAAGGCAATGCATAGTAGTTTATCCACCCTGCTGTTGGTGGTGGTAGAGTTTCGGGTCAAGCAAGCTTGACTCACTACTTCCCTCTAGTGGTCTGTGAGACGCTGTTGGACTGTTTGCCTTAAACCTGTAGAAATAAAGTAGTAGGCTTCTATGAAAAGGGGCTAACATACAGGGAGACAACCGCAGCCTTTGCACAATCTTTTCCCTCCTTTTAAGATAAGGGTATGGGAGTTCATGGACATTAAGCTTTAGGAAGATTAAAAATGTCAAACCTGATATTTGACTTCAGCTCTCTCTGAAAACAAAATTTTGATGGTTTTTCTATCTCCTTGCCTTCTAGTTAATACTGTAATGAAGCAGGAATTGTAGAACAAGTATTTGTGAGGGTTAGAATGTGTGGCATAGAGCAGTGGTGCCTGGTCATAGCTGTGGTTTTAAAAGCTCACCTAGGCCATAGGTACAGTTCAGAACTTTGGAGGACAGCACATGGGCACCCATGTGGCTAGGACCCTAGCTGGAGTGGGGAGCTAGTTAGTTTATCAGAAAGACTGATCGAAGCTGGGACTCACAGACAATAGCACACTGCTCAAGCACATACAAAGTTAAGCACTTCAGAAATTATTGTGAAAAATCTCAAACACAGACAAAGTTATCAGAATGGTCTAGTGTAACCTCATGTACCCATCACCCCATTTTAGCAGTTACCAGCATCCTAACATCCTTGTTTATCTGAAACTCCATCTTCTCCCCATTTCCTATTGGAGATTTTATATTCTATTTTTGTGAGGTGAAATTTACATATAGTTAAACACAAAATCTCAAATGTATAGTTATGATAAATAGACACACCCTATCATGATACCAAACATTTCTATTACCTCAGAAAGTTTCTGGAGTTGCCCCACTATAGATTAATTTCATCTGTACTACACTTTAATATAACCAAAATCATACACTGTGGGCTTTTTTGTGTCTGGCTTTTTAAAATCAGCACCATGTCTGTGAGATTTATCTATGTTGTAGTAATCATTCCTTATTTCTAAATAGTATTATTTCACATAGGGGTATATTGCAGTTTGTTTATCCATTCGACCATTGATGGATATTTGGTTTTCTAGTATGGGATATCATGAGTAATGCCGCTGTGAACATTTTTGCCTAAGTATTTTTGTGGACATATGTTTTCATTTCTCTTAGGTTTATACTGGGGAGTGGATTTACTGGGTCAAAGGGTTGGTGTATTAAACATTTTATTTTAACTTAAAACATACAAAAGTATATTCGTATGCCAATCTTTTGATGTAGGGCCAAGTCTTTTCCTTTCAGTATGGTTCACTGATTGGAATCACAGCTTGTCTTTCTTACATAAACCACACCCATGGAATGCAGCAGCTACAGGTTTTGATTCTTTAAAGTGGAATGACAATGCAATGATATTAAGCAATCTGAACTCAGAATCCTTGTGGATTTTTAAGAATTTCCTCAATAATCTTTTACAGTTATCTTGTCCACACTTACTTCTATAATAATAACTTTTATTTATTTGTCTTTTGCTGTGGTTTGGATGTGACTCCTGGAATTCATGTATTGGAAACAAAATCCCCAAAGTCATGATATTTGGAAGTGAGACTTTTGGGAGGTCGTTGTGTCCCAAGGGCTCTGCTTTCTTGATTGGATGAACACATTTGTGGATTAATGGATTGTTGAGGGAGTAGCTTCATTGTAACTGAGCTCTCTCAGGCTTGTAATGCTCTCTGCCATGTTATGATGTAGCAAGATGTTGCTCACCTGATGTCAAGTAGATGCCACAACGATGCTCTTGGAATTTCCAGCTGCCAAGGATTATAAACTTCTATTCTAAATAAATAAATAAACAACCTTCTATTCTTTATAAATTACCTGGTCTCAAGTACTTTGTTTTAGTAGTAGAAAACATACTATGACACCCTTGTTGAGTCTTTCCAAAGCGTTCAGTCTTGTTTTCTTAATAATAATGACAACTTGTTTTCTTTTCATGGCAACATTTCTTTGGTTTATATTTTTAAAGTTCCTTTTGTAATTATAATGGTAAGTAGAACTGATATGGACAGGTTTGGGGACAACAAAATACTTCTTTATAAGCACATGACTTGATGGATAGAAAGAAATGAAAATGGCCAGAGCAGAGAATAGCTTTATCTTTGGTCGTAGATATCTAGCGGCACACTCATGGATCTGTACCTCACTTTGTTTTTCAGAGGAACAAAGAGTTGATGTTTTCTGGTTACTCCTGCTAGTTAATACACATCTTAAAGCAAATATTTTATTATACTCATAGATTCTGCAGGTTATGAATTTAGGCAGAGATGCTGGAAAAGACTTGTGTCTGGTTTAAGGTATGTGGCACCTCAGCTGGAACCCTGGATGGACTGGGCAGACAGTGGCTGGGGACTGGAATCATCTAGAAGTCGCCTTGTTCACATGTCTGGCAACTGATGGTTGGTGATGCTGGCTGGCTGGTAATGTCAACTGAGGTCTTTCCATGTGGCTTGGAATCTCTTTTCATGAGATTTCTTTTTTGCCATCCACACATCTTTAGTAAAGTGCCTCTTTAATTTTTCGACCATTTTCTAGTGGGATTTTTGTTTTCTTAGTGTAGAGTTTAAAGAGTTCTCTATATATTCTGCATACAAATCCTATGTCAGATATTTTCAGAAGATTTCTTTCCCTAATCTGTTGCTTGTCTTACTTATCCTTTCAACAGAGTCTTGCAGAGCAAATATTTTTAGTTTTGATGAGGTCCAATTGATCAATATATTTTTCTATGGATTTGTCTTTGGTGTCATATCCACAAATCCTGTGACTAACCTTAGGTCACAAAGATTTTTTGGTCATGTTTTCCTCTGAAAGTTTTGTATTTCACACTTAGATCTATGACCCTATTTCAGTTACATTTTGTTTAATATGTAAAGTATAGGCTGAAGTTCATGTTCAATCATTCATACACCACTTGTTGAAATGATTGTCCCTTTTTGGAACTGTGTTGCATCTTTGTCAAAAATCAGTTGGCCATGTGTCTGGGTCTACTTCTGAACCATCTACTCTGTTTCATTGATTTATGTCTCTATAACTCTGTTAATACCATATTATTTCATGGCTGTGACAATAGTAATGCTTAAAATCATGTGTATAATTCTTCCTATTTTATTATTTCTCAAAATTGTTTGAGTCATTTAGGTACTTTTCTTTTTCCATCTAAATTTTAGATTTAGCTCATCTGTGCCTACAAAGAATTGTGCTAGGATTTTTTTTTTTTAAAGAATAAAAGAAGGATAACAATAATAGGGGGGACTTAGCAAATTACAGACAAAATGGTAGGAAATTATCAATGGTTATCGTTTTACATATTATTATCTACAAAATAGTTTCTCAGGAAAACAAATAGACAAATAATAGTGAGTTAGAGACAAAAGAGGTAGGAGATTATCAAGAGTTGTTGTGCTATACTTTGGTATCTTCAAAGTGGCTTCTAAAGAAAATAAATAGAGCTATACATGACTGACCTAATGAAAAATCGTTAACTATTCTCAATGGTTGTTGTAGGAAACACATAATAATAAACATACATTATGAAATAGGATAGGAACATTACAAACTTAACACAGTTATGGATAGATTAGTAGGAAAATATCAATGGCTGCTGTAATACGTGGTGGTATCTTCAAAGTGGTTTCTCAGGAAGACAGAGATATGCAAGAAGGATCTAATAAGTAGTTACAGCCTAAGGGTTGTCAAAAATAGCATATTACCTCCTCACCAGTGACTCCTTTCACTGAGGTATGATGGCTGGAAGGAAGGCCAGGATTGAAAAGAAGGACTGAGAGACTTGCACCTGTGACTAGCAACAGGCTGTTTTCTTGTTCCTCCATAGTCATGATTACCCAGGACTCCTCGATTTGCTAGGATTTTGATAGAAATCTTTTCACAAAAGTTATGAGCAGTATTGTATTTTTAGTTCCAGTTTCCAATTGTCTACTGGCAATTTATAGAAATACAATTGATTTTTGGATACAGACTTGTATCATATAGTTTTGCTAAATCTGTTAGTTCTAAGAGAGCTATTTTGTTTTAAAGATCCCTTAGAATATTTTATGTAGACACTTATGTCTTCAGAAAGTAAGGACAGTTGTATTTCTTCTTTTCCAATCTGAATGTCTTTTCTTTTTCTTGTCTTATTGCACTGGCTAGCTCTTGTAGTATGTTGAATAGGAGTGACAAGAGCAGAAATGCTTGCCTTGTTCTCCATCTTAGGGAGATACATTCAGTCTTTAACATTAAATAATGGTATCTGTGGGTATAAAACATCACTTTTAATGACCACATGATTTTGTGGTATACAATTGGTATACTTAGCCAATGCTCCTGTTGGGCATGTAGATTGTTTCCTGTATTTTGCTATTTTAAACAGTATTTCAACAGATGTCTTTACAGTCACGTTGTTATGCAAACCCTAATCTTCACATCAGTTTGTCTCCTACTTCTGGACCATTCTCACCTGTATCCAAACAAGTTCTACTATGCCCTATTTAAAAAAGTTCTTTTTCTCTATATCATCTTGGAGCAGCTATTTCCTCTCAGTTCCTCTTTAGGAGGCTTCTGAAGTTTTCCTGTGTCATGATCTTCCCTTTCTCACTTTACATTGTTCCCTCAGCCCTCTCTGGTCACTTAGCTCTCTCCACGGAGACTGCGCGTGTCAAGGTTGAGAGTGACCCTTATGTTGCTAACCCAGCGTCACTGTTTGGTTTTTACTTTGGTTTTTACCCTTTGACTCTTCCTGGAATACTTTCTCTGTGTGACCTCATGACACCATACTGTTTCCTTCCCTGTCACTGGCTGCTCCAGAACACCTATTTTTCCAGCAGCTCAGTGAAGGAATTAGAAATCTTCCATTTGTTCCCATCCCTCAGCATCATTTAAATAGTGAAGCCACATTCAGTTCCTTGAGGACCGTCTCTAAAACTGCCTGGGCCAGCATATTTTTAAGAGACAATTCTTAGAGCAATCAGCTTATTCCATAGCTACTGATGCCACATTTCCTTTTTTTCTTCTGTTTAATTTCTCCTTGCTTGTTGGTCAGTGACTTAAAGCATAGACTACTGGTTTAGATAGATGGTGTCTACATTTAATGGGTCCAATTCTTTCATTCCAGTTGATTGTATTTCAGCTAGGCTTAGAGAGTGCTGTTCTATCAGGGGAGTGGAGGTATTTGTAGTGCTTAAGGACCCTGTCTTGCACAGACTGTGGGATTAAGGGAAATTTTTAAAAAGTAAGTATGAAGCAACTCAGCTTTTTAGCAATAAAATTTTCCTCCAACACCAGGAAATCTCCAGTCAGCATCCAAGCCTCAGTTTTAAAAATATCAAGGCTGCAAATTTGTTTGGAAAGGTAAGGTACAATTGAACTTTTCTTCTTCTTGTTTTAAAAATAGACAAATGTACAGGAACAAATATGCATGAAAGCCCGAATTGTGATTCAAACCATGAATGCTGAACTTGTAAGGTTCTGGAAAAAATGGAACAACTGACTGGGAGCCACTCAATGGACAGAATTTGCCAGGATAGCTTTGAGGTGTCGTGACTGGGAGAGTTCCTAGTGTGGTATGTGGAGGGGAACTTCCATAGGCCCCCGCCCTAGTAATAAGGAGCTGGCCTTGCCTGCCACCAACCAGTTCACTGGCTATGGCCCTCAGGACCTCCTTGCTATTCTCAACCCACGCATCCACACTTTCTGCCAGCGGCTGGCTGTCAGGTGCTCGGCCTTGGCTGTGGGCTGAGCTGGGCAGTTCCAGGGCATTCAGGGAGCCTGACCATTCAGGCCTGTGGGCAGAAGAGAGGTCATCTCTGGACTCTGTGAGACTTCATGCATTTAAAGAGCTTGGAGCAGTATGAAGCATTGCATTAGCACCCACTAGGTGCTATTAGTTAGAATTACCATTTAAATACTCATACCCAATTTTATGAAGCCTCCAGTAGAAAATAAAAAAAAAAGGTTCACAGGATTCTTCCAACCTTTAACCGTGGGAGCTTTTTTTGTTTTGTTTTGTCTTTTTGAGACAGGGTCTCATTATGCAGTTCAGGCTGGCCTTGAGCTCACTTTGTAGCCCAGGCTGGTCTCGAACTTGCAATGACCCTCTTGCCTCAGGCTCCCAAGTGCTGGGATTACAGGCTTGCGCCACCACACCTGGCTTGGGGGCTTTACTTTAGACTTAGAAACAGGCCTTTTTCATCCCTGAGTCTTGCACTTTCTTTTCCCATCACAGAATTGTTGTAAACAACCCTGTGACTCTGCTCTGCTTTGCCTGGACAACGAGCTCTAGGGATCCTGCCTTTCACAGCTGTATGTGCTGTGCTGAGTTCAGTATCCATGGCACCCCCTTCCTGGCTTCACCCGCTGCAGCAGCTGGAAGGGCAACAACAGAGCCTTCAGGACCCCTAAGTGTGGGTGGTGGCTGTCAGGTAATTCCTATGAACTGCAGACTGGTGTCCGTGTGGCTTGTCATCCTGACCTGGTTACTCTGGGCGCTGTGTCTATAACAGAGGACCGTGTGGGCGCTGGAGACCTTCCCTTGGAATGCAAGTCCACATCACGTCTCCTGTGGAGAGCCCAGGTCTTCGAACCTGTCTTACATGCAAAGTGTGCACTTTTTTCTTGTGGATCTTTCCTATTGAGTCTTCCCAGTATTATGGACTGAACTATGTTTCTCTCAGACTTCATATGCTAAAATCCTAACCTCCAGTACATCTGAATGGAGCCATATTTCGAGTAAAGGTCCTTAAAGCAGTGATGAAGTGAAAATAAATCTGTGAGAGTAGGCCTTAATCCAGTATGGCTGGTGTCCTTGTTGGGTAAATAGGGGTGTGAGGAGACTGAGGCTGTGCGAAAGGCCAGATTTTATTTATCTACCTACAGGCAGCCAGGCATGGAGTGATATCAGCAGCTATCTGGAGGGGAAACTCAGTCTATATAGGATTTTTGCATTGGGGTCGGAATTTCAGAGTCTCAAAGAACCTGGATAGAATGTTGAGTTCAAAACTGTGAGGAGGATCAGCAGGTTGGCGTCACAGTTCTGGTGTTTAATTTCTTTATTGCCCTTAGTTCTTATTTACCGCGGAAACCTATTGTTTCCCATTGTTCACAAGGGGAAGCATGGCGTCTCTCAGGTCCCTCTTGGGTCAGTCTCAGGTCAGGCCCGACATTCTTCTAAGAGGAGGATGTTTGGACGTACACAGACAGCAGCTATGTGTGCACCTGGTGAAGAGGCCATGGGAGGACCCAGTGGTTTGTGAACCAAGGAGAAAAGCTCTGAAGAAACATATTGCTCTTGGACTTGCAGCCTCTAGTGCTATAACAGAAGAAATTTTGGAGCCTGTAGTGTTTCATCATAGCAGCCTGTGTCCACTAAAGCTGCCAGTCAGGTCTGCTCCTCAGCCCTGATAGGGCATGTTGTGGAATTCATTCCAAGGCTACTGGCTGGGAGGTGGTGTCCAGAATAAGACTGATTAACATGACCTGATTCCAAGCTCCATTTTCCTTCCGCAATAATCACACAAAGCCACTAAGGCACTATTAAGATGTTCAAAGAATGAGCTGCTGGGCCTGGGGCATCAACTCTTTGGGGGTGGCCAGCCCCAAGGAAATGCCATGCTAACTGCATAGAGGAGAAAACCTAAGCTCAGAGAAGTTAAGCAGAGGGCAAGCGTTCTGCTCTAAGAGTTAAAACCCAGTTCAGCACTGTGACAATGAGGTTGTTGAATGAGACCACCCAGAAAGAGAAGGCTGTTTTCAGTGACTGGGGCCATGTGCAAGATCCAGGTACCACCCCTGGTGATGGCGAACGGGGACCTGTTCAGCAAGAGTGCATCAGTAGGGTTGGCATCACCACATGGAGGGATTTCTTGAACTTGTGGTCCCTAAGGAGCATGTACAGATGAGCAATAAGCATGTCAGTCACCGACCAAGGCAGGAGCAGATTCGTAAGGTGAACAGACTTTGTGGTTTAGAATTTCTATTGAAGAGAGTTTGGGGGAGGGTCATCCAGGTGGAAGTCAGGGGGCATTTTGCTTAGTTGTGTTTATTGGCTTAGAGGGCAGGGCAGGTGTGCCAGCGGCTGGTGTTTCCAAACTGCTTCTGTTTTGCACTGCTTGGTGTTGACTGTGGGAAGACAGAACAATAAATGGATGGTCCCTGAACCTCTCTAAGAACGCTTGGGCGTAGAGGGCAGGGGGAGATGTGGACTTAGGGCCGCTGTTCCCTCTTCTTTGGTTGTCCTAATCACTCATCTCCCTAACTGTTCCCTGGAATCATTAGGACATGTTAAAAATATAATTTTCTGGGTGGCCACGTGGCTGGCGCCCTGAAAGGCAGACAGCAAGCACCCGGGAAGCAGCCTGGAGATACGCGCCGGCCCTCTTGCCGGCCGCGCTGCGCAGTTGAGAACCGCCAGGCCACAGGGAAGTCCCGACACAATAGGCCCGCCCGGAGACGTGCGTGAACCATCCCGGCATGGAGAAACCCCGGGAAAACATGCCACAGGGAGGGTAGCTCTTGGTCCTGCCCTTGAGAGCCAGAAAGGTCTGGAGTCAGCGGAGGAGCAGCTGATGAACAAGGACTCGGAGGACATGAGAGTACCGATGCCCGTCGACTCAGAGGTCGAGCTGAGTGGGGATCGCTGGAGCCATTCGGGAGCTGGAAACCAGGAGGACCTTGCGCAATACCTGGGGACCTCCTGGAAGCCATTCTCCCCCTGACTGTACAGGCTGTGGTGGAGGAGCGTGTGGAGCTCCGGAGAGGTCTGCACTGAGACTTCATGGATTTCATGGGTGCCCAATATTCAGATTCTGTAGAACCGCCTTCATGGAGAAGAAGGAGCCCCGCGAAACCATGAGTATAGAGGAAAAAGTGGACGGCCCATCACGGGACCCTGGTGCTGGTCTCTCGGTCCTTCTTTTCAGTCCTGGCCTTCCTTCCAGCACTCACACCTCAGTGAGGGGAGTCACTGATGAGGAGGTAACCCGCTATTTTTCACAACCTTTGGTCTGTAAATACTTGTTGGATCTCTCTTGCATATCTTTGTTTTCCTGAGAAACCACTTTGAGGAGGCCAACATGTATTGCACCAGCCACTGATGATTTCCTACCAATCTGTCCATAACTCAGTAATGTTTGTACTGCTCCTATGCTGTTTCATAAATGGATGTATATTTGTTACTATGTGTTTGCAACAACAACCATGGAGACTAGTCAATGATTATTTGATTGATTGCTCATGTATAGCTCTATTTGTTTTCCCTAGAGACCACTTTGGAGAAACCAGGGTATAGTACAACACCCACTGATAATTTCCTGCTATTTTTGTCTGTAACTCACTATTATTCATCTATTTGTTTTCCTGAGAAACTATCTTGAAGATACCAATAGGTAAAATAACAACCATTGACAATGTCCTACCACTTTCTCTGTAATTCAGTGTATCCCCGTATTGCTTTGTGGTCTTTCTTTTACTCTCTAAAATAAAAAAGAAAATAAAAATAAAAATATAATTTTCAAGTGCTACTCCTCGCCACCTGAATTGTTGTCATTTTAATAGTTTTACTGGGAGATAACATTGCTTTAATGATACACAATTCAATTGTATATATTAAAGTTGTGAAATTTGACTACTTTTTTGAAGCCAATACCACAATAAATCAAAATGAATGCAGTATTGATCACTATGTGAGATTCATCCATGTTGTCGCATGTCCTGAAAACTTGCTCCCTTTACTCTCGTGTCATGGTCCATGGAATGGCTGATTTATCCATTCTCCCACTGGTGGACATTTGGGGTGTCTACAAATGGAGTGGTTACAAGCAGTCATGTTCAATTCTTTGTGTGGACAGGGGTTTCCAATTCCTTGCAAGAAAGAGTGCCTGGGACCCCAGCCAGGTGGACTAAGGCTGGAGAGTGGTGGTGGTAGGGGCCGTGGTGGGGTGCACCGTGCTGTATCCCTGGCTGAGATAGGACACCGCCTCACATGCACATGAGCTGTGGCACTGCCATTTCCTCTTCCCTCAACATCCATGTCAACTGAGATCTTAACATCAAGGCCTGTCTCAAATTCTTTCTTTCTCTCTCTGAAACTTCTCACCACCGATACCTCCTTTATTTGATGCAAACCAAGGATGTATGGTTTAGAGTTAGTTGCATTTACATTTTAAAATTACTTAGTTTTTTATACCAATTTTCTTCTCTGCAAAATGAGTGTAAAAGGGTGCAGCACTTGAGTCTGTTGTGAGATCATGCAGCAGACACAGCAGCCATGCCTGGCTCATGACCAGCACGCAACACATGCTGTCTCCCTTCCTGTTATGATTTGGATCTAAAATGTCCCTCGAATGTCTCCTGTTTTCAGAGGCAGGGCTTTTGGGAGGTGATTAGATGAAGGGGACAATATATTCATCAGTGGATTTATCCTTCCTTCTCTCTCTGCTTGCTGTCTGCCAGGAGGTGAGCACCCTTTTTCTGCCAGGTTCCTCTACCATACTGTTTTGGCCTTAAAGCCAGTCAACCATGGACTATACCCACTGGAAACTAAGTGGAATAAACCTGTCCTACTTTCAGTTGTGGGTGTGGGGTATTTTGTCTCAGTAATGGGAAGGTAACTAGTGCACTTCCCTTCTTTTTCTGCTCTATAACATAGACATTTATGCACTGGGCTTATGTCTTCTAAAGGGCAGGAACTGAGCCCACACAAAGTTACTACCTACACAGGACACTATGTTCTTGCAGCACATGTTCAATAAATGTGTTTGTATGGAATGGAAAAATACCCCTGAGGAAATTGTGCACTTCTTTTCTCTGTGGGTGAGGACTACACTTGATTTTCCCTTTGGGTGATATCTTTTTGGAGGTCCTCAGAGTTGTTAAGTAAGGCTTGGCCTTCCTGGGACCCTAGTCTAGCAATTCTGACCCAACTCCAAAAGTTTTCTATTCTTGGTGAACATTTTTTTTTTTTTTTTTTGCTGTGAACCAATAAGGTAGAATAAGAATGGGATCTAGAAAAAGTAATCTTAGAGGAATCAGAATCTTTTATTGGGAATGAGCTGAGCACACAACCTGGAGGGGCCCAGTCTGGTTCCAGGGAGGCTGAGAAGTGCCAGCTGGTCTCCTCAGCTCCTTGCTGCATTTAAAAATCACCTGCAGATGCTCTGGTAAAAATGATGCTCCTCTAGGGGCAGTGAGAAGGTAGGACTGTCCTACCCAGTACTTGCCATCAGGTGTCAGGGGCCTGTGGGCCTGCCCCGTCTGCCACCTGGATGGAGTCTCTTTCCCGCAGGCAAAGGGGACTGTGCAAGAAAAGTATAAAAGCAGTTGCTATAGAGAGCCCTTCCCAGTCTTTGTTGTGATCCAAGAAGCTTATATTTGTAATCCCACGGAAAAGTGATTGGAATTCTAGCAAGTTAATTCCAATCTACCACTTCCAGTACAACCCGTGGCGAGAATAAAGACACTAAAGCATATTTGCAGTTACAGGGAGCCAAGGGGTCCTAAGTCCAGCTATGATGATGGCTAATTGGAACAAAGGCCTCAACCCAGGGCCGAACCTGGGTTTTATTAATTTGTGAAGAAGGAAGTGGCTTGAGGATGAGTGACTGTGAGAATGGTGGGAAGTACATGAGTGCCGTGAGCTGGACTAGGTAGGAGGCCTGAAATCACCTCTGCCATATGC
This sequence comes from Chinchilla lanigera, assembly GCF_000276665.1. Classification (NCBI taxonomy): domain Eukaryota; kingdom Metazoa; phylum Chordata; class Mammalia; order Rodentia; family Chinchillidae; genus Chinchilla; species Chinchilla lanigera. Next base: position 23,088,699 of record NW_004955422.1, on the reverse strand, counting down.
AGAAAGGTATGTAGAAAGAATAATCTGCATAGCACAATTGAGGTAGTATTTAATGTTTGGGGTTGATGCTTCAGCTCTGATGTGTAATCTTTTATGCCCTGGGAAGTCATAGCCTCTTACCTAGAGACTCAATTCCAGCCGACAATATGGAGCACGACTCTCCATTCTGCCCTGGCTCACACGTTTTATTTGGAAGCTACAGGGTGGAGAAACACTACCTTGTCGCCTTGCTTCAAAGACTACACATCAGCACCTCAACTGGACCGATTTGCATTGCCTAAAGCCAACTGAAGGGATAAGGAAAAGTCCCAGCCAGCTCTGCACACATCAGAACATGGAAGTAGGGCCAGGCTCAGTCAGAATGGAGACGATTGCTCTTCTTTCCAGGAGAGAAGTCCAGGTGGTCCTCCACAAGTTGCCTTGAAGGAAAACTGGAAACTGGGTCTTTGGCCCCAGTCACCTTGAAGTGTGGCTCACGGTAGATCCTGCAGAAAGTTGAGGAATATATTATGCAAACTGTTCACAGAGACATAGGCAGGCGTCAACCCCAGTGAGGGCCCTAGAAGATGAACAGTGCTGGTTGTACCTCTCTCTCACGATCTGAAGATGGGAATGAAGAGTCAGGTGGTGAGGTTTTATGAATGGACGTGAAGGATCCTTTGTCAGGGCACAGACTCTACAAGCCAGAAGCCTCACAGAACAAAGCCAACAGGTGTAGAGCAGCAGGTGGTGTGTCATGGGGGAGGCCACGCTGTGGAGACCATGATGAGACAGAGGCCGGGAGGAGTGGGACTCTCAGTAAGCATGGTCTGTTGAAGGACCATTAGCTGAAGGACCATTTGGTCCTTGGGTTCCTGCCAGTTCCTGTGTGTGTGTGTGTGTGTTAAGCATGGTCTGTTGAAGGACCATTAGCTGAAGGACCATTTGGTCCTTGGGTTCCTGCCAGTTCCTGTGTGTGTGTGTGTGTGTGTGTGTGTGTGTGTGTGGTGGGCAAACCCTGTACAATGTGATTGGAAAATATGGTGTGCTTAAATTAAAAAGTATTACATTAAGAGACACATTGTCATTAAGCCCACTTCAAAAGACTCCCTATTATTTTGAACACACTTATCCCATCTGTCTTGCCACTTTCTGAAGCAGTTCCGGAAGTCCTCTTTCCTGAGTGTCTTTAGTTGCACTGTTGCGGCTACCTTGAGCTTGTATGTGAATAGATTTGAAATGTTTACCTTTCTTGGTCACTCTGACCCGGGGGAAGAGCCAGAAGTCACATGGTGTCAGATCTCGTGAATGAGGTGGGTGAGGACGCACAGGGCTGTTTTTGCCAGCCTGCTTCTCCACTGAATGGCGCCTGGTGGCAGCATTCACCATATTGTTTCTAAAACACACCTCAGAAAAGAAAAGAGGACTTTCAGAGCTGCTTCAGAAAGTGTCCAGAATGATGGGATGAGTGTGTTCAAAGCCAGGGGGAGTATTTTAGTGGCAATGTGTCTTTTACTATAATAAGTTTTTAAAATGTAAACGTTCACCCTGGTTTTGATCACACTTCGTACATCCCACACATCCCCCATGGGCTACTTAACGACAGCCCTGGGAAGCAAACAACGAGTTTTAATTAATGTCCTCCCGATGCGGCCGAAAGCAGAGAATTTCAGCATCTCTTCCGCGTCCCAGGGCTTCCACCTCCATATAAGGCATGTCCTCAGTCACAGCGACAAGACTCCCGCAGAAACCAGACCTTGTGTAGACCAGGACAGCGGCACCCACAATCTGTTTCCGCACCTTCCAGGAGGCTGCGGTGCCTTGAGGGGCCCTTGGGAACGTGTGCTTTCCCGGATCCGCCGCGAGAGGGCAGTGTGACCCCGCGGACCTGAGGACGCGCGCCCCTGATCGGCAACCAAAGTCCAGCAAAGGAATCGAATCTAATGCATTAACGAAAGTGTGTGTGTGTGTGTGTGTGTGGGGGGGGGCTGGATAAGGAGGGGTGCTCCCCAAAATTACAGAGGGAGCCCGAGGGAGAGAAACTGCCCTCCCTCTCCCTCCTATCGTAGCCTCTCTTCATGCTCACCAAGCCCCGCATCTCCAAGGCTCCTTTGGAGACCTGGCTGCAGCCACTGCTTGAACAAGACTGGCTAGTGTTTGAAGGTAGTGCAATCGTCCCTCAGTGCTCGCAGAGACTGGCACCATCAGTGCGCTCGCAGACTGGTCCCGTGACCTCCACTCCCATATAACCCAACTTACCCCCACACACGCTTAAATAATCCCTAGATTCCTTGTAATAGCTGGTGCATATAAGGGCCGTGTCCATAGTTGTCAACTGTGTTGTTTAGGGAGTGACAAGAGAAGGAAGTCTGCGAAAGTCTGCAGATGCAGCATCCCCCCACCCCAGGCAATATTTGTAATTCTTGGTCAGGTCTGCACAGGCAGAACCCACAGGGATGGCGGGATGGAGGGATGGAGGGATGCCAGGGTGGAGGGATGGAAGGATGGAGGGATGGCAGGATGGAGGGATGAGGGCTGGAGGGCTGGTGTGATGGCAGTACTTCTCACTCCACGTGGACACCCTGGCAGGCAAAAGCTCCCAGGGGAGTCTCGAGAAATTAGTCCTTTGCCCTACAAGAAGCTGGTGTCCAAGCTTCATCACCTACTGCTGATAAAGGGTGCGCTTTCCGAGGTCCACTCCACCCTGGCACTTGGTGAGAAACCCAAGTGGGGGCCAAACAGTAGCTGTTTGCTTTTGCGGCTCATCTCTTTACCAAATGTGAAGCTGAGATTTTACTCCATTTCCTGAGCTGATTCAAACAGAACACAGAGGTTTAACCTTTATTCCTTCTTCTGAAGGAGGTCTCGGCCATCGTGTCCTGGCCTCTCTGGAAGAGGCTCTGGCAGTGCCAAGGGGCAGCTCACGCCCAGGCTGGGTGCACCAGCTGCAAGTCTCAAAAGACGCACTCGCTGCTCTGGCTTGTGTCTGCTCAGCTCTGGCAGTGCCTGCCCTTCCCTGCTGGCTGGGGGGCCTGGCTGCCCATGGTGACCTGCAGGCCTTATCAGTGCTTTGTGTCTGGGACTCCCGACAGCTCAGTAGGACTCTGCTTTTGTTCTTTCTTCTTCTGCAGTTGTCTGTCGGAAGTTGTGCTGACAACGGAAATGTGTCCCTGAGATTCATAGCACAGTCTATGACCGTGGAGGCATTTTCTTTCCAATAAATTATGTTTTTGGATTTTAAAGCTAATATCCATTTTCTTTTTTAACCTTTCATTTTGAAGTTATTTGGGACTGCTGAAAACAGTGCAAAAATTGTACAAAGATTTTCACGTGCCCCATATCCAGTCCAACGTCCCTTTCACTCTAAATGGGTCAGGTTATATTTTTTAGAAAAATGACTCCAATCTCTTGATCAAATCAGGAATTTAACACAGATACCACACAGCTTGTTATCGACAGACCTGACCATCTTGGCTGGCCGTGTCTCTAATGTCCCATTTCTGGACCACACCTTTGCCGCTGGCTGCATTCACAGTTCCTGCTGCTCTGGAATAGCTCTTTCGTCTCTCGTTTCTCATGACTCAGGCATGTTTGGAGTTTTGGAGAATGTAGGCCAGGAGCATCATGGGAAGACCCTGAGCTTGGGTTTTCCTCATGTTCTCTCATGCTTAGATTGGCCAGGATCCCACAGGGGCGGAGCGTCCTATTGGGAGGCAGGGACACTCGTTACTTTTATGCTTGTTTGGGTGGCGGCTGCCATCTTTAAGCGATGGAAGCTTACATGAGGTAACCTGGAGACTTTGGGAAAATCCTGTTTCTCACACACGTTGTACATTTTAGGTAATTTGAAAAATATAGTCAAGAGGAAGGGGGAAAATCACTCATAGCCCCTCACTAGGGGGTGACTCCTACTTCACCATGAGGGTTCTTCTCTCCTCCGCTCCCTGTGGAAGGCCCTGTGAGTCCCTGACACAGCTGGGCAGGTTAATATGCTAAGGTGCGGCCTTGCTGCCCCTCACTTCTGGCTTTTGCCTGAAACGGAAGTGTGATTCTCGTGGATGTTTTAGGTCTAGCACACGGTGGAGGAAGAAGCTATATGCAGGTGAAGCCTTTTAGCTCTTCCAGAATTCGGTGCTTTGGGACCTCTGTCTGGGTGTGGAGGACCACGCAGGCGACTCTCCTTGAAAGAGGAGCAATTGCCTCCCTTTTGGCTGAGCCTGACCCTATTTCCGTGTATTGGTATGTACGGAGCTGGCTGGGACTTTTCCTTATCCCTTCAGTTGGCTTTAAGCAATGCATATTGGTCTAGCCAAGGTACTGATGGTGGTCTTTGGAGATGGTAAGTGTGTTTCCCCAGACCCCTGTTGTTCCCGTGAGTGAGCTGGGATGAGGTGGGATGTGTGAGCCAATGCTCCATGCTGTCAGCTGGGATCAAGCCTGGGGATAGAGGCTATGACTTCCTGGGGCTGGAAAGATTACACATCAGAGCTGAAGCACCAACCCCAAAACATCAGATACTACCTCAATTGTGTTATGCAGATTCCTCTTTCTGCACATCCTTCTCTCTGCTTTGGCAGAGGTGATTTCCGGCCTCCTACCTAGCCCAGCTCATGGCACTCACCTACTTCCCACAGTTCTCACAGTCACTCATCCTCAAGCCACTCCCTCCTTCACGAATGAGCAAAGCCTGTGTTCGGCCTTGGGTTGAGGCCTTTGTTCTGGATGGCCACCATCGTTGCTGGACTTTGGACCCCTTGGCTTCCCATACCTACAAATATACCTTAGCATCTTTAGTCTTGCTGTGGTTTGCACTGGACATGGTAGATTGGAACTGACTCACTAGAATTCCAATAACTTTTCATGGGAGTACAAATATACACTTCCTGGGCTGTGACGAGGACCGGGAAGGGCTCTCTATATCCGGGCAAGACTCAGGAGGTCTCAATGAGAAGATCATTGCACTTATGAGGTGATTAAAGACAAAGAAAAGGACGGTGGGGCATGGGTAGTGGGATGTCACATGGGCACGGGAATGGGCCTGATGCTGCCGTGGGCTCCATAGAGCGGAAGGACATCAATGCCAGGTCATTTGGCTGGAGCAGGGCCAGTGGAGCAGGTGGTGAGGAAAGAGTGACACTAGGGAGAATAAGAAGGATGCAGTTTTGAGTACATTAGGTTGCAAGTGAGAACAGTCCAACTCAATCTGGAGCAAAGCGAAAGAGTAAGGACTTCACTTGCATTTACGACAGAGCTGTCCAGAGTACTGTCTAGTCAAGACTGGACCCAGAAGAGCAAATGATACCATGAGGAATCCTCTCTTTCTCTCTCCAAATCTTTCATTTTATTCTTTCTTTTTTCAAAAAATATTTTGGAGGCTGGGGATTGCATTTAGGGCCTCATGCTCGCTAAATGCTTCTTAAACTCTCCAACTCTCTACTCTATTGTTTTCAAAGTAGTGTCAGAATTGCTACTGACTTAGATCTTATCAGCTGGAAAACCCTAAAGGAAAGACAGTGTGTCTCTGTTTCCTGAAGCACAGCAAGAAAGAGAGGGCTGAGGTTGCTTGGCTCTGATCAGCCCGGCTTGGACCGCACCTCCACTCCTCAACCGACCGGGCCGTATGCCCACCTCTAGCGCAGTTGGGGCTCAATTTAACCTCACTGACTGATGGTGGGGAAGGGGGCGGTGCTCAGAGTAACACTTGAGGGTTGGTCCCAGGAGAGAGGGGGGCGCTGTTTCGGAGACTCACAGTGCAGACTGTCCTCCGGTGAGGGCTGTGGTGGAGGGACAGACAGGAGCTTATTCGAGAGCAGCAGTACGAGCACAGGGTCAAGGCTGAGGTCCTGAAGCCCAAGTCCCTGTGGGAGTACGGCCAGCCTGGAGACAGCGAGGGCTGGCACTGGGGAGGGCTGGATGGATGAGGAAAGCCGGGGAGCCCTTCTTTGTTCTGGGAGGTGGAGGTGCTGTGGGTGTCCCTCGGAGGGACGAGGGGTGAGATTTGAAGTTCACGGGGTCCTGGGTGCTGTTAGTGCAGTGGAAAATGATTATTTGGAAAAGAATGTGAAGACCTTGAAGCAGACGGAAGTAGTTTTCCATCATCTTTAGCCACTCTTCGGATTAGCATAGAGTGCCTCATTCTGAGGAGGTGATGAGCCTCAGGAGCCCCCAGATCTTAGGATCTGAAAAACAGTGAGGTGGGCTTTAGGCGTGAGGAGGTAGATGGTTATTCACAGAGCAGCACATGGCCAGGAGTTGGATATACATTGTTACTTGGTATCTGTGTCTTTCTTGGTTGGTTCCAAGGTCCTGGCACATACCAGAAAGCTCAGGTGCTCGAGTCCTTATATCAAATGCCAGTACAGTATATGCATATAACTTATGCACATCTTCACCTCATCTCTAGCTGACTTATAATACCCAGTACCATGTGAATGCTATGTAGGTAGTTATACTACTTCGCCTAGGGAGTGACACCTAGAAAAGAATGCATGGTCAGTACAGATGTAATTTTATTCTAAGCATTTTCTAGCTCAGCTTGGTTGAATCTGTGGGTGTAGAACCTGTGGATAAGGCCACCTGCAAAAGGAAGACAGTTGACTTTTCTCACGATTTAGGCGGAGCTAGGGTACAAGGGGAGGAAAGAACGGTAGCTCCAAGTTCATTCTGTAATTTCCCAGGAACTTTACATTTCAGGGAACTAAGGTCTCAGCCAGCCAGCTATTGGGGCTGTGCATGTTAAGGACAACTCCCTATTTCAGTGATGGCGAACCTTTTAGAGTTTTCAATGATACAAACAGCCGGCATGCGTGCCATTCATGCTTTGGTTTGGTTAAAATGCTACAGGGCCTTGGTGTTACGCAGTCAGTGGTGGCCCCTCTGTAGTGGAACCCACAAGCTTCCCATTAGCGACTGGGGCCATGCCTTTTTTTCTGCTGATTCTCACCCAGTGCCACTTTTTTCTGTATGTGTGTGTTTTATTTTGTGCTCATTGCCTCTCTTACTGTCCTTGGGTTATTTGTGGGTATTCCTCAGGGCTGGGAACAAGGGAGCATTCTTCCACGAGCATCTGCACTTCCCCCTGCCACCTGAGGCCACCCTCCGTCTGGAATGTTTTAGCTCTGTTCACAACTCCAGGCTGTGTGTATTTGGCTGCAAACACTGGTCAGGGCTGCTTTGCAGAATCGACTCTCCCTGGATGGTTTTCCTTTCCCTGCTCTGCTCAGTGCTCGAGCAGCTTTTCTTTGCAGTCTTCTGGGAGGGGAGGGTGAGGCAGCCTTACGGGTCACACTTTTCTATCAGATTTCCCACCTTGGGTGGTCCCTAGGCATCATTTTCTCCCTGATGCTCCAGAAGGCTGTAAAAGTTGGGGCTCTCATGTGCCAAGTTCAGCAAAAGCCTGAGGGCTAAAGAACCTCAAATCACAGCACATCTCCTCGTTTTTGGCCTCATTTAGCCTTGGACTGATAATTATCAGGGTTTTTTTCTGATGCTTTTAACAGGTTAAAAAATTGTGTTTTTACCCCAGCATCTTCCCCAGGAAGGTAATTTAAATTTTAGCAAGCCACAGCAGTGGAAATCTCAGCGACTCCACATTGAAGCTTTCATGCTGGTGACCTTCGGTCCCAGGACCAAGTACCCTACAGCCAAGTGGGTTTTGCCGTCTACCCTTTGCCTTTTGCTGCCTCTTGTGGTGACCCCTGAGCTGGAAAGCCTCTGTGTCTAGCAGGTAGGGTGGGGGATGGGCTGGTGGAAGTTGTGGGAAGCAGAACTTTCTTTGGCTCCCACTCCCTGCCCAAGACATTTTCTAGGGCTTGTTTGAGAGCAGAGTGGCCTTTACTCTGGGGATTTCAGGCAATATTTTTTTCACTGGGCACTAAAAAGATCCTAAACCAAGGACTTTCCATTCCAAAGTTTTAAACAAGGACTCCATAAAGCATCTTTCCCTCAATTAGCCTTAAGCCAAACTTAAAGAACTTGCTCAACCTTCTCCACCAAAAGCAGGATTGCATTTATTGTTACTGTTATCTGCCTGCTGTAGGTACCCCTGGAACCACTGAACTGTGAGAGATCCTTTACATTGCAGGGGTTTGTGTGTGAGTGGAGCACCGATACAGCTGTTACAGAGAACAGAGGACTCTGTCTACCTGACTTCTCACCATGTCCCTGATTAGACAAAGTCCCCAAGACTGGGGACTCCGAAATGCTCTGCCACTACCTGACTGATGCCTGAACAGGTCCTTTCATTTTCTGTAAGCTGTTCTCCATACCTCACAGTGTCACTGCGGGCAGCCGGTGTGGTGGAGGACAGGGGCGCACAGCTCCATCCTGACCCCTTTCACTTTTGCTGCTGTGTTGGGCTCTGTGTTTTAAGTTCAGAGCACTTGAAGCTGGGAGAAGAACTTACATTTTAGGACCCAGGGCAGCCTGACATATTGTGAGGTTTTGTAGTGTGTTGGGAGTGTGATTCCTTTTGCGTCTTCAAAACATAGGCGATTTGACAGTACAGCTGCTCAAAAGGCAATTTATTTATTTATTTATTTTCAAAGGGTAATTTAAAGTGCAGGAGAAATCACAGACAATAAGAAGATAATAATATGTATGCATTTGTATATATATGCATTTGTATACAGTCATCCCAGAAGATTAATCCTGGGGCCCCCCTTTGTATACTGAAACCTGTGGATGTCAAGTCTCTTGTATGAATGGTGTCGTATTTCTGCATAATCTGCATCCATCCTTTTACACACTTTAAATCATCTCTGGATTATTTTGTAATAGCAAATGCAATGGAAATGCTATGTAAATAGTTGTTCTACTGTACTTTTTAAGAGAATAATGACTCAAAGAAAGTCCGTGCACATTCAGCACAAATGCAACCACCATAGGGCTGCTGAGAGTAGGGGTGAATAAGTGCTGGCCAGAAGCTGAGGTCTGTGAAGTACTGGGAGCCACAGCAGGTTGCAGCCACGTATCACTACACTCATGTGGATTCCAAGTTGTGCTTGGTGAGGAGCAAATTTAAGTTTTGGTTTTTGAAATCTTCTGGATTTTTTTAAGTGCGAGGGATCAAATGGATTTTTTTCTTTCAAATATCTTTGATCCATGTTGGCTAAATCCATGGATATGGAAGCTGTAGGCAATGAGGGTGCACAGTAGTGTTTTACAGTTGACATAGCATTTGGATATTAACACAGTTGCTTCTCATTACTAGTTTGAGTCGTGGGCAGAGTATTTCTTCATTTGACGATGAAGGATGCAAAAAAAACAAAGAGTTCTGTAAAAACCAAAGATTCCTGTAAAAGCCATAAGCCGGTCCTGTAACTCAAGCCTTACACTCTGTCCGCAAGACCCTGCTGGTGTTTCACTGAGAGAGTTGTCCTAAGTTAGCCTGGCCCTCCAGTGTCTTGCTTCTGAAAAGATATCAAGTATTTTTTGGTGACAGGGTATGGCAGCTTTCTCCTGGCATATTAACTAGAAAGCTGACTGACCCTTCCACACTAGTCCCATGGAGCCCACTTTCTTACGTCTGAGATGGTGTAGTTGAGGATGTGGTTTATCCCAGAAAACTGGGTCATCTCCATGAGAACATGCAGTGTGTGGGGAACCACTACTCTCCCTAGGAGTAGGCAGGGCGTGGAGGATCAAACTATCCCCAGGTAGATTCTATCATGTTGAACATTCATTTCTGATACAACATCGAGTTTGTATTGACTGCCAGAAAACTTGGAGTGTACTTTTAGGTGTACTGAATATGGGGAACTCAGTCTGTGATGTCTGTGTTCTTATATTGTCTCCTTCTTGGTTCCAATATACAGCTGTACTCTGGCTTTTCTCTTTTCTGTCCCATGCTCTTGTAATTTTTGTTGTATTGCTATATTTATGCACATTAATAAACCACCTAAAATACTTGTAAATTTCCAACTAACAAGTAAAGGAGTGCATGTATGCTTAGATAAATAAATGAATAAATAAATAGGGTTAGGGTATATGTGGAAAGTATAGATGGCAAAATAATTTGAGAATAAAAATTTTGTTATGGACTGAGCCAGTCACTGAAGGATTCATGGAGACAGTGGGATTTGAGGTCAAATCAATGACAGGTAAGTATGGAAGGAGCACAATGTGATGAAAGCAATGGGAACAAGAGAACGAAGTTGGGAACAAGTGTGGCATTTGTAGGAGCGAACAAATAGTGGGAGACATTGGCGGGTACATGGGGCCAGCTGATGGACAGAAGCAGTGAGGGGACTTGGATTTGAAATTTAAAAAAAAAAATCTTTGTAGCTATGGTGGATTGACTACATGAGTTGATCTCTTAGTCCTCCAAAACACTGAGTAAGGTGACAATAAAGGAAATGCAAAGGTAAAATCCAACGTGTCCATCCAAGACAGAGTTCAGGAAGCCTTAAGTAGATGGGAGCAGCCAGACAAGTGATAATGCAGCAGCCCCAAAATGCCCATCCACAATGCTAGCAGAGGGGAGCAGATGAGACGAGCTTACTTGGCCCCCAGAATCTGTCAGGTCTGCTATAGAAGACAGAAGCAAAACCGAGGGTTAGTGAAGGTCTGAATGAAGCTGCCTGTGCACTCTGGCGACTAGCACCCTCTCCCCCAGGGAGACTGGGGCTGTTGTTTTGTAGGGAAATGAAGTCACATCTGCTTTGGAGTAGGGAACACCAGGCAGCACAATGCGGAAGAGGTTAAACGGGGGCGCTGCAGTGAACATCTTCATAGTGAATTGTGGAGTATTCAGCTTTCTTCACCTTCTCTGCTGTCAGAATATCAGAAGGTAGACACACACTTGTGGGCTCACCCATGACTTCCTGCTGCACTAGCCTGAAGGATTCTTCTCTTGGGAATCTAAGTGGCCCCAAAGATGCCTGATACTGGCATTGAAGTGGCCTCCAGCAGGAAGGTTGATGCATCATCTGATGACACTAAGGGGAACTGAGAAGCTGGGGACCCACACAATGCTTTCAATCAGACATTTAGCACTTCAACCTTAAAGATGAGCAACTAGCCCTGAATTTTCAGACTTTAAAGGGCACCAGTGACATGACAGAGTAAAAGAAACTTACAGGAAAGAGAAAACTCACAGAAGACATATACACTATAAATAAAAAAATCTTCAAAGGATAAGGTAACTAATGCATATATATATTATGAACATGATCATTTAAAAAGGATCAACAGGACAATAAGAAGTTTTTGAAACTTAAAGAAAGCAAGCAAAATAAAATATCAACAGAAAAGTCAAAATAGAAAGTAAAGAAAATGTACCAAAGGAAAGGAGAAAGAAAAGAGCAGAGATGAAAAAAAAATAATAAAATATATGACAGAGGATCAGTCACGATTACCTAAAAATGAAGAATCCCAAAAATGAAACCAGAGAAAGGAGGGTGAATAAAAAATATACCTCATGAGAACTTACTGATGAATTTCTAGATCTGCACCATCCAACACAGTAGCCACTAAATTAAAATTTAAATTACTTAAAAATTAAAATGTCAGTTCCTTTGTCACATTTGCCACATGTTAAGTGTTCCATAGGCACATGTGGAGCTAGTGGCTGCCCTACTGGACAACATAGACAAAAAAATTTCTATCATTCTAGAACACTCCATGTATAGTGCTTCTCTAGATCAAAAGCAGTTAGTGCCCCCACAATGACTGGAAACACACCCAGTGTAATATATTTGAGCAAATTTCATCATACCAGGGATAAAGATTGCTATGGGTGGAATGTGTCATCTCAAAGATAATGTATTGGAAATCTAAACCCTAAAGTCACATGGTATTTGGAAGTGGGTCTGGTGGGAGACAATTAAGATTACATGAGTTCACGAAGGCAGGGTCCCTACCTGTCTTACCATGTGATCCCTCCGCCAAGCTAGCATGCAACGAGAAAGTCCCAACCAGTTGCCAATGCCATGCTTTTCGGCTTTCCAGCCTCCAGAATCATGAACAAAACAAACCTCTATTCTTTTCCAATTACCTCAAAGAGACAAAGACAAGGATACTACCTCAGAAGTTTCTAGAAAGAAAAGAAAAAGCACTGACATACAATGGAATGAGAAAGACCATGGCATTAAATTTCCCATAACATCATTGGAAGGTGCAAGGGGTCGTACAGTGCCTTCATACTCTTAGTTTTTAGTGGTATTGGAGATTAAACCCAGGGCCTTCACACTGAGTTTCATCTCTAGCCCTCCCCATTTTTAAAATTTTTATTTATTTTTTGTATTTTTGAGACAGGGTCTCACTATGCAGTTCAGGCTGGCCTTGACCTTACTTTGTCGCCCAGGCTGGTCTTGAACTCGCAAAGATCCTCCTGCCTCAGCCTTCCAAGTGCTGAGATTACAGCCACCACGCCCGGCCTTAATTTTTATTTTGAGACAAGGTCTTACTTATTTGCTAAGTTGCCCAGGCTGGGCTCGAAGTTGCTATCTTCCTGCCTCAGGTTCCCAGAGTGTTGGAATTACAGGTGTGCACCACCATGACTGGCTGCCTTTGTGGTTGAGGAAAATTAATTTTTAAACCCAAGTTTCTCTACCCAGCCAAACTATGAATCAAATGTGAGGACAAAACAAAGACATTGTTAAGCTTCCAGGAACAGACATATTTTGCTAGTCTTCTTTAAAAAATAAGGAAGATAATATAGGACATGTTCCTGTGGAATTTAAAGGTCTGCTGAGAACAAGCAAGAGATGAATTTAGGAGAACTGATTCTCAGCAACAGTATGTTTTCATTTGCTGCATCACAAATTACTCCAAAATTTAACAACTTACTTTCTAAGGGTCAGGAAGCTGGAAGTGGCTTAGCTGGGTGGTTTTGGCTGAGGGTCACCTGCAGGGCTGCAGCCAAGTTCACTGTTGGGGCTACCCATTTCGGGGCTTGCTGGGCTGGGGGAGTTACTCTGTTTCACCCCCAGGGTCCTTGGATACCTCCACTTCTTAATGGATGATGATATAGGTATTGGTTCTTTGCTACAGGGCTACTAAGAGTGTGGTAGATGAATTTGAGAGGGAGGGAGAGAGAGAGAGAGAGAGAGAGAGAGAGAGAGAGAGAGAGAGAAGGAGGGAGAATAGACACAGAGACAGAGACAGAGACAGAGAGACAGACACACAGAGAGAGACAGACAGAAGCAGAAGACAGAAGGGAGGGGGAGGTAGGAAGGGGAGAAAGAGAAAAAGAAGAGGAGGAGGAGAGAGGCGTGGAGAGAAGTGGAGAGGTAGCTAACTCTATAATGTTGGGAGTGACCTATGATCACTTCCGCTCCTTGGAAGAAAATCATAAGACAAAACCTATGTTCAAGGAAAAGAGAAGTAAGCTCCACCTCTGGAAAGGAAGAGTACCAAATAATGTGTGGACCTATTTTTAAAATTACCACAAATATTAATAAAAGGTATAATTAGTGAAGGAAGAAAAATATCAATACTGTAGAAACTCTTTGGAGAGTAGAAAATGAAGGGTCACTTCACAGTTTATTTCATGAGGCCAGGTAATATGAATGGCAAAGCCTGAGAAGGACATTGCAAGAAAGAAAAATTGCAACCCTATATCTCTCTGGAACAGCATGAGATACAACTGTATATGCAACAAAAATAAGTCACCATGGACCCTGAGCTTCTTTCCTAGGAATGCAAGGTTGGCTTAATATTCAAAGCAATTATCATATTAATCAAATAAAGGAGAAAGAAATATATCATTCTATCATCACAACAGATCCTTAAAAAGTGTCAAGTGAAATTAAATACCTGTATATGGTTAAAAATACACTCCACCCTCCAATGAACTCAGGACTTTACATAATCTGTTAAAGGATTTTTTTGAAAGTGCTATGGATAACATCTATCATAAAGATGAAATATTGGACCCTTTTCTCCTGAAGTTGAAAATAAATCAACTATATCCACTGTCACCAATTCTAAAAGAACATTGTCCTGGTACTCGCCATGGGAGGAATGTCTCCAAGCTATGAGATGGCCATGAGTCCTCCATATTTTGGTTGTCCTCTTCTTTGTCCTCTTTCCTCACTTTGGTCCTACCTGCCAAATCCTGCCAAACCTTAGTCCAGGCTAAGGTAATATCTGATGAGGAAACAAACCCCATCTGGGCTACTTGGCAAGACCTCCAAAGGTCTTTTGCATGAGGCTCCCAATCTTCTGAGAAAGTGAGGAATGCAATGCTGAGTATTACATTGCTAGAAATAACTTTCCTGAAGGAAACAGGGGGAAGCATGTCTTCCTCAGGAGGTCGGAGGCTCTTGGAAGAAACACGGAGGAAGAGAGAGGCAAGATTCAAGGGCCTTGGCAGAGAGGGAAAGTCCATGAAGCCCCTGGGTCATGAACTTCAAACACTGACTAGCTCAGTCCTCAAGAAGTCCACTGCATTATAGAAATAGTAGTATCATAGTTGAGTACTTACTCGGGGCCAGGTCTTGTTTAATTATCACATTGCCCTGATGAGGGTTGAGTGAACAAAGAAGCAGAACCACAATGTTTGCTAAGTTTGTTTGCCTTCTTCCCAGCAAGCAGGCATCCATTGGCTCCTGACAGCCATTCTTCCCTTTCTTCCTTCACCAGGGGCCTCTGAGGGTTGCTGCTGGCCCTGCCTGGCCCCATCTGCTCACACTGGCCACAGCAGAAGCAAGTGAGAAGCTACCTTCCCTGGCTTATTGATATCCTTCCAATGAGGATCTCTGCCTCCTGAGAATACAAAGCTCACCAAACTCCTCTCTGTAGAGGGGGACTCTCGTGCACTCATTTTACAGAAAAGAGAAAGGAAAATTGATATCATTTGCCTAAGATTACACTGCTCCAACCATTGGGATTTACTGCCCCTCTTAAGCTGTGTCCTCCAAGGGTCTTTCATTTGACCTTTGACCCATGCCAAGTGTTTTGATTCCTGGGGCTAAGCACATAATAAAACCCGGGAGACCCAAAGAAATGGCCTTTCTGTGACAAAAGGTCTGAGTAGCAGATGTGAACAATTTCAAGGGAAGGTTTCCTTATCACTGCTTCAGCAACAGGTGATTCCCATGTTGGGGGGTCTTCTCCTGGCTCCTATTCATGGTCTGTCTCTCAGCAAAGCACCCAAGTGCCCCAGGGGCAGAGAGTGCACAAGTATAGGAATGACGACTCCTCCATTTAGGCTCATGAAGCCTCACTGCTTTAATAAGAATGCAGAGCAAAAGTGCCAGTCAGCTTTCTGTTGCTATGATAAAATACCTAAAACAGATCAACTTATAGGAGGAAAGGTTAATTTTGGCTCATGATCCTAGAGTTTCAGTGCAACTTAGTTGCCCCATCATGGCTGCTTCGATGTTCTGAGTTGATTCAAGATGTTTATCCTTCATGATCATCTGGACTTTGGGGAAGAGCCAGAAGTCACACAGTGCCAGATCTGGTGAATAAGGTGGATGAGGACACACTGCCATGTTTTTATGAGTCTGCATTTCTGTTGGATGGCACTTTATAGCCACATGCACTGTAGCTTTGATCACACCTTGCTTGGCCCTGTTGCTTTGAGGCCTGTGATGGAGAAACATGCCACTGGTGAAACACGGAGAGGAGAAAATGGTTTAGTTTATGGTGCCTGGGAGACAAAGGGGGAGAAGAAGGCCAAGGCCTGCTGGCTGACCTGCAAAGTGGCTGAACTTCCTACTACTAGGCCCCAGCTCCTAAAGTTTCTGCCTCCTACCAGTAGCACCATCCACTGGGTACTAAGTCTTCAACACAAGCCTTTGGGGTACATTTGAGATCCAAACCATAACAGCGGAGAATGAAGGCCTGAGGCCCCTTTAGTACAAGCTACGAAGGAGGCCCCCACCTGCAGTGGGATCTGAACGTGAGATGCAGCCAGGCTGTAGGAGCATCATCTTTCCCAAATGAGCTACAGCTGCCCCTTGCACGCCTGCAGTGTTTCACAAGTCTCCTTCCCCAGTGCTTTCACGGATGCTTCAGTCTCACGTATTTTAAGGTGTGGTGATAGGGAACACTTTTATGAGACCCCTTTTTGTTTACTATTAATTATTTTCAAAGGTCACATTAGACTTAGGTGTTAGTGCCCTTTTCTCTGCTATGAAATTGAGGGTTACTTGTGGAGAAAAAAGACAAGATTCCACAGTAGTGTGGAGGCACAGGGTGCATGGGGGCGCATCAAGAGAGATGGGAGTGGGCCAGGGATATAGCTCAGTGACACAAGCACCTGCCCAGCAAGTGCAAGGTCCTGAGTTTGATTCCTGGTACCAAAAAAAAAAAAAAAAAAAAAAAAAAAAAAGAGATGGGAGTGGAGGGGGAATAGATTGGTTTCAGACTGATACTGGGAAGGAAGAGAAAGAAAGAAGGAAGGAAGGAAAGAAGGACGGAAGGAAGCAAAGAAAAGGACATAAAGAAAGCAAAAATGAGAAGATTTGCTTTGAGATGAATCTTTGCAAGGCAAGAATTTCCTTATTCCAGAGCTCCTGGGCACTTACATGGGCTGCCCCAGCTTCTGCCACAGAAAGTCAGCTGGGGTGGTCCAACATCCCACATTTCTGGGTGAGCATCTTTGGCTCCCTGGAACAGCCACCTCTCTGTGGCAGAAGGAACCGCTGCCACTAGATGTGCCTAGCCACGTGTGTTCATGTGAGCAGCACCATGCTCAGTGGCTAGGACTTCTTCCTGTTAGGAGTGCTGAGCTGTGATGAGCTGAGCATTAAATCAGATGCTGGCTGCCTGGGGTCCCTCTCAGATGAAGAGTGCCTGCTCTGGGTGGCTGATAACAAGGTAGGAAGTGCAAGAGCCACGGTGGGCATCTCAGGGGAAAGCTTGCCAGGAAGATGTTGAATCTTTAGCAGCCACATTGAAAAAGTTATGGGAACCAAAGAGGACCATCCCAGCCACCCAGGCAAATCTCTGTTCTCAGCAAGCGTTTTTCCAATGAGCACAGAATA
The DNA here is from genome assembly GCF_000276665.1 of Chinchilla lanigera. Taxonomy (NCBI): domain Eukaryota; kingdom Metazoa; phylum Chordata; class Mammalia; order Rodentia; family Chinchillidae; genus Chinchilla; species Chinchilla lanigera. The sequence goes on along the minus strand of NW_004955422.1, from coordinate 23,071,783 downwards.
GTTTCAAAGAAATAGAATTCTTTTTTCTTCATCAACCAAAAGGTGCTGGAGTTAAAGTTTGATTTTTATCAATACATTTTTAGAAAGATTAGGTCAAATGCCAAGATGGAAGTGTTAGAGATACAGTTGGGTATGAAGAAGGAGTTCACACATGTGCAAAGCCAAGAGGCATTTGAGTTATCCAAGAACATATTCTGCCCCCCAGCCCTCACCTGGGATCTCTAACTTCTCACAATATGGTATCATTGTTGGGGAAGATTTGGGACTTTTCTGGGACTCTAGATTTTATTTATTTCTTTTCCTAAACAAAATGCCTCTTATGCAAGCTTCCTATGACCCCATGCCTGGTACTGTTCTTAATTGTGAAAGCCTATTGTGGTAATTGTCTTAGTTTCTTTTCTGTCCTTGCTGAGATGAAATACCTGATACCCATAGTTAAAGGAGGAAAGGTTTATTTAGCTCATAGTTTGTAGAGGTTTCAGTTTATAATTGTTGGCTCCAAGGCAGGGTGGGATCACGTAGGAGAAACAGTTCATGGTAAGCACAAGATAGCAAAAGCAGGAAGGGACCTTAACTGTGTCTTTCTGCCACTTTTATCTTATCAAGGCTACTCAGGGCAGGTAGCACTCACACCCTTAATCCTAGTGCCCTTAAGCCTAGCACCGCCCCATAAATCAGTCCCAGTGTCACACACTGTAGATCCAGCCACCACTGAAAAAAGCCCCACCTATGAGGCTTTGGCATGAGGTTTTGGGGAGACATCTAGACACAAGCCATAACAGTAATAAACTTTAATTAAATCTCCTCCAGTTTTCACTCTGATTTTGTTGCTACAAAGACATTTTCCTAACTGCCCATAGAAGCTTCTGAAACCATGTAGGGTGCATGAAGATGGCAGGGTGGTGATAAACTGCTGAGCCTATCAGTCAGGAGAAACTGGGTTTTGTTGCAAAGAAAAAAAAACAAAACTGAACCTCAAATCTCAGGGGTTTAAAAACAAAGGCTCATGAAGTGTGATTAAAAAAAATATTCGGTGAATGCTGCTGCTAGGTGCTACCCATTGAAAAAGCAGGCTCTTAAAAACCTGCATACATTTGTTTATTGATTGATTGATTGATTGATTGAGACAGGGTCTTACTACATAGTTCAGGCTGGCCTTGAACTTGCGGCAATCCTCCTGCCTCAGCCTTCTGAGTGCTAGGATTGTGGGAGCAGGGGGCACCAGGCCTGGCTTGGCTCTGAGAAACACAGTGGTGGATCCCTATCCATCTTATATACCAGATCTAGCACTGTGTGACTTCTGACTCTTCCGTGAAGTCAAAATGAACATGGAAGGCTAACATTTTGAATCCATTCAGGACACTGAGGCAGCCATGGCAATTCAACTAGATATACCAAAGGGAGCAATGCTGCTTCAGAAAGTGGTAAGAAGGTTGAGTTTGATGTGCTCCAAGTGAGGGGGGAATTTGAGGGATATTAATGGCAATGTGTCTTTTACTGTAATGAGCATTTTTTATTTAAACACACACTGTATTTTCTGATCACACCTCATGTGTACACACAAATGTTGTCAGGAAGAAGCCTGAAGCTGATTATTCTGCTGCAGGAGGCGCCCTGCAAGCCTGGCATCACTGTTTTTCACAGCACCCTACAGGGCCGGGACATGTGAAGAACATCTTCTCCCAGGCTTGCCCTGGTCTTTGAAGTGCAGCCACATACAAAAGTCCCCGCTCAGGCCTGGGCCTGCCTGTCTCTGCCCAGCCACACTCTCCTGGGGGGCCTGGAGACCCCCACCTCCCGCATCCCCTGGGTGGCCCAACCCTCCAGAGGCATCTCCCTGAGGGGGGCTCCGTCCCATCTGGATCCCAGAGCCCAACCGTCTTGGCTGACACTGCTCAGGGTGTCAGTCAAACTAAAGAATATTCTTTTAATTCTGAATAACCATGTAGGGCTGGCGGGGCTCCCTTCGCCTGACAGATGGCGAACACATGCCGGGGACGGCCCTGCTCTGTACATCAATCTCTCTCCGCTGCTTTCAGCGGGTCCTTCCTGGGCCGGCTCCCTTCTAGCCTGGCTCGTGATCCTCATGCAGAGTCTCGCCGTGGCTGGGGGTGGGCAGAGGGTTTTCAGAGGAGGGGCAGGAAATCCGGGTGCTGATATCAGATGCTATTAGATAGATGATCCGCTTTTGCCCTGAACAGAGCTGGCTGGTCTCCTGCTGACGAGTCCCATCTCGGCTCCTGTGTGGGCAGAGCGGCCTGGAAAGTGCTCCGGCAACTGGGAACCATTTTGGGTTTGTACGATTGCACCCTTCCCATTATTACAAGGATTTTCCTATACTTCAGATTTCAAAACCAATCTTTTAAAACATGTCCTGAAGAAGCTTAAAGTATGTTGGAAAAGACAGCCTGTAAAAGCTCTCGATGATTAGTAGGAGAGAGGGGATTCCAGAAGCCCCTTCTGTATGTGGGGCGGGTAAGCAGTGAGCTCAGCTGCAGGGAGGATACCTGGCTGCATCCTTAGTGTGCTGGCTGCCCTGAGCATCCCGCTCCACTGCCACAGTTTGAAGACGATCCACAGGCTGACAAGCTCCAGAGTTTTATTTCCAGCCTGGATCTCCCACCAGAGCTCCAGATCCATTCCTGTACAGCCAGTTGTCTTCTGGGTATCTCGTCTGAGTATCTCAGGACCATCTCAAAGTTCCCACATGCAAAACCAAACTCAGGTTTTGACTCTAAAATGTGCTTCTCTGCCAGTCTTCTACATCTCAGTCAAAGTGGCCACCATCTCCTGATTGCTCAGGCAAGGACCTCAGCCTTGATACAGCTCACCTATCTGATCCACTAGTAAATTTAAATCTTGAATCTGTTTTCTTCTCTTTGCTTCTAATAGCACTGACTCACTGAAAACTTCTATTGTTTCATCCCTAGACAGTCCTCTCTTCCAGTCTCATCTTATTTCATATCCCAAGCCATTCTCCATGCAGCAGCCACTGGGATCCTCCAACAGAAACTAGGTCACAGCCATGATAGGCCTGAAGACCTTCAAGGACCAGAGAACCAAGCTCTTTTGCTTTGATAGCACAAGCTCATCTCTGAGTGAATGAGTCAGTTTTCTGACAATATGACAAAGACCTGAATTAAACAACTTATAAGGAGAGATATTTATTTTGGCTTATGGTTTCAGAGTGTTTAGTCCATGGTTGCTTCACCATGTTGTTTTGGGCCTGTGATGAGGAAGTGTGTCATGATGGAAGAGTGCCCTGATTTGCCACTCACCTCACGGCAGCCGGGAAGCAAAGAGAGAGGTGAAGAGGCCAGGGCCTCCATATTCCCTTTCAAGGAAACACTCTCAATGAGTGTTTCCAACTTCCTCCCATTAGGCCCTACCTCCCAGAGTTTCTGCTGCCTCCCAGCAGTGCCACAGGCTCGCCATTAACTTCTTATCACACAGGCCTTGCCCTGATTTATTGCTGCCTCATGTTGACCCCCGAGGCGCTCTTTCTGTACAACCCTCCAGCAACCCTGGGCTCTGGAGGTCCTTTGATCGTCTCAAAACTTCTCAGCTGCAGAGATTTTGTGCATGTTTTTCACTGCCTGGAGTGCACTTGCTCAGCTCTCTATTTGACTCTTTTTGGCCATTTGGGTTTCAGCTGCCAAAGGTAGCTTGCAGAAAGTGTGATGATGACTCTGCAGAGCTTTGTGTTGGCCATGGACTGGCATTAGCTGGCGATGCTGGAATGCAGACATACTTCAGACAAGTAAACCAGTGGGAAAGGGGATGCAATAAGCCAGGCAAGCATTTAAGAGGAGGTATAACTGAGGAAGGGGCCAAAAAGCAGCAGAGTAACAGGGGACCAGTGTCAGGTTAGTGGTGGGAATTGGCCCCTCTGGCATTGTCATCTGAGAACCTGTGTCTGGTGCTGGGGAAAAGTGTTGTAACAAATTTTTCTTTAATTTTTTTGGGATTTGTTTTGCAGAGCTCCTCACTGGCTTGGGAAGTTCTTCCCCAGGGGTGGCATTTCTAGTTTAGATGATCCCATGGACTGTATTGCATCTTATGTTTGTGGTTCCTGCTGGTGGGGTAGCCTTCCTTGCCTAGGGTCTGGGGTAAATTGCCATTGCTTAAGCGAAGCAACTCTGGTGTCTTGCACATGTGCTTGGAGAAAAAGAATCTTCAAGAGTAGAAAGTGGCCAAGTTCCTCCAGAAATGGAGCTGCAAGATTCCCCACTGCGGGAGCACCAGGCAGCTCAGGGAGCCTTGCTGGGAACATCCTGAAGCCATCTGTCCCACATCGCAGCCAAATGAAAAACCTTCCAGAGAACGGTGTGAATTACTGCTTACCAAAAATAGTAATGGGGGTGAGGGGGAAGAATGGGCCAGCCCTCCATATGCTTCTTCACACAATGTGAGAAACTTTGAATGCGAAGTCTGTTTCTGTTCTGCTCATTGACACTGAATTTTGTAATGATTTTCCTCATGGTGGTGGCTTGTGCGCCTTGCCTTTTGTTTACTGTTTGTAGGACAATAGCTACTTCGGGTTAAAACAGAGGTACAAGTTTTACTGATTTCTTAGTTTGAATTGGTCAACTGAGGTTTCATTACTTGTCAATTCTTCATTCACTATTGGACATGCAAAGCTATGTTTACTGGGGAAAGGAAGAGAAATGCTAATTTCAAGAGGACTGAGCCTTCCAGGAAGAAATTGCTGCCATTAGGATTGTGGTGCACTTAAAGGGTTATAGATGCAGGTTTAAGGCATTTTAGTGTTTATGAAGAAACCCTAACTAATGAAAGAAAAGTATGCACAGTGGTATTATACTTGCCCCCAATTTTTTGGTAGATAGTCAATGATTTACTGAGCAAATTCACATTTGAGTGGGGCACTTTAGTTTATATAATACATCTTCAAGTTGAGATTTAACTCCAAGAGGATCAGAGGGAAGGAAGATGAAGTCAACCCACTTGTGGAATTGTACTTTCTTAGGTCATGGCTTGAGATTTGGAGGTAATATAGGATTTGGACACAAAGTTTGGATGAGGGCTCGGGTTAAGGTTAGGGTTAGGGTTAGGGTTAGGGTTAGGGTTAGGGTTAGGGTTAGGGTTAGGGTTAGGGTTAGGGTTAGGGTTAAAATCTCCATGCCCATGTTTATTCTTGTACAAAGCTCAGAA
>NW_004955422.1:23023023-23066481 GCF_000276665.1 Chinchilla lanigera | reverse complement strand
CTTTTGCAGCTGAGCTAAATCCCCAGCCCTTTTTTTTTTAATTTTAAAGAGAGAAGTACATGAGAAACAAATATACAAAAAATAAAACAGTAGCAGCTTACCAGTATCACGAACATAGACAAATCAAAGCAAGAACATGTAAAATGATACAGGGTCTCAAGACAAATTAAAACAAATCAACAGTGGTTGTTACATTGCATATCACTATCCTCAACTACAGTGCTCAGATTATCAGATGTAAGAATAAAAGATTGCTCAAACCATTAAAGAGAAAAAGAGAATAATTCTTCAATAAAACATTACAGATAATACAGAGTTTCACTAGACAAGATGGTAGGAGTTCACCATTGTAATTCCTCTGCATATTGTCACCTTCAAATCAGTTGCTCAGACCACCAGACACAAACATGCAAAGTCGATCAGAGCTTAAAAAGTTGTGAGCATTAACTGTTCATTTCAATTCACCATCAGACCATAGCAATACAGTCATTGCAGCTATCCATAGATACATATTTATGTTTTGCCTTCCTTTTTTCTTTTTTCTTCTTTCCCTCATCCCAGTTGTTCCTTCCTTTGAGCAATTTCTTTCCCTTTCCTGTCATCTATTGTACATTTTGAGTCTTACCTAGTCTTTCAGGTTCCTACACCAAGGAGACAATATGATGTTTACCCATCTGGGTCTGATTTATTTTACTTATGAGTATGATCTCTAGTTGCATCCATTTACCTACAAAAGCCTCGAGTTTATCTTTTTTAACAGCTGAGTATACTCCATTGTATAAAAATAACACAACTTTTTTATCCATTCCTCAGTGGATGGGCATCTGGTTTGTTTCCAAGATTTAGCTATAACAAATTGTGCTGCTATAAACATGGGTGCACATATTTCACTCTGGCATGATGTCTTTAATTTTTCTGGGAAAATACCAAGAAGGGGAATAGCTGGGTTAAATGGGACTTCCAATCCTAGTTTTGTGAGGAATCTCCAAATAGATTTCCACAGTGGTTTCACCAATCTACACTCCAACCAGCAGTGGAGTAGCATTCCTTTCTCCTCACAGCCTCTCCAGCATTTTTTATTAGTTGATTTCTTGATGATAGCCATTCTTTCTGGGGTGAGATGGAATCTCAGTGTTGTTTTAATTTGCATTTCTTGAATGACTAATGACATTGAACATTTTTTCATGTATTTATTCGCCATTAGTATCTCTTCATTAGAGAAGTGTGTATTCATCTCAGATGCCCATTTTTGGATTGGGTCTTTGAATTTAGGAGGCCATCTATATGTCCTAGATAGAATTCCTTTGTCTGAGGGGCAGTTGGCTAAAATTTTTTCCCAATTCCTGGGTTTTCTTTTTACTTTATTGGTGATTTCTTTAGACGTGCAAAAACTTTTCAATAAGATGAGATCCCAGTTATTGATACTTTGAAGTATTTCCCGTGCAGTTTGGTTTTTGTTCATGAACTCTCTGCCTACCCCAATGTCGTCAAGATTTTTACCTACTTTCTCTTCCAATAAATTTAGTGTTTCTGTGTTAATATTTAAACCTTTGATCCATTTTGACTTTAATTGAGTGCATGGTGAAAGACATGGGTCTAGTTTTAGTCTTCTGCATGTGGGAAGCCAGTTTTTATCAGCACCATTTATTAAAGAGGCTATCTTCCTTCCACTGAACATGTTTGGCCCCTTTGTCAAAGATGAGGTGACTGAGTGTGTTTGTAGTTGTATCTGTATCTTCTAATCTGTTCCATTGTCTTTGGGGTTTTTTATTCAGGGACTTAAATACTTTATTAATCTTCCTCTGTTTCCCCTTTTAATAGGCAATATGCACACTATTTGCAAGATACATAATATTTAAAAGAAGACGCAATGAGCAGGAAGCTGCTTTATGGCTCCCAACAAACATTTGTTATCAATTGCTTTGCTCTCCTATCAGATATGATCTCACACCCACAAACAGATATGTATGTCTTAAAGTACACACAGTAGTGTGTTCTACCCACTATTCTATAACTTTCATCATTTACTGAAACCTATGTCTTTGGGATTGATATTGAACAACAAGCAGGTGTTTTGGTTTTGATGGGGTTTGTCAGCACCAAAATTCAGGTTGGAATTTGTAGCTGTAATGAGAGGTGGAGCTTTTTAAAGGTGATTAGAGTGTGGTGGCCACTACTGCAATTCTAGCTCAAGGAAGGAGGATAATAATTTCAAGCCCAGCCTGGGCAACTTAGTGAATTAGACAAACCCTGTCTCAAAATAAAAAAATAAAAAGAGCTTGGAAGGTGGCTAAGTTGCCCTTGTACTAGAAAAAAAATCATTAGTCCTCTAAAGAGGGGGATTAAATTTTTTCCGTGAGACTTGGATTGATTTTCAAGTGAATGGATTAGATCTCATGGGACTAGATTATTTCTTAACAGAGCAGACCATTATAAGTGAATTCACTTTTCTTTTCCCTTTGTCTCTTCTTCCATACGTACCCTCTTGCTTTTCCATTTTTTGGCCATTCACAGAGCAGCATAAGGCCCCTCACCACAAGCTAAGGAGTTACTCGCACCTTCTCATTCTCTAGAGCCATAAGCCCAAATAAACCTGTTTGAAATAATTTTCTCAGTCTTGTGCATTGTGTTACAGTAACAGAAAATGAACTGAGACAATAACTAAGCCCAAGCAGGACGTTTTCGTCTGTCAACTACAGCATTTGTAGTAGCTAGCGTGAGTTTGGTTTGCTCTGCCTGTTCCATATTTCACTTTGTGAAGGAAAAGTACAGCTGTACGTTATCCCTCGATTTTCTTTTGCGTATCTCCCTAGCTTCCTCATGTAATTCGCTTCCATTTCCCTCATTTATTTTGTCTTTCCTTTTTCTGACTCCCATGACTGTTTGCTTCCTGTTCTCCGCTCCCTCACATGCCCAAGTGTTTCAACGTGGCCTCACGGGAGCTACTCCTGTTCCTTCTAGCATGTTTCCATTTTTTTGAAATTGTTTTCTTTAAAGGATTAATCTGGCTTTGTGTGGGGCAGGCCTTTCACATCAGTGATTGGCACAAGGTGCTGTTTTTGGCAACTGAAGGTTTTTCTTTTGGTAAATTCTATGAGGAGAGGAGGGTTCTGGTTGGAGGAGATGTTATCTCTGGTGTGCAAGGAGTGTTGCCTATCCATCCAGCTTTCCAACTGGGTGTTACAGAAGTAGGTCACAGTGACTCATCTAACATGTCAGAAAGGGAGTCATCGATTAGGCAAAATCAAGATTCTTCATTCTCTTGCCCTTCTATGGCAACAATAAGCAGTTGTCTGTGCAGAGAGACAGAAGCAGTATCAACTTGGGACCAAGACGTGAGGGTGAGAGACACTGGATACGCATGAGGAACTGGATATGAGCAACAGCAGGAGGAGCCAGCCACCAGGAGGAAGATGCTGATAACTCAGTGTGCTCTAAGCCTTCAGCCAGAAGAATTTCCTCTCTTTCTCTGTCTTTGCATAGACCTGACTCTTCTCTGCCACTCTCTCTGTGGCAGATTGTGTCTTCCCAAAATGGCCCCTCTGTACATCCTTGTACAATGTGACTGTGTTACTGCCTATGGGGCAGTGGAATCTAACTTCCTGCCCTTGAGTCTGAATGGCCATATGATCTGATTATAACCAAGAGAATGCTGTATAAGTAACATACCAGATTAGAAATGACCATGGAGCTGTCTCCTGACTTCTTTGGGATCCCATTCTGGAGAAGTCAGCCAAATAAGTAGGAGTCCAAGCAGCAATCTAAATACTTTGCACCATCGAAATTCATATGATGAGACTTAATCCCCAATGCACTGATATTAAAAACTGGGGCCTTTAGGAGGTGGTTAGGTCACAAAGGAGCTTCAAAAATAAGATTAATGCCCTTGCAAAAGAGACTCCAAGCAGGGCATATCAGCATATGCCTGTAATTCCAGCATTCTGAGAGGCTGAGGCAGGAGGATTGCAATTTGGAGCCCAGTCTGGGCAACATATGATTTAGTGATACACTTTCTCAAAATAAAAAGTAAGAAAGTCTGGGCATGTAGTTCAGTGCAAAGGCTCTGGGTTTAATCCCTACTAAGACACACACACACAAACACACACACACACACACATCCCAATCAACCAACCAAACACACAAACAAGTAAACAAACAAAATGACACCATGACATCTCAGGGAGCTTGTCTGTTCCCTTCTGCCCCATGAAGACACATAGAAGGTGTCATCTATGATGGACATGCCGTGTCTAGACATTGAATCTTCCAGCGCCTTGAGTGTCCAGTCTGAGATACATTGAATAGCAGTTTGAGCAGACTGAGATAGTTCAATTACCCTGAAGCTTCCACGCTGAAAAGACTGTAGGGAGATTCTTGTATTAACCATCTCAGGGGATCCACATTTGCTCTCTGCATACCCAGGTGCCAGAGATGGGAACAAACTCCAGAACACCTGCTTGCCAGCTGAGTACCACGGGTATCGATGGCATCAGGAACAGAAGTCATCCAGCTGACACCTGCCTGAATTCCTGGTCTGTGAGACAGAATAAAATTGCTGTTCTTTTAAACCATTAGGTTTCGAGGCATTTTGTCAGTCAGGAATCATAATAACTTCAAGCCACAAGTATCTGCCTTCTCTTCTCCTATACCCTCTGAGCAGCTGGAGGAAATCAAGAAGTAAGGGTGACTAGCTTTACTTTAAACATCAAATGGACACCATGCATAACAATCCTACTATGCTGCTGTGATGAGCTTGCCCTTCCTCTGATTGCTTTATATACTTTCTCTTGCCTCAAATCTCCTCCATTCATTTTTTTTTTTTTAAAAAGAAGCCAAAGTCATTTGAGGTGAGATATCAAGACAGAGCTCTGGAGTTCAGGAGGGAGGTTGGAGACAGAGATAAAACTCTGAGAGTCATGAGGCTGTAAGATATTAAGACTATGAAACTGGATGATGTCACTGGGCTGGGGCATGAATGGCGAAGAGAGCTGAGGAGTAGGCCTCAAGCTCGCCACGTTTGGGATCTGGGACAGGAAGAGAAGGTAATAAGATGGACTGTGAAACTTGGCGGGGTGAGGATTAGAGTGAAGTGGAGAGTGTAATACTCCAAAAACTAACAGGAGAATGTTTTAGAAGGTGATTTCTTGAGTAGGTGGAAGGAGACAAGGTAGGGAACAGAAATGGAGGATTGGTCTGTGATTCCTGGCACTCCTTCCAGGACAACGGGAAGGGGGGTGGGGAAGTGCACGTAGATGCTTCCAGGTTCTGGATGAGGTGGTGGATAGACAGGTGCCCCTAGTTGAAGGTGTTTATTTGTCTGTGTGGCATAACCGCGTAATAGGCATCTCAGACTTAACATATGTGAAACACAATCTCGAACTCACTTCTACCTTGACCTTTTCCAGCTCAGTTAGTGGTTTCTTCACATATCTGGCTGCTTTGATGAGAATCAAGATCCAATCCAACAGTAAGCTCTGGTTCTACCATAAAACTTCGTCTCAAGTCTGACCTCAGAGTATCTACAACCCCCACCCTTGTCCACACCAACCCCAATCACTACTCTATGGACATCCTTGCTGTCACTCCACTTCCTTCCCCATGTCCCATTGTCCACGGTACCCTAGAAAGAGAGTGCTTTAAACTGTGTAGGTAAATACAATCCCTACTTAACACCCCGTGGTTTCCCATGTGCTTACAGTAGAATCCCAGCTCCATGGGCATTCATGGACCTTAGTTTTGTATCATTAACAAAGCAGATGACTCAGCTGGAGAGGGAGGTAAGCAAGATGCTGACCATCAGGTGCTGCCACAGAGTGGAGAGATCTGAAAAGCTAGTTACAATTGGAATTCAGGCTGTACATGTGGCTCTTGAGGTTTTGTAAGATAGTGGCAGTCTTTCGTTGGGAAGGTCCCCCTGGCCTTGTCAGGGTACCAAGTGCCCCTTTCATTATCAGGCCGTGTGCTTGCTGCTTGGGCCACAGCTGCGTCTCTTGAAGTATAAACTGTTTAAATTTGGGCTCCTCACTAGGGCTGCTCACTAGGGCTGTGCTCTGGCTGGCACAGAGAAAGTGACCTTGTGGTGGCTCTCACACAGCCTCCATGGACACTGTGGCAGTAGGAGTGGCCCTGTCAGAGCTAAGTATGGGTGGAAACCCTGGGATCTTTGGTCTCTGCAGGTGCATGTGTGGTGGGGCCCTGGGCTTTCCCAGTGGTGTTTGGCTAGACTGGCACAGTGGTTTAGACATTTTTCTGTCTTGGTAGGTTTTTCCTTTTCCTGTTCTTTAACAAGAGAGAGAAAGCTGGGAAGACTTTTTTTCCCTACCTGTGCTCACTGGCATTTTGGGGTTAAGAAAAAGTGGAGAGGTCCTCTATGAAAGTTAGAATTTGGCTGGTGATAGAGGCATGGACATAGATGCTGGAGCTCATTTTCAAAATGATTCAAATTCTTACCCAATGGTACTGGAAGGAAAATGTATTGGAGACTACTATGGTTTGGTTCAGTGACCTGAAAGGCCCATGCGTTAACGATGTGGTTACATCATTGGGAGTGTGCCATCAAAAAGGATTGTGTGCCTCCCCCTTGCCTCATAATATGGGCACTTGCTGTGACACACACTTCTCTGTGGTAGCTGCCCTAGTTGAGCCCTAAGCCAATGGGGTTGCCTGCTATGAACCCAAACCTCCAAACTGTGAACCAAAGCAAACCTCCCGACCTCATATGTAGCCTATAGTACGTATTTCATTGTAGGGATGCAAAACTAATTAATATAGAAGCTCTCAAAAGTATTTGAATATGAGAGCAGAAGACCATACAGAGAGATTGAGATGATTTCTGACCAGCAAGGTGCCTACACAACAGGACTCCTGACTTGCGATCCCTCTCCAGGACCCCTGAAGTCAGATTCTGACCACAGGTGAATTCTGAGAAGAGCAAGACCTAATAGGAAGCTCCTGATCACCCATTATTGGCATCTTACAAATAAGTTGCTATGATGCTCAAAGGAAGGTGGTGTTGGGTTTATGTGCAGCTCTAAATTACTTTAAACCTTTCTGGAAAGAAAAACACTCAAAACAAAACTAAGGCAGGTACCTCAATTCCAGCACCATGTTCTGCCACCAGATTCCCTGAGAACACCAGTACCCTGTGCAGTATCTTTATTCTCCAGTCTCCCTCGCCTCCCTCATGCTGCAGTCTGTGTACACTAAGTTGAGGACTCTTCCCTGAGCTGTCAGCTGGAGCCCAGCTGTTTTGTCCTCTGTGTGAGGTATCTTGTTTCTCTGTAAGGAGTCACTCTGGGCTGGTGTGGACTCTGCATTACACAATCACAGAAGGCTTTTAAGCTTTCATTTTAAAAATCAGGTACTTGCAAGTTCTAGAGACAAAAAACTGGCTGTGAATGTAATTCACTTCCCCCTCCCTACTCTGAGGGTGGAGCATGGTGTTTAGAGAGGGATGTGGGGTCTTTGGAGCTGTCCATAGGAGAGCTACCACAGTAATCTCTTTCAATTGCATCAAGGGTTTTAAGGAACCTTGTATATTATAAGGCAATTTCTTTGGTGTGTCTAAAATCTTTTTGGCAAATCCCAAGTATCTGTGGTGGTAGTTTGAAGATGGTGTCTCAAGTGTCCACTCTATAGAAAGCCTGGAAATGATGTCCTCAAGGCGATGTGGTCTAGCCAAGGAGATGGGACTTGAACATGAAGAAATGACTGCTAAACAATGAAAGATTTAAATAATTTAAAACCATAGGTGCCTGCATTAACTGTCCATTGCTATAACAAACACCTGAGATCATCAGCTTGAAAAGGTTGATTGTGGCTCACAGTCTTGGAGGTTTCAGCCCTTCCCTTGACCTGTTCCTTTGGGGCCTGTGGTGAGGCAGCACATTATGGTGGGAGCAAGTGACAAAGCCTAACCACTCACTCTACAGCCAGGAGCAAAAGAGAGTGAGGAAGGGTCTGGGATCTTCAATGCTTTCAGGGGCACATCTTCAATGACCTTCCCCAGACTCTATCTCTTAAGATTCCACCACTTCCCCATGGAAGCACCTTAATAGAAAGCCTTCTTAGCAAGCACAGTCCTTTATGGGACATTCCAGATCCAGAGTACAGTGGTGCCACATGACTAACTGATCAATGACTTGCGTATATCATGTTACACAGAGGGGGGGTTGGAGGAGGAGAACTTTTGCAGACCGGAGGAGTTGAGGTTTGAGCTAGTTCGTGGGAGGAACATGGGATTTGGCTACCCAGTGTGGCCAAATGAGTTGAGTTAGCCTTGCAGAAGGCATGCAGTCACCTCTTGGGGTCCCCAGGAGTTTGGCCCCAGGACTCCCCACAGATGCCAAAATCTGAGAATACATAAGTCCCTTATATACCAAGGCACAGTATTTGCATATAACCTAGGTACCTCCTCCTGTGCACTTGAACCATCTCTAGATTACCTAGAATATCTTATCCAAGGCAAGTGCTTTGTTAATTATACTGAATTTTTTAGGGAATAATGGCAATGAAAAGTCTGTACATGCTCAGGACAAGCATCAGTTCATTTGATCCTCTGTTGCTGCATCCTTAAATGGGGTACTTCAGACCAGCAGGGCTAGGGTGTTCCCAACAAGGCAAATGTCTTGGTTACTTTTCTCTCGTTGCTGAGACAAAATACCTGATGCCCAAAAATTAAGGAAGGAAAGGTTTATTTCGCTTACAGTTTGTGGAGGTTTCAGTCTGTACTTGGCAAGTTACAAGGCAGAGTGGCACATGGCAAAGAGCTACAGCTCATGGCGGCAGAACACAGCAAAGCAACAAGCACACACCAGGGCGGAATGGGGGAGGAATAGCCAGAAGCACCCTCTTTCTCTCCCTTACATATGCAAACTATCCACCCCAGGGCTGGTGTAGCTCTCACACCCATAATCAATTAAACTCTAAAAGCCTGCCCCATGGCCACATGAGGCTTTGGGGGGACACCCAGACAAAAACTATAACTGCAAGCATGTGAATGCTAGAACTCACATACAGATGCTCACAAAGAAATTGAGAGGATCTGTCTCATTCAGAGAAGGAACTAGGTAAACAGAGTAAAGGAGAGAAGTTCCCAGGGTAGGTGGAGCTGGGTTGTGGGAGACTTTGGAAACTAGGCTAAAAATCACCTGGGACTAACTTGTTACTTGATAGATTCTGTGAGGCGTTCTAAGCCCCATATACATATTTAAATTCTTACAATAACCTTCGGAGGCTGCTCCTGTTGTCAGCACATTTTGGAGCTGAGGAAGCTGAAAAAGGAGGCAAGGTAGGTAGGCACCCCATCTGGAGTGAGCTGAGGAACAGCCTGTAAAGAACGGCCAGCCCTATTGCGCTCTCTCCTGCTGAGTTAAGCCATGTTAACTGACCCTCTTGGTGACATCGAACAGTGTGGTGCCCAGGTTCTCAGTGATGGCCAGGTGATTGGTTTCAGGTGTATTTTTTAATTCCTGTGTGTTGGACACCTTGGTGCTTCCTGGGCCTGCGTTTGCTTCTCATTCCTTGAGTTCATGTGGAAAGATAAGAGAAAGGCTCCCCCATGTCTGAGTCCTGGCATGACTGGAAGTGTGAGATGAATTGACGCTAACTCCTGCCAAGTGATTTTGCTGTGTGAAAGACTCTGACCTAGCCATGTGGTATCTTACTTAGGACAAATGGAGAACACGTCCAGCCAATGGGGCTGGGGGATCAGCTAGGAGAATAGCATCCATTTATTCTTTCATTCATTCACTCAACCAGAGTTAGGTGAGGGCCTTCCATATGTCAGGAGTTGAGTGTGATGAATGTACAAATTACTGCTCTGTATGGGAACATTATTAGTGAGATAATTTGAGGCATCTGTGTGAAGAAGAAAATAGACCAGAGTGGTGGAATAGAGATGGTACTGGTCATGAGGAAGGGGCATGAAATCTGAGATGGACTGGAAGGATTGAAAGGATACAATTAAATGAAGAAGAAATAAATGTTCTTGTGAGAAGCAGCAGGAAAGTCAAAGGCCTTCAGGTGGAAACAAGCTTGGGGAGCTGGAGAAAAGGAAGGCCAACACTGACAGGGAAGGTAAGTGGGAAGAGTAACAAGAAATGGAAGCGTGGAGAGGTGGGTGGGTCAGGCTGGCAGGGGCTGTTCGAGTTGGCAGTAAGGAGTTTTGATTTTATTCTGGGTAAAATGGAAAGTCACTGAGGTGTTCAATCTGTGGAATAAAGAAGACTCACTTCATCAACATGTGTCTTGGGGGTTTGAACAAGTTTTGTCAAATTGCCTTTCTGGAGAAAAGCCTGGTGTAAGTTGCTGGTGGCACAGACCTGCTGGTGCAGGTAAGAGTTGGTGGGAGGTGGAGGCCCTTCCATGGGGAGCAGCCCTCCACGGTGGTGCAGAGGGTACACAGCCCTAGGCTCTTCAGTCAGTGAGCAGATTAGAGAAATAAAGATGGGCAGGAGCAGCTCTTGAGAATCGCATATGTGATTTTTTTTGACATGGAGAGATGGAATCCTTGCCTTCATCCTTGAATCTGAGCAGATTTGTAACTATTTTAGACAACAGGGTAAAGGGGTTGGGGATTTAGCTCAGTGGCTGAATGCTTGCCTAGCAAGCTGGAAGCCCTGGGTTTGGTCCTCAGCACCAAAAACAAAACAAAACAAAATCTAGTAATAGACAACAGAGTATGGTGGAGGGACATGATGTGACTCCTGAGGCTAGTCATAAGAAATGACACAGCTGGATGGGACCTTGAGCTGCCACACAACCCTGGAGGCCCCATCTTTCCCAGGTCAGTCACTGGAGCTACACGGCACTTGGGTTGACTGTCCCAGCCAAGAGCAGCCATCCAACCACCCTGCCAAAATGTCATTCATGGGAGTGAAGCTATCTGCCAGTTTAGTCCTACTGAGTGACTTTGTGGCTGTCCCATAAAACAGCTCTTCCCAAATTCCCGGCAATAAATCTGACCCATAAAATCATGAGCTACAACTAAGTCACGGTTGTTTTACACCACTAGGGAGTAGTTTGTTAAGGAGCAATGGGTATGTGGAACAGGTCTTGTTGCTACAATCCCATTCTTTTCTCTTTAACCCATATTTGAGGGGGAAGATCTCTTTGAGGGGGCCTGAGGAATGTGACCCTTTTTAGACTCAACTCCAGGGATAGAAATTATTTATTGATTTATTCTTATTATGGTTTGAGCATTAAATTCTGTCCATAGTCTTGTTTTGAAATTCTGTTTCATTGTTTTTATTTTCTCTTTAAAATAAAATTTTAAAAAAATTTCCCCATAGGCCCAAATGCTAAAGTGTTTCTCCCCAGCTTATGGCATTATTAGGGGCTGGTAGAACTTCTTGGAGATGGGGCCTAGTAGAATGCAATGAGGATATGCTTTTGAAAGGGGTATTGGGACCCCAACAATCTTCTCTTTCTCTTTTTGGCTTCCTGGCCATGATGAGGTTAGCAATCTCTTCTGCCATACACTCCCTGCTGTGATAAAGTACACTGCCACAGGTCAAAGCAACCAGGGACTGAGTCAAAATGAACCTGTTTTCCTTGTACATTGATTATCTCAGATATTTTATCACAACAACAGAAAGCTGACACACACAGCAAACTCCCACCAGCCTCTTGGAAACAAAGTGTGGTAGAGGTAGTGACTGGTTAGTCAATGAGATCGAACATGGTAGTTTTACTGTTGGATCTCAATTTGTGGGTAAATCTGAGAGGGTCAGTGTTGCATTTTAGGTGTTTTTTTTTTTTTTTACGGTACCGGGGATAGAACTCACGACCTTACACTTGCCAGGCAGGTGCTTATGCCACTGAGCTATACCCCCAGCCCAAGTGTTGCATTTTAAATAAACACAGATAAGATCTCATTTGGGCTCTATAAGTACCCTAAGTAGTCACGGGAGTAGGGAAAGAATGGCAATTAAAGAAGTGAGGAGACTTCTGTGGCCAGTGTTTCTCTTCTGAGATGGAATACAAGGATGCCATGTGAAATGGACAAGATGGCTGCACAGGACCAGATTGGACTACAGGGACTCCATCTCCCTTTTCTGACCCCTGTCTTCCAGAATTTGAGCATCCCAGGTATACTTCCTGCAGAAAGGCTGGTTCTTCAGCCACAGCTGACATGAGAGTTATAAGCCAGTGACTCAGAGAAGGCATGATCAGGCCCTGGGGCAGTGACGAGTCAGGAGGGTTCTCAGACAAATATTCCTCAAGGATCAGCCCTTAGGCTATTCCTATGAACATGTACGTCAATGTGTTTAAAAGACTCTGGCCTATCTTTGGAAGAGAACACATTAGGCTACAAATCAAAAATAACAGCATTCCAAGGCCAGAGCTTCTGCAGGACACCAACTGATCTAGCTTTTCTATCATCTTGATCTTGAGATCTGATTCCATTTTGAGACAAAAATATGGGCAACATTCCCAAATACACAAAATCAAAAGTCATAGTCTTTTTCAGCAAAAAAGTTTGTGAAAAGAAAAAGTTATGCTGGTACCAAAACTCCGGTTGACAGGACCACTCTGTGGTTTGTGCTTCTCTAAATGTGTCACCAAATGAATTTATAAGCAAATCCAAGGAAACCTTAAAACAGAAAGAAAACTTCTTGCCACTATGAGCATAGGTAGGGAGCCACCTGCTCCAGGATACTTTGAAGACTCTGTGGCTGCATTTTTTTGGTCTTATGTGTGTTTTATAACTGGATTGTAAGTTATAATCGTCATTCTCAGAGGGGGGATGGCCTGCCTCAAAGCACTACAACACAGGGCACACAAGTACCTCTTTCCCCTGGTGGGTGGTTAAAAACCACAGGAGAGATATCAGCTCTCAGATTCCAAACCCCTGATCAATATAGCACACCCGGGGTGTCTCTGATGGGAACAAGAGTGTCAACAAGGAGAAAGAATCGTGGGCATGTGCATGCCCATTTTGGGGATCCATCCATTATACCCCGGTCCTTTTATGTCTTATCTCTGAAGTACTATATTACTTCCTGTTAAATACTTTCTGAAACATAATTATGACTGTAAAGGGACTTTTCAAGAATATTCATAGCACATATCTGTTCACATGTATTTCTATTATTTTTATTTTAATTTTCAGTTGATCATAGATTCCAAACTATGTAATGGTCAGCTGAAATCAAAATCATGATGATTTTATGGAATTTAAAAATCTTGAAACCAATAATATGAGTTTTCTATTTCTTCAGTTCCTGCTCATCATACTGCCTAATGGGATTATACATTATTGCTATTGATAAATGGATGTAAAGAGTTTTAATGTCTGGGCAATACTTCATTAAAATACAAGTCTAATTCTGGAACCCAGAAAAATAAGAATAGCCAATTGTACATAGTTACTGCAACCTTATAGTTAAATATTTTATAATTCATGCAATTTAATCAATAAGAAAATCAAAAGCCAGCAATGGCAATCTAATTTTTAAGAATTTCTTCTTGAGGATTTTGATAGAGGTTACATAACTGTTATCCCTTTTATGTAAAAATTTGGCAAAACTCAATATTTAAAGTGACATTTAATAATAAAAAAGAACACAACAGTAAAGTTACTAAAAAGAATGTACTGTGAGTAAACACATAAGCCAAAAGATTTACTTTATTTTTGTTTGCTTCAATATTTTGGTATATCGATTACAATGTTGAGAATCTATACTGAATGTAACTATGACCCCAACTATAATCTCAACCCTAACTGTGACTCTAAACCCAACCCTAGTCCTGACCCTAACCCCAATCCCAACCCTATCCTAACCTCAAGCCTAACTCTCGCCCTAACCCCAGTGCTAACCCTTTGTCTGCCTTAATATTTACCACGATCAGTAACGGTGCTACTAATTTAGGCACAATCTCACCACAAATGCAGTCTTTGTCGTATCGTTTTATGAATCCGAGTTTGAGGCGATGTTAGCATTCCCTTCCCTGGAAAGAGGAAACTTGTGCACAGAAAGGTTAAGTGCCTTGTGTGGATTCAGGCAGGACTGCCGTCTCCCCAGCTCTGGCATGCTGTTCCATTTATTATTTCTCTTTATTGCCTGTGTGTTGGCAATAAAGTCGGGGTCATAAAATTAGAGTGTGGTCATCCCGTATGGTTTCCCAAATTTCCATGTCATGTTGGGAAGCTCAGAAGTTCCTGATCAATGCCAGTAGATAATCTCAACAATCTTAGTTCAAAGTTGTATAGATTGACAGAACACAATTCAAGAAAGTGTGGGGTGAAGTAAAGCAAAGTTTGACATTTTGGGGGCAAACATGCTTTGTCTGGAAGAAGTGTTAGTAATTGCAGGCAAACTTACAATCTTGAGTGCTTTCCTCTTGCAGGAGAAGCATGTAAAGCCGGCAGCCCAGGACCCCTGCAGCCTAGGACCACCCAGGGAGAGACACACAGCGAGAGAGGGGTGTTTATCACCAGCAGGCAGGAGCTCAGGACCTGCTCAGGCATCTGCCCTGCCAGCAACACGTCTGAGCCTGAGCAGGCTGCACGGGGCGGCCACCCAGCTCTGTCCCCAGCAGCCTCCTGAAGCCTCAGCCAACCAGCAGGTGGTTTGACATTTTTTTCTTGCACCCCTTCCTAAGGGACAAGGAGTGGCTGTCTTTGAAGAGGGAAAACTCAAGGAGTTCTAACCACAGAAGCAGCAGAGAAGTTTTCTTTGTTGTTCTTCCAGAGCAGGGCTCTAATTTAAAAAAGAAAAACCAAACAAACACTTCCCCTCACATGCCTGAAAATAATATTCTCCCAAAGTACACCATCTAAAAAAATACCTGTTTTTATTGCAGTGCCAGGAAATAGCTTCATGGCATTCGTACCTACCTCTTAGTCACTGCTACTTGTATGCGAGTCATGTGTGATTTTTACAGCCGCCTGCTGGGGTGGGTGTGGTGATATCCCCATGACACAGATGGGAACAGGTGACTACCAGTTTAAGGTCACACAGTTGCTAATTTTAGCCTGAGTCCCGCTGACTCTCAAGCTCATGCTGCTGAGCGCTATGTAGAATTTTATCCCAGAACCTGGTGTTCTGGCCTTCATGGCGATGACTGCATCCAAAAAAGGGGCAGTTGTCCTTACCTGGGAATTCTTTTGGCCTGCATCCTCCAGGAACATTTGGGACAGTCTGGAGACCTGTTGGATAGTCACAGCTTGTTACTGGCCTCCAGTGGAAAGAGGCCAGCCTCGCCAGACAGAGAATGACTGCGCTGAACACATCCATAGTGTCAGGTCCAGAAACTGTGTCGCGGGAGCTTCTGTTTCATGACATTTACATTTGACGTGCCTTACTAGGTTGTGAATAACTAGAAAGAGAGGAAACTGGGGGGTGAAAGCTGCAATGTGAGCTGGGGTTCATGTGCACAAAAGGATTGGGAAACTGAACAAAACCCCACAGCGCTTTCTCCTTACACCCAGGGCTGGGTACAGTGAACACTGGTGGGTGCCTTCCTGGTACCCTGTCACCCATTTCTGTTCCCCTCTTATAGAGGCCGCTGCTGGCTCCCTGAGGGATTCTGGTGAGATGACCATGAGCTCAGATCCTAGAGTGGGGATGGCGCAGAGGCTCAGTGATCAGCCCATATGGGAGTCTTGGTTGAGAGACAGGGAGATGGGAAAGGGCCTGTGACCTCTGCGAAGGGAACCTTGGGACATTTGCTGGGAATGCTGGTCAGGCGCTCTCCTCCTGACGGGGGAGGGAGGCAGGGCCTAGAGTTAGGCCTGGCTTTGGCTACTTTTCTCCTGTGAGGGGAGAACAGTGCCAAGAAGATGAGAGAAAATGGAGCCAGAACCCCAAGGCCACTGAGAAGCCTGTCTTTAAGTGTTTCCCGAAGGCGGTTGGACCTTTGGTCTGTCCTCTGTTTTAGTTTGAGTTCCTTGGATGTTGCTTTCTAATATTTTTCAACAAAAGCAGTTGGGTAACTTGGGGCACAAATGTCTCCCTCTCAGCACACTGGAACTACAACATGGACTCAGGTTCAGTGCTGGCTGCCTGCTGCTCCTTTGGGGACGTCTCCCGAGGGGACCATGATGGCTCTGTCATTGATCTTGTCTTCTCGAAACTCCCCCTCACAAAGCTGACTTCCCTTGGTGGGCTTCACCGGAGAGGACCCTGGTGCTGGTGGGTGAGCAGGACCACAAAGGGTAGGTGCTCACTGGGTCTTGCTTACCTGTGGGAGCCTGGGCCACAGAATGATGACTGAGTCGGTGCCTGAGAGACGTGCAGCCTAGCACTGGCTCGCATTCCCCTGGGCTGGCTGAGCATCTCTGTGGACAGGCCTCCCCTGGTGGGCTTCCTAATGGGCTCCCCAAGGCTGAGGCCCACCTCATTCTTCTGTGCCTGTGAACCACAGCTTATGCAGGTGCCTTTGCTTGGAAAACCCACCATGGGCTGATCCCCAACCCTCTCCTCTGGCTTCAGTGCCCCTCTCCTTAAAGCTCTCCTGTACTACCTGAGTGCTTTGTTTACTGACTAGAAGGCCTGAATTATCTGGTGCTTATTTATTACCTATCCAGTTGTAGAAGACAGCTTGTGCCTGGTGTGCTCTTTTTTACAGGATGTAATTGAAATATATGATGAATATTTAAATTAAATTGAAAAAAATTATAGTAAAAGACATATTGCCATCAATCTCCTCAAAATACTCCCCTTGCCTTTGAGCACGCTTTTGTCATTGTTCTTGCCCCTTTCTGAAGCGGTTCTGGAAGTCTCTTCCATGAGTGTCTTTCTGAGGTATGATAAAATATATAATGAATGGTGCTGCCGAGTGTCATCTAACAGAATGGCAGGCTTGTAAAAGCACGACCATGTGTCCTCACCCACCTTATTTACTGGATCTGGCATTGTGTGACTTCTGACCCTTCCTCAATGTCAAAATGACAACGAAAGGTACATGTTGTGAATGGATTCAGGACACTGAGGCAGTCACAACACAAGACCCTCATGAAGGAGGACTTTCGGAACTGTTTCAAACAGTGGCGAAAACAATGGGGCAAATGTGTTTGGAGCAAGGGGGATTTTGAAGGGATTAATGGCAAAGTACCTTTTACTGCAGTAATTTTAAAATTTAAACTGTTTAGATAACACATTGTACTCTGTGCTGTGTGTATGGATATTTGTGGTCTGAAAGGGTCACAGGACCTGGATACGGAGCAAGACAGAGTTGTGTAGTCAGGAGTTGTTACCTGGACATAACAGGAGCTGTTGCTTTGCATGATGGTGTGGTTTGGGTATATTAATGCTTAGCCTCCAGCCTGTGGTATTACTGGGAGATCTACCTGCCAACGGAACCACAGGCTGGGGACCAAACTCTTAACACTGGCCTTTCAGGGGACATTCCAGATCCCAAGCATAGCAGGAAGGCTGCCTGCTCAGAGCTGGGTAGGAAGAAGAGGCTCCTGTAAAAATTTAAACCTGCTGCAGCCCATGTGCAGTGTGGGTTCACGTGCTCACTCACGTGGCTTGGGGATCTTGAGGCAAGAGGTTAACACAAGACGTAAGCTAGACCTGTGCAACCGTATCATGATGTCACAGAGCCCACAGTTCTGATGCAAAGCTCTGCATTATCACCATTCTTCTGCAAAAGCCTCCAATTCCCGGAGACTCTACACAGGACAAACACAGCTGACAGGATACCCTGAGTACTTTGTTCAATAGAGTTAAAGAGATGAGAGAAGTAGCAACTTCTCTGTAGCAACACTGAGATGTTACCTAGACATAAGAGAAAGATGGCAGTGGAGGGCCAAGTACAAATTCCAGCAGGAAAATAAACAGTGCTGATATAAAAAGAATTCAGGGCAAGGATGAAGCAAGAAATTAGTCCTGACCGGGAATCACCAAAATCTCACCACAGCACTACGAGACTGGCAATGCTGTTCCCTCGCTGACCCAGGTGAACACGGCTTTGGGCAGGGTAAGAAATGCCCTCAGGGTGAGTCTGCCTGGGCAGCGTTCTGGGGCTGGAGTTCACATCCTGTGAGAGTGAACTGTATACATCGCTTCTCTGCTCCAGTTTCAGTGGTATCATGATGGTAGCCTGCAGTTGGTCATGGTGAGGGTATTTACACCACAGAAATGGGCAAATGTTATAATCAGGTCTTTAAATTTTTATTTTATTATGATTCTCAGAGAGTGTCCATTGTCAAACATGTACCCACACAGTACACAGATCTTTTCAATCAGAAGCCACCATGCAGCCCCTACAGAGGGCTCACAGGTAACAGATGACAATGAGGCATGCAGGGTTTAAATTGGGTACTCTGGGGCTAGGGGTATAGGTCAGTGGCACAAGTGCCTGCCTGGCAAGCACAAGGTCCTGAGTTCGATTCCTGATACCCAAAAAGTAATAATAATAAAATAAATAAATAAATAAATAAATTTGGTACTCTGGGGAGCTGTATTCCCTTGTCCAAAGTGAGCAGCTGCTGTGAGACCCAGCTGACTCTTGTTATAAGTGGGGACATGGACCCAGTATTAACATCTGATTTTTTTCTAGAGAATCTGCAAGATCCAAAATTTTACATGAAATCTCAATTTTAAAACACTGGCAAGAGATTAAAAAAAAATTTCAAATGTTACTGAAGCCAAACAAACACATCTGTTGGCTGGATTTGGCCACTGGCTGCCAGTTTGCAATTTCTACTTTTAATCAAGAAACTCTAGTGCTTTGTGTCATTCCTCCTTTCCCTAAACGCAATTTTAGTTGTCAAGATCTGGTATAAATCACGCAATTTTCTCCATGTGCCAACCCCAGGCTTCCCCTCTACAAGCCACCTTCTGCACACATCTCCACCACCTTCAGAACGTACATCCCGCTTGACATTCTTTGTGCACATGTCTTCCCCATTCTGGCTGCTTGTATTCCCCTGAAGATCAAGTTCTACAGCTTGGGCATCTTTCTATCCCCAGAAATGTCCAGCACAGACCTCTGTATATAGAAGGCCTTCAGTAAATATTGGGTAAAGATTAAAACTGGAAATTCACTAGATGTTAATTTGAATCACATTTTGTGCTTGCTCTGAGAATTGTGACTCATCTACTCAGTGAGAAACATGAAGAGTTTAGATGAGGAACTTCAAAGTCAAAATGACAGTGTTGGAAAGACAGCTCCTCGTTCCCTGGTCTGTGAGATTCATTCCAGGGAAATCTTTCTTTTTCTGTGTGTGTAGAGGGGTATGGAAGGAGACATCCTATTCAAGCTCTGTGGTCCAAAAAGGAGGTTTTCCAGAAAGGAGTACCCGTGCTAATTGTGGCTGAGTGAGTGAATAGAATATAAAGCATTTTCCTGCTTAAGTTTTCCTCTTTTAATCAAAATAGAATTTCTTGTTAAAATCAAAAGCTTTCTTAAAACTATTATCTATGTTTACTAACATAAATATTTAATAGAATGATTAAATACCTTTGAAAATAGAATTATTGTAGAGTAAGCTTTGAAAGAATACAGGCACTTTGATGAAAATCTCAAATTAAAATTTGACAGTTACTACCTTCCCTCTCATTTTCTTATGTGGTTTTAAATAAAGAATCTTTGCTTCTTTCTCTCACCTTCGGTTCTGCAGAATTGTACAGCTTAAAGCTCAACAGCTCTTAAGCAGTTCTCCGCGATTTTTGAATGTCCTTGGATAATCCTTCTCTAATTCCTTAATGCTAATTCCAAAAAAAGAATTGATTATCTTGAAGTGCCAAGAAGTACAAGTATTTCTTTCTTTCATAGACAATGTTAGCTA
The DNA here is from genome assembly GCF_000276665.1 of Chinchilla lanigera. NCBI lineage: Eukaryota > Metazoa > Chordata > Mammalia > Rodentia > Chinchillidae > Chinchilla > Chinchilla lanigera. Next base: position 23,046,737 of record NW_004955422.1, on the reverse strand, counting down.
CATACCTTCTGTTCCTTAGCTCATAGTTTTTCTAAACTGGAGTAATTGTTACCCATCCAACACCGGCCCTTGTCCCAAGTCTTCACTTTTGACATGTACAGGTGAGAGTGACTTTATTTTGCTTCAGAATCTTCACTCGAACTAGTCTTCTGCCCTCAGATGGTTTCTGTTTTCTGTGAAAGAGCTTAGCATCAAGAAAATCTCCATCTTCCCAATACTGTTGTGTTAAACACAGATTTAAACAAAATAGTGAAAGGATATTAAATATTGATACAAAATTTTTCTTCTTGTGTTAGTCTTTAAGTCCATTATTTGCTGAAGATCAAAAACTCAGTAGCAAAGCATATCCTTAGCATGAGCAAGGTCTTGGCTTCAACCCTGGCTTGGCTTCAACTGTAAGAAAAAAGGTAAAAATGAAAGCATAAATCAGTCATCTTATTCAAATCTACTTGCAAGTATATATTAAATATGGGATCTACTTTGAGCCACTGCATGAGTTTTTAAATTATAGAAATTTAGTCTGAAGATGGGATTAGAAATAAGCTATAAAGATAGGTAAGAGTAAATTGAATTTTCTTGTCATAGAAAGATTTCAACTCTACTATCTTCTTGAGTTACCTCATTTCAAAACCATTGGAGATTCATGAGCATGGTGCCCAAACTTGTTTAAAAAAAGGTAATTCATCAATTCATTCAGCAAATGTACATTGTGGGCTCAGTCTGCTCAGGAATTGACTATGTAGCTGGAAGAGGAATGGAAATTGCCTGTAGAATAGTTTTGAACCTTGATCGTGTTATTATTACCATCTCAATTTAACATCAGCTGTTGAATGTCTTTGACATCTAATACATGTTTTCAATAGCCCATGAGAGGTGATTTCTATCATACCTAAGACCTAAGTCAGTTAAGTCTGAAAGGAGAGTTTTCATAAAATGTGAGCTGCTCATTAGGGTCAGTTCACTCAGCCAAAGCCGGCAGTTTCTCCTCATTTTCCCCTTGTCTTCTGGCTCATCAGATTGTACCTTATAACAGACAAAGTCTGGATGTGTTTGGTGGAGGCAAACTGATCACCATACCTGGAGCTGTTATCTCTGCTCCTCTTGGGTAAAACTGCGTCTTTACTGGAAGTGTAGGAGCTTTCCTTCATCATGGCTTGGATTAATTAATCTGAAATCATGTTAAGTTAAATAGTTAAACCATGTTAAGTTGATTTGTTTGGTCATTGATAACATTCTTTTCATCTACAGTCATGGTCTAGCTCTGGAATATCAATGAGTTACTATTTTATAAGATGGTACACTTTGCACAAGAGTGGTAGGGATTGACCTGAATCCAATCCTGTCCTTTGACTGGTGAGAGATCAGGACTCAGAGACGTGGAATGAATTCCTAGTGCTTCAGAGCTGGTCAGAGACCAGGATCCCACCTTTTAGTCTACTCAAGAAGAATAATGCTCTATATTCCAATCCCACACTTTGTGGCTATTATTACCCTATTACAGTTATAATTGTAGAATATTAATTTCACTGGTATTATGTGTATTTACCAAATATGAATGTCTCAGATGTTCTCCCTGAAAGATATCTTTTTCCTGTCAACGGATGAGTGGTTTGGAGTCGGCATATTCTGAGAATGCTAAGCATTTGCTTGTCAGCTTAGCCAAAAGAGACACCCTGCTTAGAGCACTGGACCTTTCCTCAGCCTAGGAAAATGTAAACCAAAAGGGATGTGGATGTAGGACGCACTGCCTCATTCTTGTACTTTGAGTGAGTTGATCTGGGGTCTTTGCACTTCCTGAGTTTATTCAACTGAGCAGGAGAAGTAGCAGGACTGTGAGGGAAAGTTAGAAGTAAACACATCCAGACCCAGGCAAAGCAAAATTGAATATGCTTATATGGTAATAAGGGAATAATTCCTTGATCTGTTAGGTGGAATTAGTCAATAGCAATCTACTTTTGACTTACAGAAATGATAATTTTATATGGCTTAATCAAACATAATTTTCCTTTTCTTCCTTCCTCCCTTCTGATCTTCCCCACCCCTGGTGAATTCTTTTCCCTGCCCTAATCTGGTGGTAGAATCAATTGTCCGATTTACTATTAAATCTGCACTTACTGGAGCTGAGGGTGTAGCCCAATGGTAAAATCCATGTGTAGCATTTGTGAGACCCTGGGTTCCACTCCCAGCATTGAAAATTAAATAAAAAGATCCACATTTACCTGACTTTCCTTATCATAAAGGCTTCCAGGCTCCTTTGAGAATGTCAAAGCTTTGCTCCTTGAAAGGCAAAGTAGATTAAACTTAGGTCTAACAGGACACTCAAACATCACTCCTAGGTCCAAAGGAGAACACGCTCCTTTGTTCATTCTCCTCTGCCTGCTGGTCCCCTGCACTGTTATCATGTGTGCATGGATGTTATCACTTCACTGGAAGTTGTTTGGCCCTGTGGTAGGGTCAATATGCTTCATATGAACTGATCTTGAGCAAGTTGAGATGTACCGCCTCCATCTACTTAATATATAATCGTATGTTTATATGTTCATTAATAAATCAATGTGTATTATAGGCTTCTATTTTTACTTTTCACAAAGATGTAGGTGAGATATCTATCATCTATCTATCTATGTAGCTATCCATCTATCTTTTTTTGGCACCAGGAATTGAACCCAAGGCCTTGTGCATGCTAAGCATGTACTCTACTACTAAGATATACTCCCAGCTAAAGGCGTATTTATCTTAGTATATAAAAGTCCATTCAAAAATTTATTGATCTCTTTTGTTCTACTTAGTAGTGTGAAGCACCCAGATGGGCAAGTAGAGCCATAAAGGTATGTGAATATATTTCTGTATTTTATATCTATGCATCTATTATCTATTATCTATCTATCTATCTCTTACTTTTCTTGTTGTTGCTGTGACTGAATACTTGACACCCACAAGTTAAAGGAGGGAAGGTTTATTTCAGTTTATTTTCAGGTTTCAGTCCATAATCAGCTGGCTCCAAGGCAAGGCTGCATGGCAGAGGGCCATGGCAGAGGAGAAACAGTCCATGGCAGGTCAGACAGGAAGCAGTGAAGCAAGCCTCCGGTTCCCTTTTATCTCATCCAGGCTATAAGCCTTCTGGGTGGTGACACCCACTCCCAAGGTGGGCCTTTCCATTATCCACACCCAGAACTATGCTAAACCAGCTAGTGGACTAATCCACTATAACATACCCTTAATCCCAATATTAGACACTCTAAATCAGTGATGGCAAAACTATGGCAAAACTATGGCACATGTGATGCAGTGGGAATGCACAACCTTCTCTGTTAGCATGCAAGTCACGTTGCCCCAGCAGCCTAGCATTGGATAACAATTGTTTTTTCTAAACTAAAACCTCAGTATTCATGTTTAATTGCAGTGTTGGAACTTTGTGATAAATAAATGGGTTTTGTGTTGCAGTTTGGGCAGTCAGTCTCTAAAAGCTTCACCATCACTGCCCTAGATCCAGGCAGCTCCAAAAAGCCCCACCTATGAGTCCATGACACTTTGCAGCTGACATCAAGATACAAATGACCATATCTATCTCTAACTCTATCTCTATCTCTATCTCTATATCTATATCTATCTACCTGTATTTCTGTCTATTCCATAAATATCCTTCTAAATGTGAATATGTATAAATACTTATCAGACAGGACTATGTGGAAGAGGAGGCTATGAAGGTCTCAGTCTTGGATGAATGACTTTAGAGACATCTCTGACCTCCTGCTGTGCTGGTGCAGAGTTCCCTGGCTGGTCGATGGCTTCAGTGAGGCCCTGGCACCTCTATCTAGTGCCCATAAGATCCTTACAGGTTGGCCTCTACCACACTAGAGCTAAATGGGCATTCAGTGCCTCATTAGAAAAACAAATAGATCATTTGAACTCCTCAGGGGCCAAAGCTGTGTGTGATCTATGGGCTCAGGTCAGCTGACAGGGGCTGCTCATGGGGTGGGGGGAGGTAATCCCACTGCAAGCTTGGGGGCCCCAGATACTAGGTTGACTTTCAGATAAGCCTCCCTCAGGATATCAACTGATTGTCTCTGTCCTTTCACCTTAGAATGGGGAGACAAGGAAATTTGCCACATAGCAGGAGTGAAGGTGGGGTCAGCCATGAAGGCCCACAGGCCCTTGTTAGGGAACTGTTTCTTAGTTGCAGTAGTGATGGCTCTAGAGAAGCACTCAGGGTCCTCAGAGAGGAAGGCAGCATGAAAGGAAAAAATCAGTGGCTGCTATTATTTGCTTTGTAATAGGTTTGATTGGGTTTGAACAGATTTGATAAATAAAACTGGACTTTAAAGAAAACTACTTTTGGCTGTGGTTGGAATGATGACCCTTAAAGTTCTTCCTGAGTTTGGAACTCGACAATACAACCCATAGCATGCAGGCTTCTCCCTCCTTGGCTGGCAAATACATGATCCAGGGCCCTGCCTTTTGATTCAGTCAAACATATTTACTGAGCATCAGCTAGACACCAAAGCTTATTCTAGGCCAGTAGATTTCAAATGTTGTGTCTAGCCCACTGGCACTAGCGTCACCTGGGAACTTAAGAGGCAGGCAAACCCAGGTCCACCCAAACCCACTGATGCAGAAGCAGGGCTGGCCAGCACTGGACCTAAGAAGCTCCCAGGTGACTGTGACACAGCCCTGAAGAGGCGGAGGACTGTTCTAGGGCTGGGACAGGAACAAAGGAGAAAACGGTGGGTGTAGCTTCCAGGGCTCTGCGGCTGCCTGGAAAGGATCATACAACGTGCTGACACACTAGTGTTTAAAAATCACATACACACATGCGCACACACACATGCACACACACATGCGCACACACACATGCACACGCACATGCGCACACAAAACAACTTTGTCAGCCAGAATGAAGAAATGATGAATTTATGTTTTGGTGAAATGTCACTACGTCCTATGAAGCTAAGTTACATATTAGGAAATTCTGGAATTGTTTAGCCATGATATAATGTTATAATTTCACCCTGAACGGGTTCTAAGAGCCTTAATGAAGATTTTTCTCCTTTCTTCTAGTTCATAATTACCTCCCACAATGGAATTTTAACACTAGAAAATGCTCTGTGGTATAGCCTCCATCTGAAAACCAAGGGCAGTGGAAAGAGCCTCATATCAGTGCTATTGAAAAGCAAGACCAGCTCTGTGTTGGGTCTTCCTTCTTCTCTCCCTCCCACTCCTTTCTTCTTTCCTTCCTTCTTTTATTTATTTATTTATTTTTTCCAGTACTGGGAATTGAACTCACAACCTTGCGCTTGCCGGGCAGGCGCTGTGTTGCTTAGCTAAATCCCCAGCCCCTTTCCTTCCTTCTTACTTTATGTAAAACGTGTTCGATCTGATGAGACCTTTCTACTTTCAGGCGCCAGTCTAAATTTATCTCCTACATATCCAGGTTCTTTTAGAGAAAAGAAAACTTTGAGGAATAGGATTGCCTTAAATGCAGATTGGGGTGACAGCCCCTGTAGACCTGGCTTTCTAAGTCCCCATCAATCTATGTCATGTGGTGGTTGTACTTGCAGGTGGGATGATGACCTGGCGAGGGAGAGCACCTTGCTTCAGACCCAGCCAGTAAATGGGGGAGGAACCAGAGCCAATAAATGAACCCAGAGCTTCTGTGTCCCACCTCACTCCCCAGTGCCTGTAGGCGTTATGTTTTGCTCTGCTATCGTCACGTTTTTGCCTGGCCTGTCTCACCTGTGCCCAGGAGCACTGGCTCGAGAGATGTCACCAAGGTCGGCCAGGTTTATCTCTGGCCTCTACCCCTTTGGCCACTCTGTATTGCTATCTACTTGGGGTTACCAGTGAAAGTATGCTGCCAAGGAAGATCTGAAGATGGGCCCCAGACATCTGTAGCATAGGAGAAAGCACCAGTGGTAGAACTTCAAGTGTCAGCTGCCAGGTGGGCAACCGAGGATCCTAGGCCGTCTTCCTCGGAATCAGGGCTCTGGTAGGCCACCAGGCCCTAGGACCTGGGTCTCCATCCCAGGTGGTATTGACTTCTACTCGGAAAACACAGCAGCTCTTATTGCAGCAATTAGTGCAAATATTGCCTTCTTCATACCTTTCAAAGTTAGAGATGTTGTCACTGGGCAGGAGGCAAGGGTAAGGAACCCAACTCACCTACCCATAGAATAGATTCTCAGTTTACCGGCGCCTGTCATAGAAGAATAATTTTCAGGATTAGTCAGCAAGAGGTACAGGAAAGACTTTATTAGGTAGAAATTAAAAGATGCACACTCAAAGAAATAGAGTGTGGGCCTGCAAGAGAGAAAGGGCTTATTTCCTGGAACTGGGAGGGATAGAAACCCCAAGAAAAGGTGACCTACCCTCCAGAGGAAGCTGGCCCATATTACAAGTATAAGCCCAGTTTTAAATTTTTTTCTGATAGTGCCAGGCCTGGTAGCACATGCCTGTAACCCCAGTACTCGGGAGGCTGAGGCAAGAGGATTGTTGGGCGTTTGAGACTAGCCTGGGCTACAAAGTGAGCTCAACGTCAGCCTGCACTGCATAGGGAGACCCTGTCTCAAAAAAGGCAGAAAAACTTTTTTCTTTTTTTTCTGAGATAGGTAATTTGAGCATCCTTTGGATTCTCTCTACTTGTTCCTTTATCTTAGTGCCCAGTTCCTGCTCTTTCTCAATTAAGCCGGTTTATGGACTTTCAGTATTCCTGAGGAATTTTGGGTGTGTTGGGTCTGGAAGGGAAGAAGCCTCAGCTGAATCAAGTGGATGCTGATTACATCGCCTTGGGTGACTTTGTCTGTGTCGCTGAAGTTGCAGTCTTCTTAAAAGCATAATTTTTAACATCATACTTTCCTTGTCTCCATTCTTCCTGTCTTTTATTTCTTCTATTCTACCTCACTTTGGTTTTGGTTTTTTGGTTTTGGTTTTTGGTTTTTTGGTTTTTCTCTGGTACCGGGAACCGAACTCACGACCTTGCGCTTGCCAGGAAGGCGCTTTTGCCGCTGAGCTAAATCCCCAGCCCCTATTCTACCTCACTTTGACAGGAGGGAAATTTCTTCCCTGAACAGGTGAGTGGCATATAAATGTCGAACAGGAGATAATTCATACACCGAAGTTGATTCTCTTTGCACAATGGAATTTATCTGATGTGGAGCACAGGGGATTTTTAGAGCACAGAAGCTGCTTTGTGTGGTACTTCAAGGATAGACAGGTGTCCTGAAGCCCTTGTGTGAGCTATGGGACCAGGACCGGTCACTACAGGGTCAGCAGTTGCCGCAGGGTACGTTTCCTGTGTGAGACGCTGGTGGTGGGAGAGGCTGGGGCCAGCTGGGAACTCTGCATTCTGCTCCATTTGGCTGTGAACCCAAAACTGCTCTAAAAATGAAGTCTGCTTAAACAATAAAGAGGATTTATCCTTAGAGAATAAAAAAAAATGGTTCTTAAGACTAATATACTCCTCCTCAATCTGTGCAGCGCGTATCACCCAGCTGTTGGGAAATTATTAGAGGAACTTGGATGTCAGTCAGTTATCATTTTTGAAAACCCTAGCTGATTTAAAGGGTAAAGGACAAGTAGATAAGAAGTAAAGGCCAGTCAAACTGACCCCTCTAACTAGGCCCAGGGCCATTTATCAGCCTCTGGGAAAGCTTTAGGAGAATGGAAAACAAAAACAAACACTCAACCCTCCCTCAACTTTGCAATAATAAAAGAATCCGGCCGGCAGTTCCTTATTCAAGACATTGGTCATCTGTCAGAAAAATGCAATGGTGTAGGGCATGCTAAAAAAATATCCAAGGCAATGAAGGGCTTGCTTGATTTTATTTCGTTTCAGTGAGGTTTGAGGTTTCCCAAATCGCCTGCGCGTTCACGAGCTGCCCGCAGGGCTTGGAATCAGGCTCTAAATTGCTGAGCGGTGAACACGCAGACCCCAGGGCCCAGGCCGCCTCCCCTCCCTGGGACAGCCCTGTGGGCCGCCATCGGAAAGGCCATTTGGAAGTCCATCTGGTTCTTTCAAAAACAGCCTTGTTTGTTTGCCTTTCGGTGACATTCTGTTTATTCAAACCTCTTTTCTCTTCGGAGAAAGAAAGCTTAACATTTTTTCCTTTCTTTTTTTTTTTTTTTATGATCTGCTTTTCTTTATCACCATTGCAGATGAGAAGCATAAAAACTCCGAAGACAAAATAAAGGAAAACGTAGAGCCCCGAGAGAAAGCGGTGGGAGGAGGGAGCTCGCCTCGCGGTGGTGCGGCCCGGGCGCTGCTGGTACCACACGCATTCCGGAGCAGGCTGGGGCGCTTGAACACACAGCCTGTCATTTCCTCCCGGCGACGACGTGGGTGGCCGCTGTGAAGACTCACTGTCTCGTCCCCTTCAGGACCTACCCTAGCTCAGCCCGCTCGGCCCCACGGCCAGCGGGATGTTTGCTGTTTAAGTAAATAAACTGGTCGGAGGCTCGGGCTGGCTGCAAAGGCCCCGGAGCAGCTCAAAGCAGGGAAAAGGCCCACCAGCCAAGCCAGCCACCGATGCCACCCACTGCGACGCCCGCTCCCAGGCCCCGACCACTTGGTGCCGGGCAGCCCGGCAGTGGCAGCCCGCGCTTGGCCACTCCAGGAGCCGAGTGTGTCACCGCGGAGGCGGTGACCAGGGCTCTCCCTGGAACTTCCAGGAAACAGCCGGGGGCGGGGGGCTGTGTCTGACGCCCCCCTCCCCCTTTCCTCCGCTGTCCCCGTGCTCGCTGAGGCACTTGGGCACCTTGTGCTGTTTTTTCAGATGTTCCATTGGGTTCTTCCCGGCCCACTGGCTGAAGGCTCCTTTGTGTGTTTTGCTGGGAGCTGGAGCCCGGTGCTGCTCCAAGGGTGGTCTGGGGGCCCCTAGCGGCAGCTTCACCTAGAACCTCCTTAGAAATGCAAATTCTCCGGGGAACGAGACCTCCCAGAAGGGCTCACTAACCTGTGTTTACCAGTCTTCCTGCTGTGAACTGTGGAGCTAGGCTATGCTCCCAAGAGCTGGTCTTTTGTCTGCTTTCAGTACTCCTGGGTCCCCAGAAGCCAGATGACCGCCTGCAAACAGCAGGTGCTTAATACGCAATTTACAAATGAACAAAGGACCCATGTGAGAGGTGAGTTAGGGATTTGAATTAGTGATTTCCTCCTGCTTTTTTCCCTGCAAGTTCATCTCTGTCCTGCTCCACAGCCACTAGCCCAGCAGAAGCCCTGGGTTTGTTGTGGATTTTGTAACTCTTTTGCCTTGTTGGGGAGAATTAAGCCTAGAGCAAGGTCAGGGATGGAGGACAAGGAGGGGTGTGGGATATAGAAAATATCCTTTCAGAAACAGACTCCACAGTCTTCCCTCCCACCAGCGGCATTCATGTTGCCGTGTGCACACTCATTTTCTCTCTGTCCCTACCCCTGTCTCTGTCTGTCTCTCCATCCTCCCAAACCATTTATATCAGTCAGCTTTACATCACTGGGTCAAATCACTGACACCCACAACGTGAAGGAGAGGAGGTTTGTTTTGGCTCGTGGTTTCAAAAGTTTTGGTTTCAGACTGTGGCCAGCTGGCTCCAAGGCAGGCACATCATGGCAGAAGGCCTGGCGGGGCACAGATGCTCATTTCATGGCGGCCAGGGTGCACAGAACAGGAAAACAGCACCAGAGAGTGGTGGGAGGAGGGAGCTCTCTGGTTCCAGAGAGGAACCAGATATACATCCTGAGGCCGCACTTCCGTGAGTCAATCTAAGGGTTTCTTCAAGTTGACAAAACACCATTAAATGTATGTGTGTATGTTTAACTTAAAGAAAAACTTGAAAAGTTCCTGATTAAAAACAAAGTCCCTTATATAGCACAGTCTAGCATCCAGGTTGCCCCAACCAACCTGGGTATTAGTCAACACCTGAAGCTTAGACAGGAGCTCATTTCAACTCCTCTGCTTTGTGCTCCCTTTGACCCTGTCCAGATCTGTTCCCTGACATGTGCAAATGACCTGTTGTCATAGGAAGTAACTCCTAACCCATTAGATGTGCCAAGCTCCTGTCTCATGACTCTGAAGAATGGAGTGAAAGAGCAGGACAAGTTCTACTAGAAGAAAGCCCCTGAGAGGCAGGAGGGGTTTTGAAAGGGTGTCGCAGCTGAAGCTCTTTGTCTAGGGGATTTTTAAACAGTAAAATCACGTCACAGGTTATCTGGGTCAAAAACTATAACCAACCTACAGGATTATAACACAATCACTTAGCTAATATTGTCTTACTAGAAAAACAAGGTACACAGCAAGGGTAATTGTCTAGTTGTCTTACTAGAAAAACAAGGTACACAGCAAGGGTACATAGCATGAACCCTTGAAGAACATGAACCTATGAAGAGGAAAGGCATTTCTGGAAGGGGCAGGAGTGAGGGTCATCTGTCTACATGTTCATTATGCTGTTTCTACATGTTTGCTACACTGTTCAGGTTACCGGACCAGTTGGTGTTGGCTACTGTACAGTTTTGAGCTGTTATTTACCTCTGGGGAGGCTGGCGGGCCTAGGCATGCTGTCTACATCTTGGGGCCTAGATTTTATTGACTCAGCCCTCGACCAGAGGCTTGGTTCTGACTCTGTCTTGGGCCCTGTCCCTTTGTGATTGCCTGTGCACCTCTACCTGACTTTGCAACACTGTGTGTCAGACACTGGTTATGTGTGAGCGTGGCCAACAAAGGAGACTGTGTGTCTGTGCTCGTGGCACTTCTGCTGTAAATGCAGAGACAGGTGGTCGAATAATTCTAATTAAAGAAAAGGTAACAAGTGAGGCCAGCAGATAGCAAGTTGGAGCCCAGCCTGGGCAATTTAGTAGATGCTATCTCAAAATTTTGAAAAGGGCTGGCTATGCAGCTCAGTAGTAGAGTGCTTCCCTAGCATATGTGAGGCTCAAGGTTTAGTCCCTGGTATTAAAAAAAAAAAGAAGCATTAGGAAAGCATTATTTAAGATTCTTTGTACTGGAAATTGAACACACAACCACCACTTGCCAAGTAGGTGCTGTGCCGCTGAGCTATACCCCCAGCCAGGGTGGAAGCCCTTAAAACGCTCTCTTCTCCTGTGCCATCTGACCCAGTATAACGCTCACTATCTCATGGCATCTTTTATGATCGTGAGCTGTTACTGGTTAACTATTTTTCTGTGGGATTTAGCAAGCTTACTCCTTACTGTCCCAGGTGAGTCAAGTTTCTGGAGGACGCAGAGGGTATCTTCAATTCTTTTTTATTTTCACAGTTCTTACCTGAGTGTGCTTTGTGTGTACCAGTGACTGTAGTTGAGGGGACACGTGACACTTTTGATTGTAGCAACTTGAGAGGAAAGTGGTTCTTGGAAAGCAGCAATGTGGGACAAGTGTACTCATGATCATCTCCCACTAGGGTGGTTCTTTGGGGTAAAGATGAAAAGTAGAAATTTCTCAGGATCTTAGCGCCATAAAATGGAAACAATTAAAACCAGAATCTGTGTTTTAAGACTGTGTCAAGTTGGATTCTTGTAGCCAGTGTGATGCTTAAAAGAAACAGCATCCTGAATGACCAAACAAGGATGATTATCAATTGCTTAATGGGGTTCATACCAAGAAGCTGCTACTCATCGTCCTGGTGGGGCCTGGTCAAAGAGGTGTCCAAGTGCAGCTGGTTCTGCATTGCGTTGAGTGAAAGAGAAATGCTGTTTTTCACTTAGACAGAGGGTGACTTTGTCTGTCCTGCGGATGCAGAAAGGAGGAGCAGGGAAAGAGTGGAATTCAGGTGGCACAGAGCAAAGTAAGCAGTTGGGGACAGAGATAACAGGGGCATGACTAATGAGCCATGAGACCTGAGATCTAACATCAGTTTCCATTTTACCTTATAATTCCTCAAGGTCATGGGTAAAGATGGTTAAACAGGATTGTCATCCTTCCCCATGGCTCAGGGAATCCCAGCAGGTCTGGAGGGACTGAGTGAGGTGAGGGCTGCGCCAGTATAGAAAAGAAGCCCCAGTTCCCCCTGATGTCTTCAGAAAGGCCTGGAAATTTGAGTATTGATGGGGAAGGGCAACTCTAAATAACTAGAAAATCCAGGGACCATTGTATTATAATTGCTTTTAAAGGTGCAGAATTTCTGGTATCTAAATTTTGTGTTGAGAGACCTTGGTAGAATGGGGTGTGCCACAGCTGCCTGGGAGAAAGGCTCAGGGCTATCAGAAACGGGTGAGCTTTGACTGGCTGGACCGGAAGTTCGTCTCACACAGGGAGATTTTGCATCCCAGGGAACATTTGGCAATGTCTGGAGACATTTTGATTGTGAAAATTGGTGGTGTTGTCATTTAATGTATAGAATCCAGGGATAGGTGGTAGATATCTTGCAATCTATAGGACAATGTGTGATCTGACCACAACTGTCAATAATGTCACAATTGAGCAGTTCTGGGCTAGAACAGAGAGAAACTTCTTGAGAAAAACTTAGAGAAAGATTCATGGGCAGGGCCAGCATTGTGAAGGAGGTCTGAGCCAGACTCCATTCCACTAGGAAAGACTTCGGGTACAAGCTGAGTCATGTGTACTTGGGATGTGCTGGTCTCTGCAAATTTAGCATGAGGGAACACCAAATCCCAGAATATTCTCACGCAAGTGTGATTTTGAGCCAGTGCCTCCAAGCCAGGTCCTCTGAAGAGGACTTAGATGATGTACTGAAGCAAGGGAGGTGAAAATCTCCACTTTTTCTCTAGGGACCAGGAAGAATTGAAAAGCTGGCGCACTGTTGGCCTCCTGCTGATCATGGAGGATTGAGACTTCCTTTGCCAGAGCATCACATTCAGATGACACATAGCTCTGTGGGTTCTCCTTGGGGGAAGGGTGGGTGTCTGCCAGGGAGAGAGCAGGGTGCTTTCCATGTAGGCTGTGCCTCTGACTCTGGCTCCAGCAGCAAGAAGGGTGCTCAGAGGAGGGGGGAAGCAGATAGGAGGGTGCTTTGGGAAGACCCCAACCAGAAGTAGGTTTTTATGTCTAATGTGAGTCAGCATCTGGCTTAGTCTGTTTGCACTGCTACAATACAATTCCACAGACTGAGCAGTGGCTTAAAACAACAGTTTATTTTCACAGTTCTGGAGCTGAAAGTCCAAGATGCTTACAGAGTCCATTCCTTGGGAAGGCTCATTTCCTAATTCATAGGTGACGCCTTCTTCTTGTGTCCCCACATGGTAGAAAGATGAAAAAGCTCTCTGAGTTTTTGTTTAAACAAGAGCACTAATTTCATGACCTAATCACCTCCCAAATTCCCACCGTCACCTAGTTCAGATTTAACATTAGAACTTTGGAGAGACACAAATATCCAGTCCATAGCAGCATCTTCACACTGTCTTTTCCTTTTTTGTCTTGAGAAATAACAGGTACCCTGGGATTCAGCGTCTCCTGAGATTCCCACTTAGCAAGAAGACTTCCCTTCATTCGTTCTTTCATTTGTTCATTCCTTCCTTCCTTCTTTCCTCCCAACCCCCAGCCGCCATTGTGGATTGAACCCAGAGCCTTTACCCGGAGCTACATCCCCAGTCCTTTATTTTTTATTTTGAGACAGTCCAAGTTACCCAGGATAGACATGAATTTGTGATCCTTCTGGGTAAGCCTCTGCAAATTCTGGGATTATAGGCTTGTATCACCACTCCCAGCTAACAAGGGGATCTTTCTGTGCAAGCTTATCCACGGGGTATCTGTGGACATACTCTTTGTAATTCCTTCAGTTTGCTATGAAAATGAACACAAAGAAACACCAGCAACACATGTTTTCATAAAACTATCTGTTAAACAGCAGCATGGGTCTCCACATCAAGCATCCATACATAGCACAGTGACAATTATTAGCTTGATATTTCCATATTTGAAAAGGCAAGTGCCTTTCTGAATTAGTGGGCTCAGTTTGAATCCTATTCTGTATGACTTTTAAGGACTGCTTCATTTCTTTGAGCCTTATCAATAGAATCATCAAAGCATTGAAAAAAATCCGCATGAAGCAGTTGGGACAATGCCTGGCGTGAAACAGGTGCAATGGGGAAGCTACTCATTGTTATTACCCCCTCAGCTTCCTTCAAGGCTGGGGAAATCTGAACTGGTAAAATATCTTGCAGCTGGAAAATGGGGTCTTGATGGCTGCTCTTCCTTAGCTATCGCTCCTTTAAAGCTTCTTAAATTTTGGCAGTGTTGTGATGTTTAACCTGTATGGATTAAATTCTTTCCTAAGATAATGAACACAAAGTTAAAAAATGATATGATGATATGAATTCATCAACATATAAATCTAGCTCTACTCTGAAAGAAAAGGATATAAGCAATATAGTTTCTTTAATAAGTATTTGGAAACTAATTCTCTTTGAGAAGTCTCTTGGGGGCAAAGGCTCACACTCTCACATATAGCAAAATCACCAAGGTCCAAACAGAACCAGAGTTTTGATTATTTGATAAAAAGACTCAGTGAATGATCTAAGCTGCTATTGCTTTAGATCACTAGCTGAAAAGGTAGCTTTATCATTATGCTCTTACGTTTTAAACCTCAGATTTTTGATCTTTGGTTAATTTTGTGTTCGTTATCTTAGGAAAGAAGCATAAGTAGAAATAAAATAGTTTCCCAGATTCTGTATTTGAATAAGGTGGAGCTGTGCATGTTATGCGCACCTGCATGCACACGTGTGTTTTATTTAAAAAGGTCTCACCCATTCAGATATTTTTTAAGGGTAACTTCTCTAAGAGTAAGCACCACATATATAAAACTGTTTTAGACTGAGGGCCAATTTAGTTGGAAACTTTAAACTTATCACCAATATAAAGAAATTCAACATTATCATGTTTTGAAAAATGGCCATGGATCTGTCTCTTATACCTGGGTAGTGATTCTTTAATATTTATTGAGTTTATTCAGTGTGTATAGAAAGATGCTGTCTTAGTTACTTTTTGTTGTTGGGACAAAATATCCCCCACCCACAAGTTGAAGGCTGAAAGATTTATTTTGACTCACAGTTTGTAGAGGTTTCAGTCCATAGTTAGCTGGCTAGAGGCAGTGTGGCATGGCACAGGGGCATGGCAGAGGAGAAAGAGCTCATGGCATGGTAGGCAGACAGAAGGCAGAGATGAATGGAGGAGGAGGGATATATACCATCCCCGGTCACACCCACAGTGATGCAAGACTTCCCACAAGGCTGTACCTCACATTATTACAACTATACACTCATCATAGATGATTCCAGTGTCCCACTTCCATGGCCCAGTTACCTTCCCAAGGCCCCACCTGTAAATGTATGAGGCTTTGGGGGAGACATCTAGATACAAACCATAACAGATGCTAAGGTAGTGGACATGTATTCAGGGGGATGCAATGTACGGGGCAGGGTCTCTTTTTTCTAGGAGAGTTCCTCCTTTTCTCCTTGAAGTAGTGATATGGGGAAGAGATCTTCAGCTCTTCTTCTAACACCCACCCTCATTTTGCCAGGGGAGTGTTTAGTGGTGGAGGAAAGAATGCACTGTCCTTTGCTCTTTCCCTCTGGCTGGTAGTGCTTAGACATGGTGTGTTGAGCCATGACCCAACGAGCAGGAACCTGGCTCCCCACACTGGGCTGTCTGACCTGCCTGGGTGGTACATGCTTAGACAGTTCTTGCAAGAGAATTAACTTGCATCTTGTTGATGTTACTGTTATTTTTGTCTCTAATCTGGCAGTGGAAACTGGATGCTCATTACTCTGTGACCCAGCAGGCAGGTTAGTACGGGAGGAGAGGAAACTAAGGGGAAGTAGCTCAGCTTGGTTTCTAAGGCTGTTTGGAGAAAGCGGGGGTATCTCCAAGTGGCTCAGAGATGGCCGGGAGGTCAGGTCAGCTGAATGGAATGAGAGGAGAAAGAAAGCATGGGTAGAGGGGGAACTGATAGGATTGGGACCTCTGGTAGAATTTCAAATATATCTTGGAAGCAAGATGAAACCCTGGAATTTTATGTCTTAGAGTTGGAGAAAAACTCCTGAGCTGGCCATTCCTGGTGGAGGGAGACTAACTAGAGTCCAGTGCAGGGTCCCCAGTAGTGTCTTACAGAAGCCCCAGGGGGCTTCAGAAACTTCTAGGGCACCAGAGAGTGGTTGATCTGAGGTGGGGATGGGGCAAAGATCCTTGATCCCCCCCAACTCAATCAGGGAATCTCTATTTCATCTCTTTAATGTGGACTGTGAGCTTCTTTGCAAAGTTGAACATGAAGAAAGGCACTTGTGGGGTTAAACGCTTTGAAGTCGGTTGGACTCTTGGTGGTGGCTTTGGGAAAGCTTCCACCCAGCCTGAAGTCTTTCTCCAAGGGAGGAGGCTTGCATTTAGGGGTCTGTGTGTTGTGAGGATAGGAGCTCTGGAGTCACTGCCTGTAAGCACATCCCGGCTCCCTTCTTAACTGGCGGTGAGATTTTAGCCTGTTTCCTTATCTATACAATGGTGATGAGGGTAGTCCCTTCCTCTTGGTGATGTTGTGACAAATAAGGAGCTACTGTATATATTCAACATAAAACAGTGCCCAGTGTGTATTAGATTTTCAAAAAAATGTTGGCTAGTGGCTATGGTGACCGCTATTATAATTGTTAAGCCAATGCTGATAAGTGAGGAATGAAAAATAGACAACTGATTGGGAATGGCAGTTACAAAATTGTAGCTTTCACTGGAAAATTCCCACTGGAATTGAATTCTCCTTCTGGAAAGTGAGGATGTGGTTGATGTTACTTCAGGGAACTGTTTGCTGGCTATCTTGGCAGATTACAGTGTGATGGATCAATGACCACAGCCTAGCTCTGCACCATCAGGTGTGTGAGTAGCACTTGAAATCTATCAGGCAGTTTCTATGTCTTATGGTCAGGAGCTGCTCGGATTTAGTCATGGTTTAGGTGAGATTCATGTGTTGGAGGTGTGGTCTCCAGTGTGGTGATGGACAATGATGGTGCAACTTTTAAGAGGTGAGGCCCCATACAAAGTTTTTAGGGCCCTGGGAATACTGTCCACTGGATTAATGCTAGTCTCACAGAGCGAGTTAGTTCTCACAAGTGTGAGTTAGTTCTCATGAGAGTGGAATATTATAAAATGAGGCCACATCACAAGCTTGGCTTCTCTGCATGTGGTCATTTGCCTTTCTGTATCTCTGCATGTTTTGATGCAGTCAGGGGATCCCCACCAAATGCTGAATAGTTGAGGCTGCCTAATCCTGGGCTTTCAGCCTACAAAACTATGAGCTACATAGACCTCTTTACATTGTAAAGCATCCAGCCTCAAGTATTTTTGTTGTAGCAACAGAAAACAGACTGACTTAGGAAGAAAATTACTTTCTTGAGGATAAATTTCCTAAACTCAGTTCTTAACATGCTGAATTCAGATTTCTTATGTTTGTTTTCTCCCAGAGGCCTTAGGATTTGCCTTTGTTTCCAATTTGTCTTCATCTGCTTTTCTGCCAGGAATTTCCCTGCTAGTTGCAAAGAAGAACAAGGAGATAAGGAATACGTCTCTTGGCATCCAAAATAAATCCCACAAACCTGCCATTTTGCTTTGTTTTAAGAATTATTACTACTTGTGACTATAGAGAGTGGATGGGGATTAACAAAAACAATAAACAATGAGAACATTACAAGTTCCCAAGAAATCTATAAAAACTCTACTCAGCATTTCTGGTCTCCGTTTATGTGTAAGCAAGATTTCTTTTTTGTATATATTTTTCTCTGACTTCCTTCTTAAGTGTTTCCCTGGACTTCTTCTAATTTTTTTCTCAGAAATGGATCTGGCCAATTCCGTAAAAGAGCAATCTTAGATTAAGTAATGTGGACTAGGCTCAAAGGCTACAAATAGGGTGGATTTTTAAAACTCCACTGGAGCAACAAGTTGAGCAAAGGAGGAAATCATATTTGGGGTTCAGGCTGTGTACCGATAGCATGAGACAGAGAAAGCAGAATTATGACTCTCCTGCTTCTTGTCTGTCTCTCCATTCAGGTGGAATTTCTTGTGTGATTGGAAGAGCAGAACAAATAGGAGGAAGAGAAAACCCAAAGTAGATGAGGTCATAAGAACAGATGATCACAGTTTGGGCTCTTGACTGTTCCTTGTAGGCAAAGTTCATCTAATTATTGCTTATAACTGGGAGATCATAGAAAAGAGACATGACAGGAAGCTAGAAATGGGCAATGTATAAACGGTTTGTGTGTGAGTGAGGGAGAGAGAGAGAGAGACAGAGACAGAGATATATGATACAGAGGGAGAGAACAGAGAAAGACTCAGAGACAGAGAGAGAAGGAGACAGAGAGATGTGGGCTGCAGTCCCCATGGTGTGACCTAGCTGCCTGTCTGCCTGCATGCTCTCCTGATCCCTCATACTCTGCCCCAGTAACTCTGAGCGCCTGCTCCTGAGCCACCTCTTCCTCCTCTGGCATTGCCTTGGGCTCAGCACGACTGAGTCACAGGAGAGCATCCAAAGCCAATGGGTGGCAACAGCTCCAGAAACAACTGGACAAGAAGCATTGTCTGAGGAACGCGTGACACCCAGGTCTGGGGACGGAGGATGCAGGGAGCAGGGAGCTCCCACCTCTCTTCCTTCTTCTCTGTGGCAGTCACCAGGTCAGGCACTTTGTATCAGTGGCCTCATTGCTGCCCACAGCAAGCCCACGAGTAGGAGCCGAAGCATTCTGACACTCTGTCTTTGGGTTAGCAAGGACAAGGCCGCGTATGAGCCAAGAGCCAAAGTTTCTTTCCTCTGCAGCCATTCTGGCTCACAGGGAGGAAGAGTAGCCCTAATTCCAATATATGAAGGAGATCCATGTGGAGAGGAGGTTTCCCTTATTCTTGAAGCTTCCGGGAGCAAAATGAGAAACAGGCCTGGCTGGTGTGAAGAGCAACAGTGCTTCTGTTAGGGCTGTCTGAGTGAAGGACAGAGCAAGTGCGGGTGGCAACAAGGTTGGTGTCTGTGATGAATTGAATGTTGGGGTCCTCCAAAATTCACTGATTGCAACTCAAATCTTAATGTGTCAGTGTTTGAGGAGTAAGGCCTTGGGGAGGTAATTGGGTCATGAGTAGGATTAGTGACCTTATAAGAAGAGGCCAGAGAGATAACTACCTTTCCTGCTATGTGAGGATCCAAGATAGCAATTTGCAACCCTGCAGAGGCCCTTCTGAAACTGACCAGGATGGCACCCTGTTCTCCAACTCCTAGCCTCTGACGGTGTGAGAAATAAGTTTCTGTTGCTGATGGGACTTTGGGACTTTGTTATAGTAGCCCCTGCTAAGACATCCCTGTCTTCCTGGTGTCTTCACCTGTCATAGTTTGAGGGTTTTGCAAAGGGAACAATATAATACAGGACACATAATTTATAAGATTATTTATAATAGTCACCCAAAGAATCATATACAAAGACAGTGCAGGAAATTTGCCCACACACTAAAGACCAAAGAATCCAGCTGAGGGTCTGGATCCTATGGTAATGTCCTGCATAAGTTGAGCTGAGGTCCTAGAACCTATAACAATGCTTCCCGTGAATCCAGCTGGAGGCCAAGAGCCCATGACAATGTCTCATGCAGGCCTGTTTCACGGATCTGCGCTGGGAAGGCCCAAGGTCAGTGGTGGGAGCTAGAAAGTCTGTGCCAGCAGGATGAAGGATCTGTGCTAGCAGGCTGAGGGATCTGCACTGGGGCCAGGAAGCAATGCTCATGATAAGAACAAGAGCTCCCCCTAAAAGTACCAAAGCCGTCCTCAGTAACAGTGAGGTCCCGAGCTCCTCCAGTGATGAGGACAGCTAAGTTCCCATCAGGAAAGCCAATGCAGCAAGCTTTTTCAGGAGACTGAGCAGTGCACCATCTTCCCCTGGAGCCAGGAAGCGATGCTCAAAGTGAGGACCAGAGCTCCCCCAAAGTGAACTGTAGCCATTCTCAGTGACAACAAGGTCCCAAGCTCCTCCTCCGATGAGAACAGTCAAGTTCATCAGGAAAGCCAGCATGACAAACTCCTCCAAGAGAACCAACAGCTCCTTACAGCTTCTAACAGCACCCAACAGCTTCTCGGCTCCCAACAGTCTCAAAACTTCTTCCTCTCCAGTTCTGCCTCTTATGCTGCTGGCAGCAATCCTCAGGTGGGCCTCCCACACCCAGCACCACGCTGGTTCAGTTCAGCTGGGTGTTGTTACAAGCTGAGCACCAGTTGTCAATCCACCACATCACCTAAATAGTTGAGGGCCACAGCGTTGAGACCAAGGGAGGAAAGTTTATGGCCTCGGTGACAACCAAAGATTCCCTGAGCTCAGCTGTGCAGCCCTGAGCTTGAAGCAATGACAGTCAGCCCCGCGGCAACCCTGGCTCTGTGGCAGGAGGATGAGCCTCTGTGGCAGGAGGATGAGCCTCTGTGGCCTCAGTGACCCTCCTCCTGCCCGTGTTCCTGTGTGGGAAACCCTGTTCTATTTAAAAACCGCCTCACCAGAGGAGCCACCCTGCCTACTCAGCTCAGTAGCCTCAGAAGCCTCCTTTTAGCTTCATCATAGCCCTCACACCTGGAAGGATGAATATCTGTACATCTGTCCTTGTTTCTGTCTGAGCCATGCTCTTAGGATGTAAGCTCAGCAAAGGAGGGACTTTTTATGTTGTGTTCACTGCCGTAACCCATCACCTACATAGCAGGCTTCCTGTTGTCTTGTGGTGACCACCAGCACCTATGGCAGAACCACGTATGCCTCGCTTAGGTGTCTCCTAGACACAAGGTCTCTATATTCTGACCTGGACCATCTTTTTCTGCATGCCTGAGGCATCTTCTCTAGCCCATTGTCAAGGATGAGTCTACCCTAGGTGAATCAGTTTTGTCTATTTTTTCCTTCCCTCCTTCTCTCCCTCCCTCCTTCCTGTCTCTCTCTTTCTTCCCTCTCCTCCCTTTTCTCTCTTCCCTCCTTTTCTCTCTGCCCTTCTTTACTTTTCATTTTTCTCCAATAAAGTTTCACTAGTGGTCATGGTGGTTGGTGGTGGACATCCCCACTTGAGATGTCTTCCTGCTTAGGTCTTCTTCTTGTTTCGTCCTGTTCCCCTCTGTCCTGGACATCCCACCAAGCTCCTTCTCTGCTTGGGGACTTACATAACCCCCCACAACCTTGTGCCCTTCTCCAGTGCCCTGTGAAGAAGATACTCTCACCCAGGTGTGTTTACCTGTTACCCAGCAGTGGCCTTGTCAGCACCGTCTCAAGATTATGACTTTCCTGCCTCAGCCTGCCAAAGTACTGCGATGATCGATGTGCGTTACCACTCCTGGTTATGCATGATACAATGTTAAGGCTTCTTTATTCTTTCAAGCAGCCTTTGGCTTATCATAGCTGCTGTTACAATCTGTTGGAACATTTTGGAAAATGACATGATAAGGCAGTTCCAAAACCCCTTTTATGTCCTGTGGTTTATCTTCAGATGAAAAGAACTGAAAAAAAAGAGTCTCTCCCTGGAGATTACAGGCAGCAATCCTGAGCCATGGTGGCTTTCTCAGCAGGGAGCTGCTGAGTGCAAACAAACTGTGGATGCTCTCAGGTCCTAAATCACTTGTAGCCTTCCCGGTGTTTGTTCCATTGTCTGAGACAATTGCTCGACACTTTTCTTGATGGAGTTTCCATTTCATAAATATTTCTTCCCTCAGATTCACTCTTCTGGGAAGAACTTGGCAACAAAATAAAGATGAACAGTACTGAGCTTCATCATTTCTTTAACCAAGCTGTCACACCAATGGAAGAAAATACAAAAGTGGCACGTTTAACAATACTATTAAACTCTGCACATAGCAGAAAACAATGCATGGATAATTCTTCTTGATAACAAGTTTTCTGGGAGGAACGTTGTGCCTATCCCTTCAATAAATCACAAAATTCTTTGGCATCTACTGAAAACAGCTTAAAGGAGAGCAGCATGTGAAGAAGCTTGATGCTTAAGCTGTTGGTTTCTGTAGGCTCAAACCCTTTAAAGAATTGTCTTTTGAAACAATTACAATGGAAAGTCTCTTGTTTTGAGCCTTAGTGAGAATGTGTGTTTTGGGCAGCACAATGAGTTCCGTAACATTTGCTTTTCCATTCATTTTATACTTTTTATAATGTCTGGATTAATCGTGATTTTTATGGGTGTACATTATCTTTGGTTTATTTTTCTCCTTGTGGCAACAATACCATTCTGCTTGAAATCCATCCTCCTAGATAGGAATTTCTAAAATTGGATCTTTCCTTGAAAGACTAATAGCTTATATAGAATTAACTCTATGGTTAACACAGTTATTAAAGGTTGTTTTGCTTAATATTATCAATGCCACCATTCCAAATAATTCTTGTTTTTTTCCAAATAATTTTCTAAATGTTAGATTTATAGTATGATTTAATGGTTATTTTCTTCTATGTTATTAAAATTTTAGTAAATTATTTTTGGTTTTGGGTGGAAACAATGTTCTTTTTGATGTTATTTAGGTAAAAACCTCTTAATATTTGTATTAACTGTCTTTTTCCTACTTACTGATTTAAAAGTTGTTATAATTATCTGTTGCATGTAAAATTAATAGTTTTCACAAACTATATAATTTATTCCTGCATTTCACTCATGAAATGGCAATAATTCACTTATACATTGTTATGGTTTGTGTCTAGATGTCCCCCCAAAGCCTCATGCTGTCATAGAGTTTCTTCAGAGGAGGCTAAATGTAGAGATTATGATTGATTTGTAGTGTAATGCTGGGATTAAGAGTGTGTGATTGCTGGATCAGCCCACTGATTGGATTGGCTCTGCCCTGATTCTGGCACACTGGATACAATTTAAGGGACAAAGAGGGGCTTGTCTCCTCCTGTTGCTTTTGCTGTCATCCACCCCCATGAACAGTTGCCCCTTTCCCAAGCCACTCTGCCTTGGAGCTGGGTGATTATGGACTGAAACCTCTACAAACTGTGAGCTAAATAAACCTTCCCTCCCTTAACTTTGGGTGTTGGGTATTTTGTCTCAGCAATGAGAGAAAAGTAACTTAGATACACATTAACTAGTTGGTAGGGTTTATGATATAAAATATGTGAAGAGATTTACACCTTGTAGTCAGGATGCTTACCTGATCTGAGAGTGAATCATCAGATATTAATAATCAACTTAAATGACTGACCTTGCTTCCTTCATACAGCTGCTGCTGTCATACTGATTAGATCTGACCAGAACCTATGGGATCTCATAATTATCGATCATCTCCAGGTATGGAGATTCCAGATATGTGTTGAATTCTTTATTCAGCTCTCTGACCTTCCAAAGTCCGAGACCAGAGCTGAATAGCAGATGCTGGCAAAAATCTAAGACTAAGCCAAAATGTGCATCTTAGTCACTTTCTCCTCACTGAGACACAATACTCAACACACACAGTTTATACGAGGAGGGGCTTATTCTGGCTCACAGCTACTGCAGCTTCAGTCCATAGTCATCTGGTTCCAAGGCAGAAGCAGCCTAGCAGAGGGGCATATCAGAAGAAAGCTGCTCATGTCATGGCAGCCAGGAAGGAGAGGTGGAAGGCAGGAGGCTGGGAGGGAGAGGTACCCTTGTTGGTCATGTTCCCAGTGATCGGCTTCTGACTGGGCCCTACCTCCTCATGGCACATTCAGCTACATTCTGAACAGTATCCCTGTGATCCCATCACCTTCCAAACGTATCAGACTCAGGGCCATTTTGGATATAAACCATAGCAATGTAGGGGGATTCCTATAATTTAGCAGAAAC
>NW_004955422.1:22982346-23013284 GCF_000276665.1 Chinchilla lanigera | reverse complement strand
CATCTATTCCAATTTTGTGAAAGGCTTGTATTATGAATCACTGCTGGACTTTGTTGAAAGCTTTTTCTGCATCTATTGAGATGGTCATATGATTTTTGCCTTTGGCTCTGTTAATATGGTATATTATATTTATTGATTTACATATGTTGAACCATCCCTATGTCCTTGGGATGAATTCCACTTGGTCATGGTGTATAATCTTCTCAATGATTTGCTGCATTCTGTTTGCCAGTGTCTTATTGAGGATTTTTGCATCTATGTTCATGAGGGAGATTGGCCTGTACTTCTCTTTTTTAGTTGGGGTTCTTCCTTGCTTTTGGTATCAGAGTAATGCTTACTTCTAGGAATGAATTTGGGAGTATAGCTTCCCTTTGAATTTCATTAAGGAGTTTGAGAGGTAGCGATGTTAGGTCTTCTATAAATTTCTCATAGAATTCAGCAGTGAGTTAGGCCCATCAAGGCCTGGGCTTTTCTTTGTTGGTATCTTCAATTTTGTTGATTGATATTGGTTTATTTAGGATTTTTACATCTTCTTGATTCAACTTTGGTAACTCATATGTATTTAGGAATCTGTCCATTTCTGCTGCATTTTCCATCTTATTAGTATACAAATTCTTGCAGTCATACTTAAAATTTAAAATTTGATTTTTTTCCTGGCCTAATGATATATATTGTCCCATGGAAACAATGAGCCACAACTCTAGTCAGCCACATGATCACAGGGGGACACAATTGATACTCTGTTGTGTATCACGTTGTTAAATTAGTATGTTTAGCTGGTTAGGTGTACTCAAAAGATTTTCACCTGATAATGTTTTCAATTTATGGTGGGTTATTGGGAGGTAATATTGTAATTTCAGAAGCATCTGTATAGCCATTCTGGAACATTATTTAACAGTGTCTTATAAGCCTAACTATGCCATATGTTCTAGCAATTATATTCCCAGGCATTTATCCTAGAGAAATTCAAATTTGTGTCTTTACAAAACCATGTACAGAAATGTTCATAGAGTGTTCCTTTGTAATAATCAAGAATGTAAATGATCTAAGTGTTGTTCACTAAATGAGTGGTCCAACAAAAATGAAATAGCTATCCCATGGAATACTATGCAACAGTATTTTTGATATGCACAGAAGCTGGGATGGCTCCTAAAGAATCATGGTGAATGACAAAGAAAAAAGTTTCATACCTTTATGACTTGATTTTGGAATGACAAAATCTTAGAAATGGGAAGAGATCCACCATTGTTAGGGTTAGGGAGGGGAGCAATGGGGAACATGGTGTGACTGTAAGGAGGTAGCCTGAAGCATCCTCAAGGTGACAGTACTGTCCTGTACCTTGGTGTGGCTGTTGCTGTGCAATCTGCACATGTAGTAAAAGTGCATATACCTCCGTACACACAGATAGGAGCACATAAAACTGATGGAATCTGACAGATTAAGATCTAAAGATTATGTGGGGCCAATTTCTTGATTTGATACGGCACTATAGATTGACAAGATGCTATCATTAGGGGAAATTGAGAGAAAGGTACACAAATTTCTGCACTTTTTTGCAACCTTGTATGTACTATAATGACTTTAGAATTAAAAGCAAATTTTTTTCCTGAAGAGTAAAATAAATAACTAAAAGAAATGTATTTACATGATGTTTGTTAGCTTTCTGTTACTGTAACAGGCACCTGAGATAATCAATTTAAGAAGAGGAAAGTTTTATTTTGGCTCACAGTTTTGGAAGTTTCAGTCCCTGATCAATGGCCCCATTGCCTTAGTATGTGGTAAAGAAGGTCTATTCACCGCACAGCAGGGGATCAAAGGATAGAGGAAGAGGAAAAGATGGGAATTCCAGTTCCTTTTGAGGGTACGTGCCTAAGAAATTAACTTCCTCTACTTAAGCCCAACCTTTCAATGGTTCTAACACCTCCCAATAGTGTCACAGGCTGGGGTCAAGCCTGCAGCACATGGCCTCTGGGGGACACTAGCACTCATACTGACAGTTCACTGTAATTATTGAGAAAAGCAATGTGTTTCTCTTTTGGAATCAAGAGTGCCATCTTGGTTTCCTCAACACAAATATTACTGACTGGACGTATAAACCACCTTAATGAATCACCTTAAAAGTTACACATTGTGTGGAAGAGCAAGCCTAGAAATACACCTTTGTTTATATGGTCAAATGATTCTCTAGAAAGTGCCAAGGCCACCCAGTGAGGAAGGACAATGTTTTCAACAAATATTTGAAAACTGAATATTCACAGCAAAAGAATAAGGTAAGATTCCTACCTTATGTCATATGCAAAACTTAGCTGAAAATGGACAAAAACTCTAAACATAAGAACCAATACTACAATACTCTGAGGTGAAAACAGGGGAAGAGTTTTATGACATTGGATTTGGCAATGATTTCTTGGATATGAAACCAAAATTACAATCAATAAAAGAAAAATGCATAAATTGGACTCCATCAAAAACATTTTTGTACATCAAAAGAGATTATTATTATTATTATTTTTGTTTTGTTTTTTTCCAGTACTGGGAATCGAACTCACCACCTCGTGCTTGCCAGTCAGGCGCTATGTCGCTGAGCTAAATCCCCAGCCCTCAAAGGAGATTTTTTTTTTTTTTTTGGTTTTTTTGGTTTTTCTCCGGTACTGGGAACCGAACTCACGACCTTGCGCTTGCCAGGCAGGTGCTTTGCCGCTGAGCTAAATCCCCAGCCCCCAAAGGGGATTATTAACAGAGTGAAAAGGTGACCCACAGAATGGGAGGAAATATTTATAAATGTTATATTTGCTAAGAGATCCATACTCAGAATATATAATGAATTCTCACAATTCAACAATCAGCAACTCAGTTCAAAAATGGACCAAAGATTTAAACAGATATTTCTTTACAGATGGTGTATATAAAAGGTCAGCAGACACAGGCTCAGCATTTAACCATTAGGGATATGCAAATCAAAACCAAACGGAGATACCACTTCACATCCTTTAGGGTAGTTATTAAGAAAAAGAAAAAAAGAAAAAACAAGTGTTGATGAGCATGTGGAGAAATTGAAACCCTATGCTTGCTGAGGGAGATGTACAATGGGGCAGCAGTTGTGGAGAACATCATGATGGTTCCTCAAAAAATCAAGCAGAATTACCCTGTAACCCAGCAATTCCACTTCTGGGTATGGACAGGTATTTTGTGTACCCATGCTCATAGGAACATTACTCATAATACCCTAATGGTGAAGCAACCTCAAACGTGCATTGGTGGATGAATGAATAACAAGTAGTATATACATACCACAAGATAGTATTTAACCTTAAAAGGCAGTGAAATTGCAACTCAGCCTACAACACAGATAAACCTTGAAGACGTTATGTGACAAGAGATGAGGGGAACACGAAAAGACACATACTGTACCACTGCACTTACATCAGGTGTCTAGAGCAATAAAATTCACAGAAACAGAAAGCAGAACAGTGGTT
The DNA here is from genome assembly GCF_000276665.1 of Chinchilla lanigera. NCBI lineage: Eukaryota > Metazoa > Chordata > Mammalia > Rodentia > Chinchillidae > Chinchilla > Chinchilla lanigera. The sequence goes on along the minus strand of NW_004955422.1, from coordinate 23,009,808 downwards.
ACCAGGGGCTGAGGGGCTAAGGAATGGGGAATTTACATTTGTTCGTTCTGGAGAGGGGTTCAGGGAATGGAAGCCAGGGCATCTGCACTAAGCTGAATCCCCAGCCCTTTTGATTTTTCGTTTTGAGACTAGGTCTCGCTAAGTTGCTAAGGTGCCCAGGCCGGGCTTGCATTTTTGATCCTCCTGCCTCGGCCGCCATGCCCAGAAGGGTAGTGTTCAGTGGATGTGCAGTTTCAGTTTAGGATAATGAAAAATTCCAGCAATGGGTGGTGGTGATGGTTGTACAACTAAGTGCACGTACTCAGTGCCACTGACCTATACATTTAAAAATGTACACGTCATGTATATTTCCCCACAATAAGAAACAAAGCATTACTAAGGATAACTAAGGTCACACCCAGGAAAAAAGGCCAACATCCTGGAATTCTTTCTCTTGTTCACTGTATTCTTTCTTTCAGCTCCTAGGAGGAGTCTGTTTTACTATGCTTTTTAGTAAAATAATAAAGAAAAGATTTAATGAAAATGGAAAGGGTAGCAGCAATGATTAGAAAAGTTAAAACTCGAAGTGTGGGGTTGGCAGTCCAACCTGGCCTTTCAACCTGAAGTAACACTGCCGGTTGCAGGGGTCTCTCTTACCTCAAAGCGTTCGCTCTGCCTCTAAATGCAGCCTGGCATCTCCTGGCTTACATCATCTGTTCTTCTTAGGATGACCGCTCTGCTCTCTTGCTTTTCCACCCCTCAAATCTAGCTGCAACCCTCCTTCCCCAAGGTAAGACCATGGAGAATTTCTCCACCTCCTCTGTTCACCTGCCACAAATCCGCTCCACATCCGTGTTTTGGCATCTGTATTATTTAGTTAGATTTACAAGTGCAAATTCTATTTTCCTCCGATTGGTATGTGTGGTCCTCAGGGGTCCACAAACCAAATCACTCTTCTATTTGAAGCCACTAGATAATCTGGTGCTGTGATTTTCACAGAGTGGCTGTTCAGTACGTTTTTGGAGCTGATAGAAAAGAAGTTTCTACCCGTTTTCCCACACAATGAGGAAATATGTGAAAAAAATTTGAATGCAAGAATTTAATAACCGAAGATAGTCTCTGAAAAATGAAGATATCTTAAAATTTCATGTTTATAAAAACCGTTTCGTGTGTGGTACTGGTTGCTGAACCTAGGGCTTTTCCACTGTGGTACATCCCTAGCCCCTTTTTAAAATGTTTAATTTTATTTTAATTTATAAATTTTTCACCTGTAGTTGAAGCACATGAAATTTATGGTAAAAATAATATTTTTATTTTGATCTCCTTAAGTTGCTAAATTGCTGAGGTTGAGCAATCCTTGCAATTCTCCTGTCTCAGCCTCTTAAGAGTCTTGGGGTTACAGGTGTGCACCACCACACCCAGCCTTTAAGAACTTGTTTAGCCTGCTTTTTGCACATGGAAGCCTGGAATGAGAAACTTGTGCTTTATGAAATCACAGATGCAAAAACTACTGGTCACCTTACCCATCTTCTACAATTTCTCAGAGAACAGGAAAATAACACCCGCAAAGCCAGACACACAGGTGGTGTAGAGTCGAGACTGGAACCTCCATCTTCTAAATTCCTACTTTTTCTTTCTTATTGCAGCTGGCTGATGGAATTATTTTATTTACTTGTGGGATATATGGTATGTAGAAATGATAAATGTCCATTATCATTTTCCACCTGTGGTTAAAGTACATGAAATTAATGGTAAAAATAACCTTGAATGTTCAAATTAGCAGGTCTGTGGGTGTAAACAATCTCCTGCTACAAGATGTAGATGACCATTTATGGCGTGGAAATAAACAGAGACCACCCAGGGAGAACAAGCGAAGGCTGTTTATTCAGACCTTGCCGCAGCATCTGGCAGAGATGCAGAGGCAGCGGTGGGGGGAAGAGCGGGAACGGGAGGCTTCTGAGCTCTGTGATTGCAGGCTGTGGACGCGGAGCTGTAGGCAGCCAGCCAGCAGCCGGGCATGGATGGCACCGGTAGGTGCCTCGTATTTGACTTTCTCTCGTTGCTTCCAAACTGGACCTGGGGACAAACCTCCGCATACTTCTCAGCTATGAATTCAGCTCTGCACCTTTGGAGCTGATTGTTACTTATCGTTTGGCTTCCTGGGCCAGTTACTGGAAATCGTGGTCTGACTTCCTTCAGGTTGGGCTTTGATATCCCAGCCAGTTGCTGCAGACAGTGGGTCTGTAGTCTATTTTTATATCTGGTCTGGCCACTACCTGTTTGCATATTCAGTGTCTTCATGGTTATTCCTAAGGAGGTGGACCAGCTCTTGCTCTCTGAATGGAATCACCCACCCCTTGTCCACTGTGAAGCCCAGATGGGAATAAAGATGCATGTTTAGGAATCAAGTGTGCAGGAACCTATGCCTCAGTCTGCTCAGAGAGCAGGGCCTCTGCTGTACCCTATGGCCCTGAGCTTTCTTTGCAATACAGCTTTTCTTTTCTACATTCCCTATGGAGAAAAGAGGCCCTATCTCTGGGTTGAGTCTACCCTCTGTGCACCCTTCCAGTCCTTTATCACCTGCTTCTGCCACTTCCGTTGCCTCCTCCTGCACACTGTGCTCAGGCCAGAATCCTTATGTGCCAAACTTAGCTTAAGCTCCCTGCCTTTTCTCTGACCATGTCTTCCTTCTTGCAGTGCCATTTACTTTATTCTCCAAACCCTGCTCATAGCTCCAGGTTGTCTCCAGAGCACACTTCCTATAAGATCTGTCACCTCAGAACTTAAGTGCGTGTGAGTCTCTCCCTTTCCTGAACCCGGTAAGGAGACAGACCTCATATCCTCACTTGGGGCTGTGCTTTAGAATCTCGCTGGGGGTGCCCAGGAGGTCTTCAGAGACTCAATTATTAGATGAAGGGAGGCAGGACTGGTCATGTTGGAACTTGAAGGAAAGAAGAGGAGAGACTGTTTTGGTTTAAAAGCAAATGATGCGCACAGAGGCACAGAGGGGAGAGCACACCAGTGCAAACGGATGGATGTGTTGGTGTTACATGACAGGGAGGATTGTGAACAACCTGGCAATGGAACAGAAAGATAATTGAGTGCCTTCAGTGCAGACCTAGACATTGCCTGCCACACTCTTCTGGATTTGCATTTGGGTGGAGGTTCCACTGAGTTCCTTCCCCACGGTGGAAAGAACCACTTTTGCATGTATGGACTCTAAATTTGTCCATTCTTTAGATTTTTCTTTCAGTTCTGACATCTTGCTTACTTTTGCAGGAAGAAGTGTAACTAAGGAGTTGCCACAGATCATTTTTATATTTCTAAGAGAGCCACAGTCTCAACTTTAAAAAATTCCTCTCTCTTACACGTGGATATACATGCACTTGACTCAGCTGGCTCACCCTGAGAAAATGGTTTAGTTTGGTGAGAAAGATAGATTAGGGCCTGCTGAAAGTTCAGTGCATGTGCCTGGATCTTTATTAGGTAATTTCCTTCATGAAGTGGTACTTTAAAGTTTTGGAATTCCCATTCTATTATTATTCATCCCTGCACCCCTCCATGCCTTTGAATAAGAGTGGATAGAAGGCTTACTCTCTGTTTCCTGTGTGTCTCGGAGAACTTCCTGCGGGAGTGTGACAGCCCAGGGGGCAGAGCTGAAGGAGCATTCCCTCCTCCTACTGCTGGTTGCAGCAAATGCTGCTAGCTGCATTGAACTGGTTCACAAGGGTCTTGACTCTTTGCTCAGTAAGGAACAGGAATGGATGGGGATTCTGGCTCAGGAGCCCACAGGAGTGGACCTTCCCTGCTCCTTGACTGTTCCCCTCCTCCATCTCATGGGCTGGGCATTGCAGTAGCACTGAGCCCTCCCCTCCCAGACCAGCAATGCCCTTCGCTGCCACGGGCACAGCAAGAGTCTGGCTCAGCTGTTGAAACCACTAAGCAGACGGTGCAGGTGCTTGCTGTGCCTTCGTCCCTCCCACGTCTCCCAGTGACAACGGCTGTCTCCTTAACTTTGCTTCTGCCTGCTGAGTCCTCTTCTCACCGAGGCCTTGTCCCCAGGCCCTGTCCTTGCCCTGCCTCACCCAGTTGTTCCAAGGATTGTGCTAACTCAGTTTAGCAGAAGGTCTACCACCCCCTTGATATCAGATCACCTGTGAGATAGAATTAAATGCTTCACCCTCATCCTCGGTATCTGATGCCCCGGCTACCTTCAGCAAGAATCTTGTTAACTAGATGCACTCATGACCCCTCTACCCTTGTTGCTCCTACCAGCTGGCGCCCAAGTTCTGCATAGCACAGTAAATCCCTAGCTGGTGTTGTTGCCTGTGGAGTTCAGCCCCATCTGTCTCTGGTTTCAAGGGTCTTGATGCCTTTGTGATTGCTCTGAATGAGTCTTCCATATTGTTTTATCAAGTGTCAGAATACTTTTATTTCAGCACCACTGGGGGGCTTGCATAGCCCATTCTGACCCCTAAACAATGCTGATTCAAACTGATTTGGGCCACTTTCTGTTCTCTGACACCCACTCAACCCAAATAACCATCTCCCTATCTTACGAGGCATCCTGGTGAGCATTAATAAGGAAGGGGACGCCTCATGTCTTCACCACCCAAGGGAATCACTCATTTCCCTTCTACCCTTGCAAATCTGCTGGTGTGCCAACCTCATTTCAATTGCTGGCCTGTCCTGGAGATAAAGGTCAACCGAGGGACAGGTACAGCTCCAGCCTCGTGATTTGCAGGCTAGGCGGAGGGCTGAGCAGCCAGAACCAGACACACCATCTTCTATCCACTTGTCCCTGTGTGACGAGGTCTGACGACTTTGTCACCCACCTCACATGGCTCCTGGAGGAGATGTCTGAGTCTTGAGGAGAGAAATGTACAAGCTTGGGAATTTGCTTCCTTTTAATTTGCTTAGCCTCATGGAGCCCCCAAAGTGTGCAGAATATGGGGACCAGCAAATGATCCCAAACTGCTGAAACACCAGACCCAAAGGTAAAGAACCATTTGCTATGTTGAGAAGAACTGACAGCTACTGTTGCTTTCCTTTCCTTTCCTTTCTCCTTTCCTTTTTCTTCCTCCTCTTCCTCTTCTTTTTCTTTTTTTTTCTTCCTTTCTTTCCTCCTTCTCCTCTTCCTCCTGCTTCTCTTTTTTATTTTTTCCCTAGCTGCTTCCTCCTCATGCAATAAAGGAGACCAGTTTGTCTGGGAAACCTTTTGATGGAAGTCTGTCTCTGGGAAAGGGATCGTGCTTCAAGGAACACATAAAAGTAAGTAGTAAAAAACAACATACAACACACCCTGCAATGCCACCCGCAGTCACCTCTGACTGGCAGGCCCCTCTCAGCTGGGTCCATCTGCATTGTGATAAGAGCTGCGTGCAAGTGACATCAGCCTAATTAGCCAGGCTAATGTTGGGCTTCCTGGAGAGGGCTTTTGTGAAGTAATTGGCTGTCTTGGGGTCAAAATGCAGTAATTGCAGGTCCTTTTTTTTTTTTTTAAGCTAAATGAGATAAACAGCCTTTGAAATTCTTCAAGCAAGAGAGCCAATCACACTGAGAGACTTCTCTTTGTGCCCTAGAACTGCAGTGAGTATTTTGACAGGTGATTTCAATACCATGTAGCTATTTATTTTTTCTGGGCCTGGGACATAAACACAAACAGCACCAAAGATGGAATTACCGAGTAGAGGGTCTGCCTCAAATGCTGAAGTTGGAGAATAAGGTCAGCAGATATTTTGAGCTAAAGCAGAAATTCCATCAGTTTTAAAGCCAAAGGAACAGAATTATCCATGTAAACTGGCTTCTTTTCTTCCAGTTGTTTGCTTATTTTTTGTACAAATCAACAACCGAAGCATCTGGGAAGGCCCCAGAAGCGGATATAGCCAGGAATTGCCATTTCCATCTCAGGAAACATGGGACCACTCAGCGCCCAGCAGGATGTGAGCATGTTTTTAGGGTCCTGGTCACAGAGAGGGTGACTGGCCTTAGGGAAGGTAAAGAAACTGATGTGGAGCCTGGAATCAGTCAAGACCTGCCTGGTTCTGAGGTAGGATAGAAGAAATAAAGATAGAAAAGAGACAAGGAAAATTGTAATTTTAAATTTGTATTTTTAATAAAAACTGTGGTTTCAGGACACGAACTGAGTTTAAATATTTTTCCCCAAGTCACATTAAGTCTGGACCATTCCCTTTCTACCTAGAAAGGGGTCTTTTCCCTTTATGGATGGCCACAGCTCCCTCACCAGTGGTGGCTGTCACCTGTAAGTCACCCTTCATCTCCTCTTTCCTTAGATTACAAGTTCCACTGATTCCCACCCCAAAGACCTTGTAAATATACTCAGCACCAGAGTACCAGGGATCTGTTTCTCCAAACGCCTGTGCGCTACTCTTGCCTGTGTAACTTTCCAAATGAATCTTTTCTGTGCCTCCGTCTGACTAGTCCTGAAAATTCTTTTTCCATGAACTTATCCTGCAGGTAGGGTGGGACTAGGCTCTTCATCTCCACTGGGGTACTTTTTGGGGTTCTGTCCCATGACAGATCCACCCACCCTAGAGCAAACAGCCAACTCCAGACCTCAGAGCTGCCATGGGCAGCAGGAGTGACTTCCTGGGGACATCGAACTGCACTCAGTTCCCACTGGGACCTCCTGACAAGTCCTCTGCCTTTCAGCAGCATCCCCTGATCCCTGTGTGTATTCAGCTGGTTCCAACTGCTCGGTGACAGGATTTGCTTCCGAGTACAACAGCTTATTTTGAGCAATGACTTTGAGAAAGTGTTAGTGTGAGGAAGCACCAGGGTGATGACTGCCTACCCTTTGGTCTTTTCAGAAGAAAAGGGATTTGTGAATGATTATAGTCCACTTTTAGTGTCAGAACTTCAGCTGGGATTTGTGTGTGTGTGTGTGTGGGGGGGGATTGAACTAAGATCTTTTGCACTGAGCTACGTCCTAAACCCCTTTTTAATTTTTCTGTTTTTGAGACTGAGTGTCACTAAGTTACTAAGTTGCTGAGGCTGAGCTTGAACTTCCAAGTGTCTTGCCTCAGCCTCTCAGAGTGCTGGGATTACAGATGTGCACCACCACGCCCACCCAGCTGCCCCTGTTTCTCTCCTTTGCTGATCTGCTAGGACAGGTGATGATTTCCTCCATCTCCACCCCTGTCCATGCAGTCTGACACTATAGATCAACTATTATTTGAACTGGTGGCTGGGACATGGCTGCCATTGCTCTTCCCAGAGTGGCTTTGTTTGAGGAGATAAGACATCTTTTGGGACCCTGCACACATATGGAAACACGGTAATTAATGAGTCATGTCTCTGTCTCAGCATCACCACAGTGATTCAGAGGGATTGCTTACCTGCGTGGGGTTGGGAACAAGGTATGGGCAGTTCCAACTACTTCTGAATCCCACCATTCACACTGTCACTCTGTCATCAAATGTATTCAGTGGAGCCTGCCCCTGGGATGCCTGGAAATTTTCCTAGCACACAGGCTGAGGTGCTTAAAGATTGCCTTAAAACTGTAACACAAAACCATTTAAAGATGCTTATAGGACCCAAGACATTATGTTGTATATCTTGCACCTGTACTGAGACCCAACCCAGCACTCAACAATCCTAAAGGAAAGGAATTAGATGACATGACAACATTTCTATTATTTCAGCATGCCATTGAGAGAACATAAAAGCCAGAAGTTCTTTCAAAACATTCTATAAATGACTCCAGAATCATCCTCTACCAAGAAAATTTTACCTCATGACACATCTGTTCCTACAACCAGAATCTCTTCTGCATGCCATTCTGCAGGAACTGTATTCTTGATTCTGTACCAAATATAAACTTTATCTACCCAAGACTCGACTGAACCATGGAATACAAACATTAATAACTGCTTGTTGTTGGGCATATGTGAACCACAATATTATCTATGTTAAAGAATATTCATCATTCCACCAGTATTTATTATTTGTGTCTAGATACTGGTCTGGAGTGAATAAAGGAGATAATAGTCCACTCACCAGGTGATGATCTATGCTGTTCTCATCTAATTTGGTCCCTGTACAGTACCACATCTCTGAGTGATGTTGGGTTTCTTTTGAAGAACAACAGAAAACCACTAAAACAAGTGAGCGAATGATGTCTGTGGTGGATTGACAACTGATGGTCCACTTGTAACACCCCGCTGAACTGAACCAGTGCGGTACTGGGTGTGGGAGGCCCACCTGAGGGTTGTTGCTGGCAGCATAAACTGGAGAGGAAGAAGGTAAGCTGTTGGGAGGAGGCTGTTGGTTCTCCTGAAGGAGCTTGTCATGCTGGCTTTCCTGATAAGAACTTGGCTGTTCTCATCATCAGAGGAGCTCAGGACCTTGTTACTGAGAATGGCTTTGGTTCACTTTGGGGGAGATATGGTCCTTACTTTGAGCATCGCCTCCTGGCTCCAGAGGGGAAGATGGTGCGCTGTTCAGTGTCCTGGAGAAGTTTGTCACACTGGCTTTCCTGATAGGGATTCGGTTGTTCTCACTGTGGGAGGAGTTTGGGAGCTCATTGTTCCTGAGGATGGCTGTGGTACCTTTCAAGGGAGCTCTGGTTCTTACTTTGAGTGTCGCTTTCTGGCTCCAGTTCAGATCCCTCAGCCTGCTGGTACAGATCCTTTATCCCACTGGCCCAGACTTCCTAGCTTCCTCTGCTGACCTTTGGGCCTTCCCAGTGCAGATCCAGAAACAGACTTGCACGAGGCATTGTCATGGGCTCCAGATCTTTAGCTGGACTCATGCAGGACATTGCCGTGGGGTCCAGACCCGCAGCTTTAGTGTGTGAACTCCTTGGATTCTTTGTGTCTTTAGTGTGTGGACAGATTTCATGTACTGTCTTTGTATATGATTCTTTGGGAGAGTATTGTAAAATAATCCTATAAATTATGTGTCCTGTAATAAATTATTCCCCTTTAAACCCTGACTACAACAATACCATTCAGCGAAATGGAGCAGCAAGGCTGTGATATAGAGTGCGAGGGGTTTGGGGGCAGTCAAGGTGGTCACAGCGGGAGGTTTGGGCCATGGCGATGAGAGATGTGAACGACCGAGAGCTCCTTAGAGGTGGCATCAGTGGGACTAGATTTAACTTGGGGAGTGAGGGACAGGAAGTTTTGATGCTAAGTTGTAGACCAAACAATAGGGTTTTATATGGACTCCCTGAATTCATAATACTTAGTCAGGTAACTCACATAATGTCATGGAGAGCCCTCCCTCCATATTTTACCACCCTTCCAGGGGCCGCGTTCCCTGAAAAGAGGTCTACGCCCCTTGTGTCTTTAATCTATCTGATAGCTCTGTGAAGCAGCACTGTTATGATACTTCACAGGCGAGAAGGCAAGACTTAGGGAGGGAGTGGAGTGGCCAAGATCGCAAGGAGAGGAAGGGGCTGTGCTGAGGAGTAGCTCTAGCTCACTCCTTGAACCACAGTCCTCAAGTCCTTCCCCAGCCTCTCTGCTGGTAAGACTCAGTTGTGTTACCGCGGCGACTGATGGATTGACTGACTCTCCCTCTGCCCCTACAGAATGGAAGGCACAGGAAGGCAGCAGCTTCAAGGACCACTGGAACCTCCCATGCCCATGCTCCAGGGCTGCTGGAGCACGTCCATGGGGCTCCCTGCTTCTACTCTTTTGTTGTAAGAAGGAGGGGAGATTGAACCCAGGGCCTTTGCGCTGAGCCACATCCCCAGACTTTTTTTCTGGGGTGGGGGGACAGGTTCTAGATAAGTAACTAAGTTGCCCAGGCTGGTCTCACATTTGTGATCCACTTCCCATAGTGCCCCAGAGTGCTGGGGTTGAGGGGACCACCCTTGGCCTCTCTGCTTTCGTCTTTTCTCCTCCTTTCTCCAGTCTCTGCCCTGAGGGGCCTTTGTGAACTGTCAGCCTAATCCCTGATTGGTCTCCTTAGTGTTGTCCTTATAGTAAGACTGGAAGTTTCAGCCCTCTGCCCTCCTGCCTCCCTCAGCCACAGCCAGCCACATGGGCCTTCTGGCTGTTTCCAGTGCCTCTGAGTGACCTCGGTTCTCCAAGACACCTTTCCTTGGTGCAGGTCAGGGGGTGAAGTAGAGGCCACACTCCCTTAACCCTTCTTTCCTCTTCCTTTCCTAGTCTTCCCAGAGAGCAGGACATAGTGGCAGCTTAGAGATGGCTTGCAAGGGCTGTACACAGTGTCATGCCTCTAACCTTGGAAGAAGGTAGTGGGAGAAAGTGCCAGGCAGGACAGAGGCTTCTTGGGGAGACTGGAGAGGCAGGGAGGCCTGCCTGCTCCCTGGGTGGGCCCGCATGCACAGCCCGGCTACACCCTGTGTAGTTGGAAGAAAGCGGTGGGGTCGAAGCCTTGCAGCACGGGCCTGGCCATGGTTCCGCCACACATGGTGAAAGTACACAGACTATCAGCAATCAAGGAAGGACCTCCCTGGGAGGGAGCTCGACATAGGGGTTACAGCTCTGTAAACAGCCCAGGGAAAAGCACCGGCTTCTTTTAAGGGCTGTCTTTACTTCTACGAGAAGCTGCCAGTGGATCCACCAAGCACTGTCCTCTTAGCACCATATGGGGGAGGAGGGACGCACAGACACCATGAGGATAGCTGGGCCCTGAAATCTATTCTGCTGAATGCACAGGCCCGGTAGTGCCTGAAATAGGACATGGTTGCACTGACAGAGAGGTGCCACCCTGCACAGCAGGGACGGCAGCTTCCTTCAAAAGTTGTATTGTCCCAGCCCCTTTGTTTTACATGTTACTTTTTGAGACAGAGTCCCACTGAATTGCTTGGGCTGGGCTTAGACTTGTAAGCTTCCTGTCTCAGCCTTCTAGAACATTGGGATTACAGGTGTATGCCACTATGCCTGGTTCACAGTTTAATTTTAAGAGAAGAAAACAGAGCATAAGCATAGGTGAGAACAAATTTAAATCGTATGAGTAATCTGGCAGAGTTCCCAGAGAAAGCGAGGGACAGAAATTTCGGGCCTTGAGTCCTGCCCGCAGTGTGAGGCCGGAGTCTCTGGGCTCCTTTCAGTGCAGTAACTGCAAGCTGTTCCTTCCTCTGCAGGCGTGCCTTACAGGATTGTTGTTTAGGAACTCTGACTTGTAGGTAACAGAAAGCGCTGTATCAGCTCACTCAGCCAAGGGAGTGTCTGGGCGCAGGAATTCCAGGGCCAGCTGTGAGCCCAGGTCACACAGAGGCCAGGCATCTGACCCCCACCCCGCCTTATGACACAGGATCGAGCCTTGTCCCTTACATAGATGGAGAAATGGAGGAGCAAGAGCCCAGTTGGAAGGCTGCAGAGTCCTCGAGCACTCGTCTGACTCAGCTTCTCTCCCTTTAGGGCTTGCTCTTTCTGTATCTTGGACCTACCACCCTCTACATTCATCCCACTCGCTCTTCCTTGTGTGGAGAAAGGCAGTGGCCAGAAGCTGCCACTGCACAGCCCCTCTGTCCAGCGGGGGCCGGGCCAGCACAGCCTGCCCATCAGCCCACACAGCAGGAGTAGGGCCAGGCAGGAATACAAATGTGTGCTGGGCACTGTGACCAATGGGGATGCGGGACGCAGCCGCAGGCGGACGGTTCAGGGAAGTGACTCAGTGTTGTCCAGTCCCCCAGTTTTCCAGAAAAGCCGGAGATTTTTTAACATAAAGTTTCCTGGCTTTGAAAATGCCATGTGGGACCTAACAAAATACATCTTGAAATCACCTGTACCAACTCCTTCCCTCTGGAAATCTGCAGCTCCACAGTGCATGGCTTGCCCATCCTGAGGCAGAGCCGGGCTGCAAAGTCTTCTCTCGTTTCCCTGTGGTCTGAAATTTAAAGATGATCAGATCTGATGCAGTTTGCTTGTTTTATTTGCTGTGTCCAATACTTGGTAGGACTTTCCCGTCAGGAGACTTCCATTTTTGAGTTCTTGGAAATTCTTCTTTTTCAATCTTTTGATAATTTTCTTCTTTTAGAAGAAAGATTGGAGTAAGGAATGAGTGGTAAATGAATTTTACCGTTTTTTTTTGCATATTTTGAAGTCCCTTGGTTTATGTCTTCCATTGAAATTTTTTCTTTTATTTTATCTTCCAACTTTTATAAGAACACTTAAAAAATTTGTGTTATCATTTTTACATGCTTCCCACTTTATATGATACCTTTGAGACTGTGTGTTGCATCTGAGAGATAGAGTCCAGGTTCTTGTGTTTGGTGAGCAAAGAATTACAAATGTACACCCAGTGGTAAAAGAAAAAGCAGCTATGTTTGTAGACATTAATGGGAAATGCGCTCAGGGTGGGTTTGTGCCAACAGAAATAAAAAGATGGCACAAATGGGAAAGTGGCAGCAGAACAGCCAGGGAATAGGAAGAATGAATATAAATGAGGCTTTCGGATATTAAAAGATGTGCACCCTGCCCCAGGTACCCCTCACTGGATCTCTCTGAATGCGATAGACAGGGTGCTGAGCCATCTTAGCAGTTCCTAATATGCACGACTGTCCCGGAGTTCACTCTGCCTTAATCACAGACATGTGATATGATTTCTATGTACGAACCCTTAACTGAATTTGACTGGGGAAAAGGTTCCTGAAGTTCAGGGCTGGGTCTAACACACATGTTTAGAATATCCTGGGTCTTTGTTATTTTTATTTCTGTTTCTCTTAGGAAAATGGAAGGAAGATTAGCCCTGGGGCATTGCCCAAATCAGGTGGATGGATGAGGAGTGGTCTCCCTGCCCCAACTGTGCTACCTGTACTACCTTGATCTTGTATTATAGATGTAGTCCTTCCTTTTTTTCCTCACTAAAAAAATGAATCACAGATATTTAACAAGTATCTTGTCTCTACCTTATTTCTCATTTCCTTACTCCAATCCTTCTTCATAAAGATTTTCCCAAGTTATGTGCTAATCCTGGAATTCATTAATATTTAAAGTTGAATGACTTATAGGCCATCTGTACTTCTTTGTTGAAGTGTCTATTTATTTCACTTACCTGTTTCTTGATTGATTCTTTTACTTTGGAGAGACTATTGTTTTTGAATTCTTTATATAGTCTAGATATTAGTCTGCTGCCTGAGGAATAGCTGGCAAAAATTTTTCCCATTCTCTGGGTTGTCTTTTTACTGTTGGTTGATAAACAGATGAAGACACGTTCATTAGAGAAATGCAAATAGAATGGCCATCATCAAGAAATCAAATAATAACAAATCCCGGAGGGGCTGAGGGGGAAAGAAATTCCCCATTGTTGGTGGGAGTGTAGACTAGTACAACCACTGTGGAAATCACTATGTAGATTCTTCAAAAATTTAAAAACAGAAATTCCATTCAATCCACCTCTTCCATTTCTAGGTACCTGTGGAGGACCACCTGCAGGACTCTTCTTGAAAGAAGAGCAGTTGTCTCCATTTCGGCTAAACCTGGCCCTATTTCCATGTATTTATATGTGCAGAGCTGGCTAAGTTTTATCTTTATCCCCTCAATTGGCTTTAAGTAATAATGCAAATGGGTCTAGCTGAGGTGCTGATGTAAAGTCCTTAAAGCAATACAGCAGGTCAGTGAAGCCCCCACTTGTAGCTCCCAAGTAATGTGTGTAAGCTAGATGGTACCACCATGCTCAGAATGAGCCTCAAGAAAAGAGGCTATGACTTCTCAGTGTTTCAAAATTACACATCAAAACTAAAACACTGACCCAAAAACACTAGCTACTGCCCCAAGCTGTGACATGCAGATCATTCTTTCTGCATATCTTTTCTCTGCATATTGTAGTGGTGATTTCAGGCCTCCTACCTAGCCTAGCTCATGGCACTCACCTACTTCCTGTCACTGTCACAGTCACTCATCCCTGAGCCATTCCCCTTTTCACAAATTAGTAAAATCTGAGTTTGGCCCTGGGTCAAGGCCTTTGTTCTGGTCAGGCATCACTCTAGCTGGGCTTAGGACCCCTTGGCTGCCCACAAATACAAAACTGCTTTAATGTCTTTACTCATGTCATGTGTTGCACTGGAAGTGTTAGATTAGAATGAATTTATTAGAATTCCAATAACTTTTCCATGGGATTGCAAATGTGGAGTTTTCTGAACTGTGATGAGGTCTAGAAAGACTTTCCATAGGTACCTTGCCCAAAGAGTTAAAAACATCTTATTACAGTAGTACATGTATATCCATGCTTATAGCAGCGTGATTCATTATAACTAGATCTTGGAAGCAGCATATATGTCCATCAGCAGATGAATAGATAAAAAAAAGTGATACTTATACACAATGGGTTACTACTCTGCCATAAAGGATAAACTTGAGCCATTAAAATGGATGCACATTGAGACCATATTGTTAAGTGAAATAAATCAGACACACAAGCTTAAATATCAGTTTCTTTTATATGAGAAACTTAAAATATAAATAAAGGGTGATACAAAAGAAAGATAATAGGAAGTATGGAGATATATCTTTTGTAGATGGGAAAGGGACCAAGAGATGGAGGGAAAGGGAAGGAGGGAGGAGAAAGTGGATTTTAAAAAGTGATTAAGATGTGTTATGTCCATGTACCAACTCCCCACAAGGAATGTAAATATTAATACTGCAAACATGTACTAATAAAAAATGAAGAAAAAAAAGAATGACCAAAAAGTGCTGGGAAACTCCTCATGCAAGGGTTTGTCTGTTGGTAAGGTTTTTAGGGGAGTAAGTGGCTATTTTTGTTGAGAAACTTTGAATGTCATTACTGAAGTCGTGTCTCTGGTGTTAATCAGTGTCTTAGTCCACTTGTCTGCTGCTTTAACAGAAAACCACAGGCTGGGTAATTTATAAACAATAGGAGTTAATTTCTTGTGGTTCTGGAGGCTGGGAAGTCCAAGGACAAGGTGGAGGGCACCCCTTGGAAAAAGAGCATGCTATTGGCATGGTTGCTTGTACTATAAAACCACTCCTATGGAAGAACCCACTCTCCAGGCAATGGGATTAGGCTTAAATCCAACTCTGAGGGAGCTTGAAGATTGAATCACCTCCTGAGAGCCCACCTTCTAATGCTGTCACAGTAGCAATGAAATTTCCATGGGAACTTGGAGGGCACACCCACAGATAGTAACCAGTTTGCCCAGTGAGGGATATTCTGATTTCTTGCTGTGGGTTGGGTGGGAAGGGAAGGTGTGAGTCTAACTTGCACAGTGCAGACTTTAGTGAGGAAAGGGGTGATGGTGTGCTGGACTCTGCCTCCCTCCTTGTTTGGCCTGGGCTCCCTCTTCTTTTACTCTGCCTACAGCAACTTGGTCCACTTCTGGGTGACAGAAGGGGTGTCTGTTGCTGTGTAGGCAGTGGGTTCTGAAACTTCTAGATTTTTCAATGGATTCTCCTGTTTTCAGCTACCTGGGACCTTCTCTTTTAAAAATACATGTAATTCCATGCACTGTGAATTCCTGGATTCTGAGTTGTACATACACCAGGAGCCACCCCAGCCCTGACAGCAGTGGCATCTGTCCCTGGTCACTCAGTTAATCACTGCTAGATATTATTTCTGCTTTCACAAGTTTAGCTGACCTTTCTCTGCTGCCTGTCCTTTCATGTTCTCTGCCTTTTTGGGTTAATTTTTTAAAATCAATTTTCTGTCACTTTATGGGGGAACTGGGAGAGAATGGAGACAAATGTGTATGTGAATTCCTTCCACCTGCATCGGTTTCCATAAGGACACAGCCAGAGGTCATTATCTGGCCCACAAGCGTCTCTCTTCCATCCTAACCCACACTGTAACAACTCCTCTTTCTCCTTGCTGTCCATCGCGTTTCCAGTGACATAGTCTTGCCTTTCTCCTGGAACTGAGAAGTGGAGGGAAGAAGTAGATATGGGAGTCTGTCTAACAAGAGCCTCACTTTCAACGCAGAATCAGGGGTGGAGATAGCAGACACCACTCTGGGTCTAAGTGACCCGGAATGTGCCTGACTTTGATTAAGGAATAAAGCAGTTACCTAAGCCTTTGTTAAAACTCCCAGTACCGTGAGAGGAAAAGATCTCACAGGAAAAGTCCTGGGCATCTGTTTGAAAGAATAGCACTGCTCTTCCTTAGCTCTTTGGCTCAAGAACTGTTCTCTGGCTATAATGGAGAAAAAATAGAACTGGGGGTGGAGGACTGGAAAGCCTCAGCCTCCTGTGTTTAAATAAGGGTAGGGACTGCCTAGAGTGGTGTTAGCTGGGCTGAGTGGCCCTCCCAGCCAGTCTAGTTTTCAGCTGGATAATTTGGAAGACTCAGAGTTTGCGTCTTGGAGCCGGGCTCCTGGCAGATCCTGTGCGCAATTCTGGGGGATTCTCTGTTGAGCAGCTGCCGGGAGGCCTGCGGGACATTGGCAATGAACTGGCCAGGGACTGGGCCACTCCTGGATACAGAATGTTTTACTCAGTGATCAAAAGAAGAGCAGGGGCATGAGAAGCGGCCCTCAGATTCTGTGTAGGGGGTTATTTAAAATTCCCCCTCTTCTTCACACTGAATGCAACCAAAGACATTTGGAACTTGGCCCACATTGATGGTATCGTAGGTGACAATGGAATCCAGGCCACCCGAAATCAATGAATCCCTAATGAGGCACAACTGGCTGTTGGAACTTGTTTCCAGAATTGTGACTTTGCCAGTTGGGCAAATATTCTTTGTCTAAATGCACTCATATTAATGTGAAAAGCATTTTCTTCCCAGTGAGGATGCTCTTTATAAAGCTGTTTGTTGAGTTCATACTTGGAGACTGAGAGAGTGAAACTCCTTAGGCCTTGAGGATCTTGTAGCAGGAACAGTGTGCAATGTTTGAGTGTCCTTTTGCAGCCCTAACCCAGCCCCAGGTTCTGAGTCAAGGGCTGAAGGGAAAAGAACAGCCACCTGGGTTAACCCAGGTTGTAGAGATAGGAACATGAGGTCTGGTAGGGAGGATTGGGAAGGTATTGGGTAGAAAAGTGTTAGGAGCCACTGGAGCTGGAAACTGGTCCTATGTGTGAGGTCCTATGTGTCAGGACAGAGCCAGAGTGTCTTAAGAAGTCAAGCTACCTCAGTCTTGAGGAAAGCACCCTGCCTGGACAATTCAATCATTAGTCATTAGGCAATCTTGCCTCTTGTGATACTAACTTTGCAAGAGTATAAATAAATGCCCCTACTGTTGTTGTGCAGGTCCATGAGGTGTAGAGGATGACCCAGCTCTTGTCTCTTGTCTATCTTTTCTTCATACCTGCTGCTGCTCCTCCCCGGTGTACACCGAGAGACCAAGGAGTCCCAACAATTGGCACCTGAACAAGACACCTGGTGAGAGAGAATAAGTGGGCAGTGGGTATGCTTCTGGAGTGTACGCAGCAGGGCAGGGAAGTGAATTGATGAGAACCAGTATTCAGCACAGCCGTGCAGGTGATACTGGCATGTCAGGTATAAAGTGTGATGAGGAGGCTCATTAGGGCCAGAAACTCATTCACTAGGGCCAGAAGTGTGTTCACTAGGGCCAGAGAGATAAACGAGCTTAAAGAGAGAAATAGGTTTAAGAGAACCAAAAAGGAGAAAATTAGGGCTGGGGATATAGCTCAGTGGCATAAGCACCTGCCTGGCAAGCACAAGGTCCTCTGTTTGATCCCTGGCACTTCCAAAAAAAAAAAAAAAAAAGGAGAAAATTATATTGATCTACTAGCAGTTAAAAATGGGGCAAGCAGTGTCTCCAGAACCAGTGATGTTTATAGATTTATATAGATGCATGTAAAAATGTTTGTTGTTTTCTTGATTCCTGTATTTACTTTTCTTTTCTAGATTGTAGTTAGAAGGAGTTTTATAACCATAAGGGATTCATCTCAGAACTGTACTTAAAAGTCAAGTCCTTAGCCCAAGTGGGACAAGGAGGGTGAAACAAGGGCACTGCTGATAGAGCTTGAACCCTCTAGCCTTGTTCAATCAGATGAGAAGGAAAAAATTCTTTTAAATTGCACGCAGTTGTTTCCAGGTGACTCAGAGGTGCTACCTGAGGGAGGGCTGCAAACCGGGTTCAGGGAAAGCCCCGTGCTCCGGTCCTAGGCAGACCCAGCTGGGATTTCCCAGCTGCCTGCACATTTGTGCACCCAATCCAGCTGTGGGGTTGGCGCGTGACACCAACCATTGGCATGTGCGCTACTGGCACTGGAAATTCATTTTGCTCAAAACAGTGCCTGTGCTTGAAATCTGTACAAAAACGGGACATCCAGTGGCCAGAGAGGGAGCCCCGAGCCGGAGCTGCTACTGGCCTTGGCTGCGAGGCCCCCGCGGGGATTGGCTTGGAGAGAGGGAATGTGTGTGAGGGAGCCCATTCTGGGTGCTAAGACAGGAGCCACTAGCAGCTCACCAGACCCAAGGTGATGGAGTGGAGTCTGCGGCCAGAGTCCAGGGCAAAACTTCGTTCAAATCACCCCAGACTCTCATACCACTCAGTTCGTCATTTTTTCCTTGACAAAATTTTAAAAATTATAAATAAATTTTTAAAAAAGGGATCCAAGGATTTGGGTCTTTTGGCACCTCAAACGTAAAACTTATTAGCTAAAGAAAAAACATTTTAAAGGGCTTTTAGATACAAGTGTGGCCTCTGGTTGTGGCAACTACAGGTCCGCAGTAGCAAAGGTGCTACATTGCTGACCTGGAGGGATGCAAAGGGCCATTCAGCAGGGAATAGAGCCTCCTAGGAAACAGAGCAGTTCTCTCTTTCTCCATTACAACTGATGCTAAAAGAGAAGTTTTTACATTTTCCCCTTAAGGTGATTAATTTAAGAGGCTGTTTCCATCCTCAAGATAAAAACATTTTGCCTTTAGTTAAAAAAAATCATATTTCCTAAGATTTATAACAATGTGAATATTTTAAAAAATTATTTAGGGGCTGGGGATTTAGCTCAGTGGTACAGCGCCTGCCTGGCAAGCACAAGGTTGTGAGTTCAATTTTTGGTACCGGGAAAAAAAAAAAAATTAAAAAATTATTTAAAGTTCTCTTGATTCCTACTAAGGTTGATAGCTTGTTTTACAGTCTTAAATTGGTATAAAAAAGTTTTAGTATTTTACAAATAGATATAAAAGTTTGGAGTACAATCTGAAAGCAGGAGAGTTTAAACAGTTGCTTGATTTTGACATCCCATTTAAATAATGGCAGGTCTAATGGTGGCCTCCAAAGAGGTACAAACTATGATAACTTCTTCATATTTGGGTCAACCTCATATCTGGGTCAATTTATCCAACAAAGACAATTTACCCTAAACGGTTCAGATCAATCTAAAATGATATTCAGACTTTATTTGATAATATTAATTAGCACCATCCAGATTTTGGGCTAATTCCTCTGGTGTTGCTAATTGTCATTATCCTTCAGACAAGTTAATTCATTTTGTTCCTGTTTTCACAGATGGGTCATGTTAGGTTGAGGGAGGCTATATGATGGCTCCCTCTTCGGAAATATAGGATATGGGTTTCTCATTACATGATCAAAATTAAACTACAAAAACAAAAGGGGGAAGCAATCCCTCCCACTTTACTTGGCAACATATACTATTAAATTTTAAAATTTTACAAAAGATGGAAGTACAGCAGCAGAAAGATAATTCAATCAGGTAAAGCAAAAAAGCTAACTTGGTGTCAAGGATATGTTTGTGTTTTGTTAGGGCATACTGTCTGGCTGTATCATGAAGCCAGATCTGGAGAAGAAGTTGACAACAATGAGGCTAGATTTGACCTGGGGCCTATTGAAGAAACTGACAACGTGGAAATCTAAGGTCTAACTAGGTGATAGACTATATAGAGGTAACTGAGCTGAAAGTTACCAGTATTCTTAAGATGGGATAAAATACAAAATATGCATAGTCATTATAGATAAAAGATTCTATCCCTTTCCAAAATTTTTCTGATAAGAGGTCTCTGCTAATTGACAAAAAATCTGACTAGTCTATTTATAATTATAAATTTCTAAAATTGTAATAGAGTTACTATAATTCAATTTGGTCAAAAATGTATTTGAGCACACTCTAATTTTGTAAAGATGTGTGTTTGTTCTGTGTACTTGTTATTTGTCTATTTGTCACCTTGTGACTTGCTGTTCCTCTTTTTTTTTGAGCTCAATAATTTTTCTTCTATCATTTGTTTATAATACAATTTGGGTTATAGACTTAAAAGCATGCTGGTTACTTGAGTTACCAGCTGGTCTAAGTGATATCAAAATTATTTTACTAACAGCTCATTAAAAAAATTAAGACATTTAACCACAATCCTTAGGGTGAGGAGAAATTATTGGGCAGGACTCCAATTGGTAAGTGGAGGAGTGGCCAACCTTTGTTCATTAATAAGGAGCCCACAATGATCTCCAGAGTCTTTTGGGAGACACTTTCAATATTTGGTCATGATCAAGAGATACAGTTTTCCAGAATAAAATAAAATAAGGTTTTCTCACACAAGATGCTCTTAATATGAAACTAAATTAAGAAACAAAGGTTTTCACATGTGTTTGGTAATTCATTACTGTTCATCTCATAGTGTATTAAATTTATTCATGATTCCAGATGTACAGGTCTTCTAAAATGTAAAGCAAGGATTGCTTATGATAAGAATTTTTGTTCAGATTCAGACCTTTGCCTTTAACACGAAACTTATGTATATCTTATTAAAAGATAACAAATTAGGTAAAATCTTCTTATGTATTACATAGAGATGATTGGTTAAAAGGGTTATATTATGTCAAAATGAAAAATTAGGTATGTTACAAAATGTCATCATGATTGTCATGCTGCATTGTTATGTATGGTTTTGATTCTGTGTAAAAATTTGTGACTGCCATCTGTCAACATTCTATAAGGATTTAAATATTAGGATATCCACGGTTGTTTAAAAAATAATGGTTCTATCTTATCTTCTAAGGTGTTTACTATTCAGATAAGATAGCAATATTAAGCTTACTTCTTCCATTACAATATAATGTCATTAATCTTCTGGGTGTTTAACAACTGAGCTTTGGAGATCAAAGACTTAGAGAGTTAAATGGGCTAAGGGAATAGCCAATATTTTGGCTCTAGCCCTCCAAGGTCAATGAGGATTCAGGACATAAGAGAACCTCTGCTGTGAGTCCCTGAGTTATAGGATGTCACAGCAGAGGTTCTCTTAGTTGAGTCCCTGAGTTACATAGTTATAGTTTTCTTTTCTTTTCTTTTTAATCTGTTTGAGACAGGGTCTCACTGTGCAGTTCAGGCTGACGTTGAACTCACTTTGTATACCAGGCTGGCCTCAAACTTACAACGATCCTCCTGTTTCAGCCTCCGGAGTACTGGGATTACAGGTGCCACCATGTCTGGTAAGTCCCTGATTTTCTGATCAAGGAGATTATGGAACCACAGAGGAAAGTGATTCATGACGTATAGTGTGCCTAAGGAAAGTCACCAGGAGAGAAAAAAAATCTCTCCAGCTTTCACAAAAAGCAGCTTTGTTTCATAGAAAACAGCAATGGCCATGACTCATCCAGATGGCTGACACTGACAGAAGATCTACAAGTGCTGTATTTGGTTCCAAGGTGATTCCTGAGAAGACTTAACTGACCTTGATAGATAGCAAGAAATTAAAATTGATTAATACAGGTCTCACCTGAACTTGATCTTGAACATCCAGCAGAAAAGTATAACCACAAAATGTGGAAAGTAATGCCCTAGTAATATGTTAGCTACAAATGTACAAATCCACAACTTCTAACAATTGCCGGCCAGACTGGTAACTGACCACTGTTATGGATATTTGGACTGTATTCTCTAAGTACAGCTTCTCCAGCTTCATCCAAACACCCATCATTTAAAAAACAGAGAAGAGAGATGTTTGGAGCTGCTGGAGCTGGAAATTGGTCCTATGTGTGAGGGCAGGACAGAGCCAGAGTGCCTCAAGCAGTCAAGCTACCTCAGTGTTGAGAAAAACATCCCGCCTGGACAATTCAGTCATTAGTCACTAGGCAACCTTGCCTCTTGTGATACTAACTTCGCAAGGGTATAAATAAATGCCCCTATTGTTGTTGTGCACATCCTCTTGCCCACCAGATATGGAGGTTGCCTCCACCATGTATAGAGGTCACCTCCACCTGACCCAGCTCTGGTCTCTTGTCTATCTTTTCCTCATACCTGTTGCTGTTCCTCCACGGGGTACACAGAGAGACCAGTGAGTCCCTACATAAAAGTGGCCCTGAAAAGATGTATCAATATTCCAGAATGCAATCATCCTAGATTTAGGGTGGGAATCTTTGGTAGATTGCTACCTTCAGATTAATAGCTCATGATGAGATTAGGGTCTTTATAGGAAGATACACCAGAAAGCTTGGTCAACTACCTCCTCAGAGAAAGACTTTCAATGTGTGAATCCTAGGGCTTCATCATGTGAACCCTAGGAGGAACACAATTCAGTCCACAAGACTCCCCAGCTATATAGTTGTCCCAGCACAGTTCTGGCAGTTTAGAGGCTGGAACCAGACAGAGCTAGCACACAAAACTGCTTTTAACTTGGAGGAGAGCTATTGTACTGGGAATCCAAGAGGTACACACTTGCCTTGCATTTAATGAGGCTCAAAATGAAGAAGAACCCAATAGTCCTGATGGGGATAAAGGTAGATAGGGCGGTCACTCACCAGATTGGTGAAACAGAGGATGTGTGGCTCCTGCAATGCCCTTTTTTGTTGTTCTTATGTCCCCACACCCTATTTATATATTGAAACCCTAGCCCTCCATCCCTCAGGATAAAACTGTATTTGGGGCAGTAACCTTTAAAGAGGTAAGTAAGTTGATTGTGTCATCAGGAAGGGCCATAATCCAGCGTGACTAATGTCCTTGTCAGGAAAAATTGGAACAGAGAAAGGCCAGGTGAAGACACAGGGAGGAGATGGTCACCCACAGGTATTTTATTATGGCAGCCTGCATTGACTAATGTACCTTCTCCAAGACCAGTACTTTAAGTAGAACCCAGATGCACAGAGTCACCTGACACCCAGACCAGCTCTCCTTATCCTTGCTCTGTCAGCCACAGAGAAGCATCAAGGGAGAGCATGAGCTTTGCCATCAGTAGGTCACATTAGAATCCCTGTTCACATCCTTTTAACTGTGGGATCTTGTGCTAGGTACTTATCCTCTCTGAGTCCTGACCATCCCTAAAATTAGAGGATAAGAACTATCTCCAAAGTTGTGCAAATTAAATGAACTAAGAGTGCAAAAGATGTGATAGACTCAGGCTCAACTACTTTAGTGTCAGGTCCAATTTTGTGTAGTGTAGGAGATATTTGCCATATTTTGCAACCCACACTGAGCAGCCTTCCTCTTCAGAGGATACCAAACTCTGTGGAGGTTGTCTCCTGCCGTGTGCAGAAAAACCTGTCACTATTTGGCTTCTGCAAGTGAGGCAGACAGCATGACCAGTTCAGCCAGATCCTACCATCCAGACATTGAGGTCTTAAAAGAATGACGTAGAAATCAAGAAGTGACAGTGGAGACAAGAGGTACGGCAATGACGGCCAATGTCCTGGTGGTGAGTGTTCCACTGGATAATGGTAGTGTCCCAAGCAGCATGTCATGCAAGGTGACCTTTATATATCACTTCTTTGCTGCTCTCCCTTCTTTGTTCCTGCCCACTCCCAGAACCTGATGCTTTAAGTTTGTAATTCACACCATATAGTGACTTCCACTCACGTACATCTATATCTTTCCAATGAATTTATTTCCTGCTCAAGTTAGAATTTTTTCCCAAGGGCTCTGATTGGTACATCTTTGTTTGTATCTCCGTTTGTTCAATTTTCTTGTACTCTGCCCTCTATCCTTGGGGTCTGTTCTCAGCTAGCAATCAGATTGGAAAGTGATCTAACAAATTATTTCACACTAAGGTGGGAAGGATTTGCATTACGTAGTAACTTTCCCAAAGGCACTGGAAAGGCCACAGGTAAGGATAAAAAGTTGGCATTTCACTGAACTGGCAGTGGGAAGTTACTCTTTAAAGCTAAGTACAGCTGTGTGGTGGCCTGTCATGCCTCTGGAACTCTTTCATTGTAGGCATAGTCTAGCCTGCCATGGTGGACACTAGTTCATCTTAGTAAGCATCCCTGTGCTGGTTCTTCCACTGACAGAGGTGAGGAGACTAGTGATTTATTTCCCGGGTTTGTGATTTGTTTAGGTTTTACCAATTTAGTGAAAGGCTCTGAATTTGTTTCTGGAATATTTACTCAGGTGTTTGACCAACATTGGCAGGTTAAGGTGACATACTGGTTAAATGAGATGGGGGGAATAGGTAGAGAACCAAGGAGCTGGTCCAAGTGTCTTAATCTTTTGTTAAATTGGGTGACATGTGGCACGACAAAGGAATCCAACTGTCCTGACAGAGACCACTCTAACCACCTCCCCGATCCCCAGCACTCAGTGACTCATATCACTATCAGCCCTCCTACTAATAGCAAACACTGCTCCCTGCACCATCCCAAGCCTCATCCTCTGACAAAAATTATCCCTTCTCAAGCCTTGTTCTGGGTAGAGAGCCACAGCCCCTTTTTACTGAAGTCTTCCTCTCATGACCCTATAAAAGACCCCACAGCCTGCATGAGAGGATCCAGTCTAGTCACAATGACAGAGTGACCCTTCTCAGGTTTGTTCTGAAATAAATCTGTCCTGTCGATCTCATACCTTTGTTTCTTTTTCTCCTTTTTCTTAACACTGTTGGCCTGTACGGGGAAATGTTGAGGGGACTACTCCAGTATCCCTCACTTCTTCTTATTGTGGCTCCCGCCTCCCTCACTCTAGCTTTCTCTCTCTCTCATTCTTTTTTGTTTGTTTGTTTGTTTGTTTGTTTGTTTTTTCTGGTACCGGGAATCAAACACACGACATTGCATTTGCCAGGCAGGTGCTGTGCCGCTAAATCCCCAGACCCTCTCTCTCTCATTCTCTCTTGCTCTCACTCTCTCTCCCTTACAAGTTCCAGGAGGTCCTTTGCCCTTTCCTTCTGAGCTTCCACTCAACACTGGACACTTCATTATTGTTGGGAGCAGCTGAAGCTGGAAATTGATCATATGTGTGAGGGCAGGGCAGGGCCAGAGTGCCTCAAACAGTCAAGTTAGCTCAGTTGTGAGAAAAACATCCTGCCTGGAGAATTTCAGTCGTTAGTTGCTAGGCAACATTGCCTCTCATGATACTAATTTTGCAAGGGTATAAATAAATGCCCCTGCTATTGCTCAGTCCTCTTGCCCATCAGATAAGAGGCAACTCTAACTGACCCCAGATCTTATCTCTTGTCTTTATTTTCCTCATACCCACTGGCATTCCTCCCCAGGGTACACCAAGAGACTGATGAATTCCCTATATTTGGCACCTGAACAGGACACCAGGTGAGAGAGAGTAAGTGGGCAGTGGATACACTTCCCAAGAGCATGCAACAGAAGGGGGGAAGTGCATTTGTGAGAGCTAGTATTCAGCACTGAGGTGCATAGTACTGGGACGTCAGGTGTAAAGCATGAGTATATGTGTTCTCTAGGGTTAGAAAATACATAGGCTTCAAAGAAGCCAAAAGAGAAAGGGATATTGAAGTGCAAGTAGAGGGTCAAGACTCCCTGGATATATGTCTGTAGAATTGTTTGTTGCATGTTTGACTCCTGTATTTAGTTTTCTGGATGTTGGTTTGGAGGGTTTTGTAACCATAAAGGATTTGGCTCAAAATGTTATGTTAAAATCAAGTCCCAAGCCTAACCTGGACATAGAGGGCAGAGCAACAGTGCTGCCAACAGAGCCTGAGCCCTGTAGTCTGGTCCAATTTAGGAAGAAAGGAGTGATGGGGGACAAAAGGGACTTTTTCCCAAATGAGAGGTGTTTCCCATGATCTCAACCTCACAACACTTGATGGAACTGACTGAGCCACAGGTGGCTATTCCAGCCTTTTAAACTCAGGGAAATTTTACTGTGTCACAGATTGGAACTTCCACCTCTCAGAGAGTATAGCCATTTTCCTGCCTCCTTTACAAGTGGCACTAAAAGAAGCCAGATGGGCAGGGGAACCCATAGAGGGTTTTCAACATATCTACCCTATAACTGAAGTTCAAGTCCCTGAATATCTGGGACAAGTTATACATTGTTATGAAGCTATACCTTTTAAAATCCTAATAGAGTTTTAAACAAGCTGTTGCTATTTATGGCCCTCTGCTCCATTTACCTTGAGTTTAGTAGAAATTCTAGGACAACAGACTATGGACCCAAATGATTGGAAAGAAATAGCTAAAGCATGTTTAATCCAGGGGATTTCTTGTAGAAAGGAAATTTCTTTGAATATTGCACAGACCAGGCAGCTCGTAATACTGTTCACAACACAGCCATTACAAAAGATATGCTAACTGGGGAAGGTGCCTTTGCTATTACAAAGAATCAACTGACCTTTGAATTGCCAACATATGGGCAAACCATGATGGCTGCCATGAGGGCTTGGAGGGAACTTCCTTCTAAGGGGGAGGCATCTCTTAATTTGGCTTCTATTCATGAAGGCACTGAGGAAACTTTTCAAGATTTTGCAGCATGCCTATTGCAGACTAGTGAGAGGATTATGACTGACCCAGAAGCTAGCAAACTAGTATTTCAGCAGCTAGCCTTTGAAAATGCAAATAAATGGTGTAAAGAGGCTTTAAGAGTCCACAAAAAATGGGCTCTGTTGCCGGAGATGATTTGGATCTGTGCAGATATTGGTTCCTTGTATGTACAGGGGGCTGCCTTGGTGGCAGCTATTACTCAGGCGCTTCAGCCACAACCTGGAGGAAGCAAAAAACAAGGCCTTTTGTTTTCATTGTGGGGACAAAGGACCCTTTGCCCAGAACTACTCTCCTGCACCAATAAAGGTGCTCAGCCATTGTCAATCTCTTCAGCTAACCCTTGCAGACCTTGTACTAAGTGTCAATGAAGGTATCACTGGAATAATGAATGTAGATCTAGAACTGCTGGGAAAAGTCAGCCCTTTCTGGGAAACCCCTATTATCACTTGCCTTGCCCCATCAAATAATGGGGGCTTCCCAAATGGCTGCAGGAGGAGATGAGGTTCTAGGTGCATTCAGGTACCCAGTGTGTGCTCCCGTCATCTCTTCCCCTACCTGCCAAATGCCAAGGGAACAGATGGCTGGCAGCTCTGTGGCAGGGAATACCCTCCTGCCTCATTCTCCTCTGCCACACTCCTGTTGCATGTGAGCCTGGGCTTCAGGTGGTGCCCCTACATGCTCAGTTGCCGTGATGTGCGGGTGTAAGTGAACCTGCTGTGTGACACATCGGTGCAGTAGGTGCTCAGGTGGCAGACCCTGCTGTGCAGGGCCCAGGACCCAGGAAACCTGGCCACCAGTATGTGGGAGAGGTCGCCTCCAGGCCCTGAGCCAATCAAGAAGCACCTGCCCTTCCAGCAGAAATATGGCTATTATCATTGTAAGGATTGCAACATCTGCTGGGAGAGTGCATACGTGTGGTGTGTCCAGGGCACAAACAAGATTTACTTCAAACAGTTTTGCAG
>NW_004955422.1:22947363-22981706 GCF_000276665.1 Chinchilla lanigera | reverse complement strand
AGGTGCTATAGGACACAGTGGGGTACCAGATAGAATGGGGGACAAAGAAGCCAAAGCCTGGGGCAGGGATGGAGGAGGCCATCCAGGGAGAAGGTGGAGAAAAGACTAAAGCTAGATGTGCATGGGGAGGATGGCAACGACAGAAATGAGCAGCTGTGAGGACTTGCAGGGAACCTTGGTCAAGAAGCAAAGGAGGAAACACTTGTGGAGGTTAGCAAGTTGGTGTGGAAATGGGGCATGAGAAGCCCTAGGAAGCCAGGGGACCTGCTGGTAGTGGCTACTTGGTGCCTGGGCCCCAGGGAGGAAGGACAGGGCCACCCAACATGAGCCTGGCCATGCCAGAGCTGTGCTAGCTGGCACTGCACCCTGCGGCACCACATGTGGCAAGGATGACGGCAGGGCCAGGAGAGTGACACGGGGTCTGAGTGGCTGGCAACCAAGTCCCAGGTGACCTAGAAGCTGGTGGGACCTGTCAGTGGTGGCAGGGAGCAGGGAGCAGGGGCTGAGCCCCTCCTGACCTTCATGGCAAGGGTGTCTGAGGCAGAGGGGACGCTCATGGTCACCCACTGCAGGACATGCGGGGCCTGTTCCCTGAGCTGTATGGCTTCCTGCAGGACCTCGTGCCCCAGGCGCTGTGCCAGACAATAAAGCAATAAGCTACTGCTTAGTATTGACACTTGCCAAGAGTGTCTGTGAGTCCTTTTATTCTAACATAATGGCTCTAGCCTGTAGCTAAGTGGGAGAAGATTCCTTCTCACATCACCCTGACTCTGCAATTAGAGTTCTTCTTATGGATAGATGCACATTTTATGTTTTGGAATTTTTAGAGGTAATTAATTTAGCTAGCCAAACTAAGTTGAATGAACTTTTTCAAGTACATCCCAAGAGTCTGTGTGTGTCTACTCCTAGACATTGCACTGATCTTTTTAAGAGGGATCCTAAAAATGTCCTGATAATTAATTTCTTTGAAAGTGTACAGAAAATGGAAATTACAACAGAGATTATCATTTTGCGACAGGATTCAGAAATCATGGAAAGCAGCCACGTTGTCCTGAGGCTTGCAAATGATATGGCCTGCAACCCTAGAAATCGCAAACCAGCTGCCATGTTTGGTCACAAGAATATAGAATTAAATGTGTACAGAGATGACACAGAAGTGGGTTATAGAAGCTATGAAGTGGCCATAAAAGAAAAAATATTTTACGGGTATTAACTGGGAGGGCTCCATGTAGTACTCCTAGGTTGAAACATCTTTCTGATAATAAAAGCAATATTTTTAATTATATGATAGGATGTAGTAAAAATGGTTTTTTGAAATTTCAAGATTCTGAAAAAATTACCAACATGAAACTTGCAGATGCTTTTAAACAGATGTGGCAATTACCTCAAAGTGTTCTGATCAACCTAGAATGATTTTCAAACTTTGTTTGGTAATGTTAACTGGCTCCATCCAGATTTTGTGTTAATTTCTCTGGTGTTACTAATTGTCATTATTCTTCAGACAAGTTAATTCAATTTGCTTCTGTTTTTACTTGATGGGCCATTTTAGGTTAAGGGTGGCTATATGATGGTTTCCTCTTTCAAAACATAGGATACAGTTTTCTCACTGTATAATCAAAACTAAATTACAGAAACAAAAAGGGGAATCATTCCCTCCCACTTCACTTGGCAACATATTCTATTAAATTTTAAAATTTTACAAAAGATGGAAGTACAACAGCAGAAAGACAATTCCATCAGGTAAAGGGAAAAAAAAGCTAACTTGGTGTCCAGAGTATGTTTGTGTTTTGCTAAAGCTTGCTGTCCAGCTTAATCATGAACTCAGAACTGAAGAAGAGGTTGTTTTTACCTTTCAGGGAGCTAGTGTGCAGTCCTGTGGCTGTGATGCCTCAGAGACTGCTCTACAGCAGATAGATAAGGATGAGACTAGATTCAACATGGGGCCTATTGAAGAAACTGACAAAATGGAAATCTAAGGTCTAAATAGGTGATACAGTATCTAGAGATAATTGAGTTAAAAGTTATCAGTATTCATAAGACAGAATAAAATACAAAAAATGCATATTCATTATAGATAAAAGATTCAATTACTCCCACAATTTTTCTAATAAGAGATCTCTGCTAATTGACAACAAAATCTGACTAGTCTATTTCTATAAATTATAAATTTCTAAAATTGTAACAGAGTTACTACAATTCAATTTGGTCAAAATTATATTTGAGGGCACTCTGATTTTGTGAAGATTTTGTCTGTTTGTTCTGTGTGCTTGTTTATGTTTGTCATTCTGTGAACAGCTGTTCCCCTTTATTTTGAGCTGAACAATTTTCTTTTATAATTTGTTCATAGTGCAATTTGGATTATAGACTTAAAGCACACTTTCACCTGAGTTACCAGCTGGTCTAAGTGATATCAAAATTAGTTTACTCACAGGTCATCCAAAAATTTAAGATAATTAACAAAAATTCTTTGAGTGGGGAGAGATCATTGGACAGGATTCCAGTTGGTGAACAGAGGGATGGCCAACCTTTGTTCACTAACAAGGAGCCCCCAATAATCTCCAGAGTCTCTTGGGAGATACTCCAATAATTTGGTCATGGTCAAAAGATAAAGTTTTCCAAAAAAAATAAAATAAGGTTGTCTCATGAAAGGTGCTCCTGATACAAAACTAAATTAAGAAACAAAGGTTTTCACATGTGTATGTTAATTCATTAATGTTAATCTCATGATGTGTTGAATGTATTCATGATTTCAGATGTACAGGTCCTCCAAAATGTAAAAAAAAGAGTTTATTGTGATAAGACTTTTCTTTCAGATTCAAATTTTTGCCTTTAACAAAAACTTGTGATGTACATTCTATTAAAGTACAACTAATTAGATAAAAATCTTCTTATGTATTAGAAAGAGATGATTGGTTAAAAGGGTTATGTTATGTCAAAATGAAAAATTAGGTTTGTTACAAAATGTTATCATGATTGTCATGTAGCAATGTTATGTATGGTTTTGGCCTCTAATTGCAATGTAAAAATATGTAACTATTATCTGCTAACTTTCTATAGGGATTCAAAAATTAGGATATCCATGGTTATTAAGAAGAATATTGGTTCCATTTTATGTTCTAGGGTGTTTGATAGTCAGATAAGATAGTAATATTAAGCTTACTGCCTCCATTACAATGTAATGTTATTAATCTTCTCTTATGGATGTTCAACAACTGAGGTTTGGAGACCAGAAATTAGAGAGATATTTTGGGCTAAGAAGATAGCCAATATTTTCACCCTAGCCCTCTGAGGTCAATGAGGACTTAGGAAATAAGAGAACCTCTGCTGTGACACCCCATAACTCAGTTGAGTTCTTCATTTTCTGATCAAAAGCTTATGGGACCACAGAGGAAATTGATTCATGATGTATAGTGTGCCTAAGGAGAGTCACCAGAAGAAAAAAAAATCTCTCAAACTTTCACAGAAAGAATCTTGGTCAAGCAATGGGCATGACTCATCCAGACGGCTGACACTGATAGATCTAAGAGGTGCTGTACTTGGTTCCAAGGTGATTCCTGAGGAGACTTAACTGATCTAGATAGATAGCAAGAAGTTAACCTTTTTATTTATACAGGTCTCACTTTAACTTGGTCTTAAACATCCATCAGAAAAGTATAACCATGAGATGTGAAAAACAATGTCATAATAATATGCTAGCTGCAAAAGGTTCAAATCACCAACAACTTCTGACAATTGCCAGGTAGACTGATCACTGACCACTGTTACAGAATTTTGGGCTGTATTCCCTAAGCACAGCTTTTCCAGCTTCAACTAAATACACATCATTTACAAAACAGAGAAGAAAGAGAGATTGTGAGTGGCTGGAGCTGGATATTGGCCATATGTGTGAGGGCAGGACAGAGCCAGAGTGCTTCAAGCAGTCAAGCTACCTCAGCCTTGAGAAAAACATCCGCATGGACAATTTCAGTCATTAGTCACTAGGCAACATTGCCTCTCATGATACTAACTTTGCAAGGGTATAAATAAATGCCCCTACTGTTGTTGTTCGGTCCTATTGCCCATCAGGTAAGAGGCAACTCCACCTGACCCCAGCTCTTGTCTGTTGTCTTTATTTTCCACATACCCACTGGCATTCCTCCCCGGGGTACACCAAGAGATCAATGAGTTCACTACACATTGTCTAGCCGAGAAAGGGTAAGATCTGCTCCTGCCTTCCCCAGGCACTCAGGAAGAGTAGATCTGTCCTAGGATCCCACGGGGGGTGGGGGGATACCTCAGGGCAGGGCTCTCTGGTGGACATCTATGGAGATTTGAGCAGGGCCACCTGCTCAATCTTTTGGAAAAACCTTCTCTGATGTGGCTGGGCCATGTAGAGACTCCCAGACCCCTGGAGAGTCCTGCAGGGCCAGGCTCTGAAGAGCATTTCTGGAGAGATTAGCACAGGGCTTTAAAAGGGAATATTTGGCCTAAACATCTCATATTTTATTCTCTATGGACTGAATTTGGCACATATGATTCTTTAATTCTTCATGACCTTGATAACTACCTCTGGGGAAATGGCACGTGACAGGAGGTTCCTTCTCCCCAAGTTTTTTTTTGCTCTCTGCTTGCATCTGTCTCTCTCTTTCTTCTAGGAGATAAAGCCCTGTCAAAGACAAATAAACAAACAGAAAGGAGTTACACAGAGATCACCAGAAAAAATAACAAGAGGGCTCTAAGTTATAGCACCATATGCCAATTGAACCTGTTTAGCTAAAAGAAAAATGTGGTAAAGTTTATGTGCAAAAATAAATCAGATGAGGGCAAAGAGACCCCATATTCACCTCTTGAGGAGAGAGCCTTGCCTGTCCTTCAAGCCCCACCAAAATTATCAAACTCCCTCTGGGGAAAGAGCCCCTTTACACTTCCTTTATTGCATTAAGGAAGGGCTAAAAGTAGCAAATGTCAAGCCAGTAAATTATGCCAAACTGGGAAAGATTTATTAGGAAGAAATGGGAACCTCCACCAGTATTTTTACAAGGGCTCAAGGACAATTATTATTGATACTTCTAAAAGTATACTCTTATGTAAATGCAATTGTCTTCTACATGTCTGTCTGTCTGTTCAATCTGTGATAGTAACCAGTTACAATACCTGCAGTTGCTTTGCTTGAGTTCCTCGAAAAATTTTCCACTTAAAAATTACCACAGCAATCTTTTCAGATGAGTTTTTAGGATAACCAACCTTATTAAAGCCTCACCTTCACTGATTCTGGAATCCCACGAGTCTAAGCAAGCAACTTCATATCTAACAATTGGAAACTCAGTCACAGAGACAAACCAAAAAATTCTAGGCCTAGGGAAGCAAAGGTAGATAAATTTACTTTTGGCTTCCAATTTGAATGGGTATTTTTGTTTAAGTATTGCTTAAAACATTTCTTGTGCTTCTAAATTCTTAGAGTACAATTACAGGGTTAATTTTTTTCTGTTGCTTCAATAGAGATAAGATAATTTTCAAGGCTACTTGGAAAGTTGGCAGCCAGCCAAAATTACAATGTAGCAACCTGAGAACACACACATGTGCACAACAGGGAGAGGAAGTACACTTTAAAATCCAAGTGGCAGCAGTTGATTTATTATGAAAAAAGTTACAACAAGTAAGGTAAGGTAGAATATGGAAGAAAGCTATAAAGTACAGAGATATATTTTTGAGGTGAGTTCCTGTGTGACAAAACTAGAAGGCTCAAGTATGTTGAGAAAAGGCTTGTGTAGGATGCAGGATATAGAAAGAAATGTTTGCTCTTGTTGGTTTGGTTGCCCAGGCTGTTCCTTTGAAAAGCTCTTTATTGCTCAAAGAGGATGAGGGGGCTGTGGCTCTGATTCAGATAATCAGTCACTGCTGCCTTAGTCTCCACTCTCCTCTCAGGTCTAACCGGTACTTTCAGACGAAGGTATTAACTCTTATTTCTGAGATTGAGACTGGACATGAGCTTTTTTGCATAACTACAAGGGACAGAGACACTGGTTAATAACAAAAAACAGAGTGGAGCTGCCTCCTTGGGCAGTTATGATGTGATTTGTGATGCTCATTATTGCTGACTTCATGGAGTAGTAAATGTATTTGTTTCCCAAGCATACAGGTCTTCAAAGATGGAAAACTGAAGAATATCTCTTCATACCAGTGACTTCCCTTATTTATTTTCCAGCTACTTGTGAGAAGATGTGCATGCCAATCCAGCATGAGATAGTTAGCATTGTTGAGTGTATGATATGTACATGTTACAACACTTAGAGATGCTCAAACACTGTGAGATCCAGGCATCGTCACATGAGGTATGTCTATGGACAGATACATTCTTTTTAGATAGTACTGCATTGAAGGATGACAAATTTATGTGAAAGGTTCTTTATGTCATTTAATAATATTATCATGTTTGTTAGCCTAAAATGTTACATTTCCCTTGATTTCCAGTTATCTCAGTAAAACTTTATAATTTTTATCTGTTAACATGCTGGAGGGATTAAACTCCTAAGACAATCATAAATGAAAATGATAGTTCCCTTGTCATCCATATATTTCAAACTGCTTAATATTTATATCAGATCCTGAGATTAAACCCACTGCTACCATAGCAATACTGATTTAACTGAGCTCCTGGATATTCAGCAACTGAGGTTTGGAGGCCAGAATTAAAAGGTAAATGAGCTAAGAGGGCAGCCAATATTTTGGCCTTGGCCCTCCAAGGTCAACAAGAACCCAGTACATGAGGGAACCTTTCTATAGGATCCTACAACTTTAGTGAGTCCCCCAACCTCCTGACTGGGGAGCTTGTTGGACTCCAGAGGGCAGGAAACAACCAAGGTACAGTGTGGTAAGAAGGAGGGTCACCAGAGAGAAAACCATCTCCATGCTTCCACAGGAAGCCACATGGCCAAGCAAACCTATGACACATCCTGGTGGCAGACACTGACAGAGGAGCCGAGAGGGTCTGCACATGGTTCCAAAAGTAAGGCCTGAGGAGCCTTAACTGACCTTGATAGATAGCAAGAGGATAATTTTGATTAACAGAGACCTCACCTTAACTTGATTTTGAACACTTAGTAAAAGAATATAATCAAAGAGTTATAAAAGTAATAGCAATGTAAGCTCAACCACAAAAGGGGGCTCCAATCTCTGACATCTGCTGACAGTTTCCAGCTACACCTGTAGACATGTCTATCAGCCAGCTAGTTACAATTGTTATTCCAATCCTTTAAGAACAGTATCTGGGTGGAGATAACTTCCCCAATTATTCTTTCCATTCTGATGCCCATACTTTGTTTTTACACGCTTTAATCTCTTGGTCCAAAGCTCTGTATGTGATAAACAGAGAGGTTCAGGTAGTACAACAAATGTCTTGGGACTCCCTGGAGAATTCATGGGATTCATGGACGCCACTATTCTTTCTTGGATTCTCCCTTTTACAGTGCCTGTTCTCCTCTTTTTACTTGCCCATTTATTATTGCCATACCTAATCAATCTATTGCAAACATTTTTTTTACCAGCAGGACTGCAGTCATTTCACAGGCAGTGGGAAAAGACCTTGTCAATACAGTCTTCCTTCTTCAGTCAAGACAAAACCTCAACCACTACCACCACCCCATATCAGCAGGAGACAGATAAGGAAGAGAGATGTCCAACACTTTTTTCCTTATCTAACCACAGAGTCTGGGATAAAAGAGTTTGACTGCCACCATCCTGACAGAAACCATTCTAAACTGTCCACTTTCCTCTCCAGCTGTGCTCAGTGGGACTCATCAGTATCAGCCCTGCTACTGATAGTGACCACTACTTCCCTCTTATTTCCATGCCTTGTCCTTGGGCAAACATTTTGCTTTTTCAAGTTTTGTTCTTGGAAGGTAACCACAATGCTTTCTCATTGAACTCCTCCTCTTCATGACCCTATAATTCTGTTTGCTTTTTTATTTTGAGACAAGATCTTGCTATGGTGGCCGATTTGGCTCCAAATTGTGACCCTCATGTCTCAGCTTTCTGAGTAGTGCGGATTATAGGTGTGGGCTCCTGTGCCCAGCTCTGGCCAATTCTTTTAGCCAGCCCATTGTTACTAATTTTCTCCCCCCAAATTGTCTCTGTTGGGAACTTAATTATTTCTTGACAACACTGAATCTGTAGAAGGAAAGAAAACCAAGGGTAGAAAGTGGGGGAAACAGCAGGAGCATAATTTGGTTATGCTCCATTCTAAGTGAGACATAAGCATATGTAGCAAGAAGAATAAATTGTTACATTAAATGAAGAGACAGACTGAAGTCTGGCACATGGCACAATTCTCATCATTAAGCTCCTTGTGAAAATATTGTGATGGTCACTCCATGAAATATAGGGTCTACATTAGTCATGTTTCCATTACTATAACAAATATCTGAGATAATAAATTTATAAAGAGAAAAGTTTATTTTGACTCACAGTTTGGAAGTTTCAGCTCATGGTCTATTGGCCCCATTGTTTTGGACATGCGGCACATTATGTTAGAAGTGTGTGGTGGAGAAAAACTGCATATCTCATGGACAAGAAGCAAGAGAGAGAATGGGCTAGAGTCCCACAGTCTCCTTCAAGGACACCTAAAACCCACCCACTAGGACCAGTCTCTCAATGGTTTCATCACCTCCCTATAGACCACCATTGGTATCAAACCTTTAACGTAAGGACCTTTGAAAGACATTCAAGATCCAAATTATAGCAAGTGCCTGCTGGTCCACCCAAGACACAGTCTGAAAGAAGAGATGGATGAGTTGCACTGCACTGAAAAGTCAGGATGCTCTGAGCTTCTGCTCATGGGAGAAGAGCCCTGGGAGCAGCAAATGCAATGAGACCCTCCCTTCTCCTATATAGTGACTATCCAGTCCCCAGAGGGTGGGTCAGCTGCCAAAGAAACAAGGAAGAAATCATCTCATATTCTCAAAATACTCACATGAGGATCACCTGAATGTGTCTGGTAAATCTCACTTTTGAAATGGACATTTAGTTCCCATGGCATTTACTCATGTCAAAAGGTAACCCTAGTTTGAGACTAGGTAATTCTCAGAGGTATTGTTTTAAAAAGCCAACTATTATGGTTTGTGTCTGGATGTTCCCCCAAAGCCTCATGCAGTCATGGGGCAGATTTCTAGAGTTTATGATAGATTCATGGGTGTGAATGCTACACCTGACCCAGGGTGGGTAGTTTGCATATAATATAAGGTCAGAAAAGCGACTTATTCCTCCCTTTTTATTCTTGTTGTTTTTGCTGTTTTCCACCACCATGAACTGTTGCTCTCTGCCATGTGCCACCCTGCCTTGGAGCCAGCTGAGTATGGACTGAAACCTCCACAAACTGTGAGCTAAATAAACATTTCCTTCCTTAATTCTGGGTATCAGGTATTTTGTCCCAGCAATGAGAGAAAAGTAACCAAGACACCAACCATGCCACTAACAGGAACATTTCCTAACTCACTGTAGCACCAGTCTCATGTCTCTAGGTTACTGTTTGCTCCTCCCTCTCTGTGGAGCCAAAGACTTGAGGATGTTGCTGCAGAATCTCCTCCTCTTTCTACTCCCAGAGACCCTACTGTTCCCATGCTCTTCCTATCTCCTGTTCTGGTTATGTTCAAGTGGTTCCATGTGCATCTTTCCGGTTCAAGTTTCTCCCCAATTCAGTCAGTCTTGTCTACCATTGCCAGATTAATTTTTTTAAAAAACCAAGCTTCCACATTATCTACAAAATAATGTCAAGGTCTTCCTGAGTCCTGGTTCTTCTTAGCCTTATAGGAATGAGAGAAGGATTTCAATCACTTGTGGTCTCCAAGATTCTAATAGATGTTGAGTAAAGTAATATCTTGGAAGAATAATGGAATTGGAAGAGTTACCACTGGCTGAGTGTCCCACTTGTAGATGCCCACGGAAATGCAAATGACAATTTTTACAATTAAAAAAGTGCAAGCCCCATGAAGGCATCTGCTAACTTGTTTTCTTCCTCAGATATGTAAGCCATATGACCACAGTTCTGTAGCTGAATGGCATCAGGATGTTCTGGCATGTTTCTGACTAAGGGGTGGTATGCTGTAGCTGAGGAGATGCAAAAGGAAAGTGAAGGTTGGTGATCCCAAAATAGAACCAGATGTGAAGACTTTGTCTTCTAGTCTATGCCTGAACATTAGCAATCCACACACATGCATGCATGCACACACACACACACACATACACTACACACTCAAGTACCCATGTATGCACACACATACACAGAGCCCCATATACACAACATCTCATTCTTGATCTTTTTCTAGAGTGATAAGTTTTCTATCAAGTTGCCTTGGTCCTTGGACTTCTGTTTTTTCATCTGGATGTTACCCATTCCTCTAAAGTAGACATGGGCAGATTACAAATGTGTACCCTCCCTTGTTTTATTCTCTTCTTTTTTTATTACACTTCAATATCCTTGGCAGTACACAGCATCACACAATTGTCACTTTCAAGGGCCACTCACAAATGTCTTTATCCAAAGATATAAAAGCTACCAATACATTAGCACCCCCCACCTTAGTGGGTTTCAGTGACCTGAGGTCAACTGCACTCTGAAAATAATGAATGGAAAATTCCAGAAATAAACAAGTCATAAGTTTTAAATTGCATGTTGCTCAAAGTAGCATTGTGAAATCATACCCTTTGTCCTTCCAGCGGGGGTAATTCTCCGTTTGTCTAGAGTATCCACATTGTCTGCACTGTCTGACCAAGAGGCACAGCTATCAGGTCAGCTTTTGTGAAGTCACAGAGCTTGTGTTCAAGTAACCTTGATTTCATTTAATAGTGACCCCAATGGACAAAAGTAGTGATACAGAAGGGCTTCTAGGTGTAAAACCTGAGAGGACAGATGGACTCTGGTGGTATGTCGCAGTGCTGTGGGCATTGAGGAAAAAACAGTACAAAGGGTGATCAAAAAATTCGGTATGTGTTTAAATACAATAATTATTATAGTAAAAAGATAGATTACCATGAACCCCTATTACAGTGTGTGACCATGGCTGCATAAAGGATGTAAAGATTACTGGGAGATGAGACTTAGTTTAATCCCTAAGAGGCCCAGAGAGGCTGCTTCTCTGGATGAAAAAGCTTTAGGGACACAGCAACAGGCTGAGACCTCTGTGGATACTTATTTGTAAGTCAAGGACGGGAGAACAAAGATAAGAAAGAAAAACATTTGTAATACTTGCATGAGCATTTTGGTCAGGGGATAGGGAAGCAATGGGATGGTTTCTTATATGATATAAGTCAACCCCGTTTAAGCAATCTCATTGGGGAAGAAGGGGTACAATGGCCAAAGAAAACATCTCTGAAAACCACTTGCTTTTAATTCTGCTGATTGTTGCCCTACAGCATTGCTCTAAACTTTAATCATGCATTCCAGAAACCTAGAAACTGTTGTTCAAGGTTCCTTCCTTATCACATTCACTTCAATCACTCCTTTGGCCAGAGTCTCTCCCACAAATCCCCTCAAAATATTCCCCTTACTTCAAACACACTTATCCTATTGTTCTTGCTACTTTCTGAAGCAGTTCTGGTAGTCCTTTCTTGTGAGTATTTTTATGAATTGTGATTTAAATAAAACAGTGAATGCTGTTGCTGAGTGTCATCCAGTGGAAAGGCAGGCACATAAAAAACATTATTGTATGTCCTTATCTACCTTATTCAATGGATTTGACATTGTATGACTTCTGGCTCAAAATCACCGTGAAAGATAAACACTTTGAGTTGATTCAGAACATCAAGGCAGCCATTCAAAACACAACTGAAGACACTCACAAAAGTGGACTTCTAGAACTGCTTCAGAAAGTGGCAAGAATGAGGAAATGAGTGTGCTTAGAGTGGGGGTGATTGTTGGCACTGTGCCTTTTATTGCAATATAAATATTTAAAATTATTTAAACATTCACTATATTTTTTGATCACATCTCTTTGTGTATATATTGGATTCAGGACTATATGTGGTTTCAGGTATTCACAGGGGGTCCTGGAATATATACCCTATGAATAAGGGGTGATGTGGCTTCTGTAGCTGCTTGAACTGCATTACTAGTTTGGACTGGGAATTGCTCTTTACCAAGTGTGGGCACTCCTAAATTTCACTTTGGTTTGGGATTGGTCAGATGGTAGAGAGACACAAAGATGTGAGAAATAAATTGAAAAAATATCTGAAGCAACAGATTTTGTACCATAAGAGACAAAATTATTAGGTGTTGGAACAAATATAAATGTTGCAAACAGTGTGTTTTATATACTGCTTGAAAGATTAAAAATATGCCAAATGTGTGTGTGTGTGGGGGGGGGAGGTGTTGGTTAATCACATCTCTGGCCAGCTCCTCCTTTTGGCTCCCAGAAATGCTGTGTTGTTTGACAAAGCGGTAGCTCCATTACCAAAGCAGATCCTCACAGAGATCTGGAAGATGGGCAAATATGGGGACTGACTATGGCCTTGTGAAACAGGGACATGAGATGAAATTTGTGGGAAAGGCAGTTCAAATATATGGTTAAAAACAAGATTCTGAAAACCAAGTATTTCTCAAATTTAAGAAGTATTGTAACCAAAAGAGTAGTTTACAGAAATGCAATCTCTCCACAGAGCTAGATTATGAAACAATAAAAGGAAAATGATGACATTAAATGAGAAACAGAATGTGGGTGAACCTTCCAAATGGTTTCTTAGAAACAATTCTCCGGCCACCCATCCACTAGACAAAGCTACCATGTGATATGTGTATTAGATTTCTGAGCTACCATAACCTAGTACCACAATCGTGGTGGCTTAAAATAATAGAAATCTGTGACATCACAGTTCTGGAGGGTAGAAAAGTCCAAAATCAAGACATAAGTAATAGGGGCTGGGGATTTAGCTCAGCGGCAAAAGCGCCTGCCTGGCAAGCGCAAGGTCGTGAGTTTGGTTCCCGGTACTGGGAGAAAAAAAAAAAAAAGAAAAAAAAAGACGTAAGTAATGACATGCTGTCTCTTGAAGTCTCTGGGAAAGGACCTTTTGTCTCTTTTAGTTTCAAATGACTGCTGGTAATCCTTGACATTCCTTGGCTTGTAGGGACATCATTTCAATCTCTTCATTCAAACAGCATCACTGTATGTCTGAGTCTAATCTCTCTCTTCTTATAAGTGTACAAGTGATTGGATTAGACTCATGCTAATCCGGTATGTTATCTCTGCTGGACTATATTGGCAAAAACCCTGTTTCCAAATAAGGCCACATTCATGGGTACTGGAGTTTAGGATTTCAACATCTGACTACTAGATCACTATATCATGAAGAGAGCCATGCTGGAAGTTCCTTGTTTATAGAAAATGGTAAAAATGGTAGTGCCTTGGGTCATGTACTTAATTCTTTCCACTATTTTAGTCACAAAATAAATTGCATGAAAACAGAATCAAATTTTCCCATAAGGTCAACATTGAACCTAACCATGGAATTTAGTTTGGCTCTCATTCAATTTAGTTTCTGACCAGAATCATGGAAAGAATTAAGTTTGTGAATCAAGGCACCACTGTACCTGCAGACCCTAAAGAAAACTCCCCAGAGTAATAGCAACTTTTGCCATGACAGAGCAAGAAGCCTGTTGCTATGGTTTATATCTAGATATCTACCTCCCCAAAGCCTCATGCACTCATAGGTGGGGCTTGTGGGAGGTGGCTGGATCATGGATGTGTGATACTCATTGGATTAGCCCACTGATAGCTTTATAGCTGGCTGTGATGTTGGGAGGTGAAGCCTGGTGGGAAGAGGTGGCCATTGGGGGCATAGCCTGGAGGTATACATTACTCCTACTCCCTTGACTCCACTCTGCTTCCTGTCTACTGTGCCAAGAGCTCTTTCTCCTCTGCCATAACTTCCTGCCAGCCAACTATGGACTGAAACCTCTACAAACTGTGAACCAAAATAAACGTTTTCTCTTTTAAATTGTGCCTCAGCAACATGAGAGTAACTAAGACATTTATCCTCCAGTGAAACACATGAAAACTATTTTTAAAAAACCCAACCATTTAAATGCTCTGAAAATGACCCTAAGAAAAGGACAGCAAAAGAAGCCTCTATTCAGGAAAATTTACAAATTTGATCAGAAAGGTGAGTCTGTGGTTTCAACCACTCCCAGCTCAGTGGAGTGGAGATTCCACTCTAGATTGCTACAGCCAAAGCATAGGGCTCCTGCCCTCCCTAGCACACAACACACAGAGGGCTTCCTCTCCAGAAGGGGCAGGATGGCAGTTTTCTCCACCAGCTTTCCACCACCTGTTGTTGACCTTAACTCTAACCCTAAGTCCTGGTCCCAACTTCTAGGATGGATGCTTTATTATAGGAAAAGCACCTTGAGAAGACTGAGGCCCTGGTCCCCTCGTGCCCAACTCTTTACATGGTGCCTTCATGCTGAGTAAGCTGAGAGGTCTTGGGTACCCCCAACTCATATCCCCATGTCTCCCACTAGTGCTTGTCTTCTAGAATGCAGGTGTCACTCAGATTGAGCTGGCTATTGCCACCAGTCCAGAATCTTGACTCAGATATGTTTTTGGGAAATAGAGAAGAAGAAGGCCAGGAAAAAAATATAAAGGTTGCTCTTCTAACCTTCCCAAAGGAACTGACTTCATTTTCACCAGAGCTGGGAGAAAGTCAGGCTGAAGGGTGCTCTCCAAATCAGTGAGGGCTGTGGTGAAAGACAGTGGAGAGTAGATTCATGTCACAAGCTAAGCCACTGGTCTGCTTGTCTACAGGAGAGAACCTAGAATGAGTCATGTGGGAGGATCAGATGTCAGATGCTGATTTCAAAACTGTCTCATCAGAGAAGCCCTATTTGATTGGATTTATTTGTACATCAGTGTCAAGCCCAGGACACTGTTGAAAACAGTAGAACAAGGAGCCATCAGTTAATGGATCTGAAAGGTCAGTAAGGGATGTGGCCCTAGTATAACTGCTGTCCCCCTGGCATGATGCGACCCATTCAGAGTTCTGCTTCCTTGATGTTTAGCCGTGTTTGTGTATGGATTTCATGAAGACAACCTGGTCAGCCACTAAATAAATAAATGAGCAAACAATAACAAGCCCTGGATGAAGGGAAGACTGATACCTAGATATACTTTAATATAGTACCTAGAATGTTAACTTCCAGTGAAAAATTACATGGGAAAGAAATGAAGGAAGTACAATCCATACATATGAT
Organism: Chinchilla lanigera; assembly: GCF_000276665.1. Classification (NCBI taxonomy): domain Eukaryota; kingdom Metazoa; phylum Chordata; class Mammalia; order Rodentia; family Chinchillidae; genus Chinchilla; species Chinchilla lanigera. The sequence continues at coordinate 22,966,492 of NW_004955422.1, read as the reverse complement.
AAAAAGCAGGAAAGGAAACTGCCTCTAAGAACAACGAGATACCAGAACCATCAGAAAAAGACTCAAAAGATCTATTATGAGCATGTTCACAGAGCTTAAGGAAAGAATGGTTAAAGAAATAAAGGAAGGTGGGATGACCATGTTGCATAGAATTTAGAATACTAGTAAACAGATAGATGTTACAACAAATGAAAAGAAAATTCTGGAATTGAGAAGTATAATAGCTGAAATAAAATACAATATAACTTCAGTTTACTAGCATAATTTGTTCTGGAAACATGCTTGCAATCCAAAGTGCTTGTATATCAAAGCGACTTTCCCCATAAGAAGGAACGATTCATTCCACAACCCAAAAATATTCATGTAAAAATGATTACAATACTGTAAAATGATACAAAATAATAAAGAAAATGCAAAATGTAAAGAAAAATGAACCAATTAACCTGTGCTTACCTGGAAAACCTTTGTGGCTTGTACGAGAGAGATGGGGGGTCACCGTGTAGGGTGATTTTCAGTATCGCTGATGGAATCACTGCTGTCTATTGGCTCAGTGGGATTGTTTTCTTTTCATGCAGTTTTAACCAGGAACTTATCCAAGGACAATTGCTTTTGCCTCCTTTTGGGGATTTCACGGAAATGACGTGTTGTCACTAAATAGATTCATCATTCGCACTGCTATAGTCTTATTTGGGTGGTGCTTTTCTACAAAATTTTGCATTGCTTCTCACATTTTACAGACCTTCCTAATCTCATTTGAAGTGAGGGTTCATCCACTTTTTTCTCCTCCTCCTCTGTAGACAAGATCTCCTCCATAATCTCTTGCTGGTGGGGAGAGGATCACTCAAAATCTGCAGAGAAAGAAAAAGAGAGAGAAGGAGGAAGGAAGGGCGGGAGGGAGAAAAGAGGGAGACAGAGGCAGAGGCAGAGGCAGAGGCAGAGGCAGAGACAGAGACAGAGACAGACAAACAGAGAGAGAAGGACAATTGGCTCAGATGTGATCACGTGACATTTGGCATCCTATACTACTCATATTGCAAGACATTTCTCATTTATCAAGTTAAACTTTATTAGAAATGTTTGCTCATCTTGTGGATCACTCATGGAGCAAGTTACTCACAATCCAAGGTTTTACTATATTTATGAGAGGAGCTCAACAGTATATTTGAACTGGTAGAAGAGAGAATGTGTGAACTGGAAGATAGATCAACAGAAGATATGCAAACTGAGGAAGAGAGAGAGCAATATTGTAGAAAGATGAAGAGCACCCAAGAGCGGTGGGGACATCATGAAGAGCAGTGACATGCATAGTATGGAATACCAGAAGGAAGGAGAGAAAGGAGCAGAAAAAATATTTGAAAGATTAAAGGCTGGAAACACACCACATTTATTGAGATATGTGCATCTGTAATTTTCTTTTCTTGTACAGTCTTTGTCCAGTTTTGTTATTAGGATATGCTTATAGAATATGTTAAAAAGTTTTCCTTGTGCATCTATTTTCTCAAAGAGCTCTAGAAAAGTGGTATGATTTTTTTTCCTTAAGCATTTGATAGAATTCACCAGTTAACCTACCTGGATCTGATGCTTTCTGTTTTGGATGGTTATTGATTCAATTTGTTTGATAGATAGTAATAGATCTAATCAAATTAGTTTTTCTTGCATGGGTTTTGGGAGATTGTTCCTTTCATTGTATTGTCCATATTATCTAACAGGTTATCATATTTGTGGGTACTGAGTTATTCATAGTATTCCAAAATTTATTGAAAAACATTAATCTATACATCCAGGAAACTCAACAAACTCCAAGAAGGGTAAACACAAATAAATTCCCAGTAAAAATATTGAAGTTAAGAATAAGGAGAAAATCTTGAAATTAACAGAAGAAAAATGAGGCATTACTTACTAGGAAACCCCAATAAAATTGCCAGTTAACTTGGCAGAAACAAAGAGGTGAGAAAGCAGTGGGATAATACATTTAAAATGCTCCTTGCAGCTGCCTGGCAAGCACAAGGTCCTAAGTTTAATTCCCGGTGCCCCTCCCGCAGTTCTCCTTGACAAAACACTGTAAGCCAATATCAGACAAATGTCTCTTTAAAAAAGAAAGTGCAATAAAAAATTTCCCAGATAAGTGTAGTATGAATTTGTTGCTAGCAGTCTTCCATTATTAAAAATACTGAAGAATATTCTTCAGGCTGAGTGCTGGAATCACAGGGATGTGTTACCACTTGGCTTCTGCTAATATTTTTTAAATTATGTTACATACTTAGTAAATAACTTGACAAAGTCCTACTATACAGGAAAATCTCAATAAGTGGTAGTTAGTATGGTAGCTAACATAAAACTGTTATTACATTTTAAAATTGCCATTCTCTATACTTGGCCCAAGTTGAAATTATATGCTTTTCTCATAACCCATGTAACAGTGTCCTAAAGAAAAGAGGAATGCAAGTTCTTATGAAAGCATGCAGGTGATCAGAGTACAACTTGGAGCTTATTGACATAAAGAAGTCTGTTTGACTATTAGACAGAGGATGAAAATAAGGAGCAGAGGAGAGTAAGAGGAGGTAATAGGGGTGGATATGATCAAAACATGTTACATGTATGCATTGAAATACTACATTGACACTCAGTATTTTATAAAATTCCGAAGCACTAATAAAACACATTAAAAAGAAAAAAAATTCTTTAGGCTGACAGTCAGTGACCTAGACGGACCTAGAATGTAATACATAATAAATAGTACAGCTAACTCTATAATTATAATAGGAAGCTTAAATCCACATTTTCTCTTTTATTCTCTTACTTGATCTTAAGGATTGTTGTAAAATAATATGGATAGAAGGTATCTGAGGGCATATAACATAAATATGTAGGATATGTAATATATTTCCCAAAAATATCACAAAAGAGGTGGAAGTGACATAGCTCTATTTGACCATGAAATAAAGACCACTGGTAAACTAATAATAATGTGTTATTGGGGTTTGTTACATTAATAGATCTAATATGTAAAAAATAATATTAATAAAACAAAAACAAAGGAATGGGATACAGTTATATAGGAGTAATATTTCTCTATATCACTAGAATGACAGTCTAAATAGCACAAATTGTAAATTAGTTCTGATAAATAAGATGTGTATGGTAAAAGAAAGAAATAAAAGCATATAATGGAAAAAATCAGTAAACAAGTTGAAATGCACCAGAAGAAACCCAGAATAGCAAAAGCAATCTTGGGCAACAAGAGCAAAGCAGGAGGCATCATGCTCCCAGATTTCAAGTTATATTAAAAAGCTACAGTGATTAAAAAATAAGACATGTGGACAAATGGAACAGAAAGCAGAGTGGAGGAACAACCTCAGGCAAAAACATAAGATGGAGGAAAAATAGCTTCTTTTAAAAATGGTGCTGGAAAAACTGGCTATCCACAGGCAGAAGACTGAAGCTACAAGTATATCTCTCACCATATACTAAACTAAACGAAAATGGATCTGTTATGGTGATACATTGTGTCAACTTGAGGAGTCTAGAGGTTTGGCTAAGTGACTCAGCAGGAAGCCAGGGTGCTTACTTTGTATACATCCTGACCTGTGGAAGACGAGGGCGTGGAAATTATGTGAGAGCTACATGCCCCTTAGGTGGGGGTAGCCTGTTTACAAAGTAAGGCAGGGAAAGAAGCTGCTTGCCTCCATTCCACCCTTTGCTCTTGTTGCTTTGCTACCTTCTGCCTCGGAGCCAGCCAAGTATGGACTGAAACCTCCACAAACTGTAAGCTAAATAAACCTTTCCTTCCTTCATTTTGGGCGTTGGGTATTTTGTCTCAGCAAGGAGAGAAAAGTAACCAAGACAGAATTAAAGATCTAAATATTAAAATAGAAGGACTTTGCCTGATAGATGCTAAAATATGTAAAACTTGAAGTCACAGGCATAGACATGGCTTTCTCAGCAGAACCACAAGTGAACCGGAAATAATACTAAGAATCAACAAATGGGATTATACTGAATCAAAAACCTTCTGCACAGCAAAGGAAACAACCAACAGAATGAAGAAATAACCTACAGAATGGGAAAACGATTATTGCCAGCTATACCTTGGACAGAGTACTAACATCTACAATATGTAAAGGAGTTAAAAAAATATATATACCCTCCAAAATAAAAGACCCAATCAAAAACAGAAGGTGGGTGGCAATGAGTAGATGCTTCTCAGAAGAAATACAAAAGACCAATAAATGCATGAAAAATGTTCAACATTGCTGGCCATTTAGAAAAATAAAAATTGCACTGGGATTCTATCTTACTCCAAAAAGAATGGCCATCATCAAGATATCAAATATTAACAAATGCTGGTGAGGCCACGGGGGAAAAAACAACCATTCTTTATTATTGGTGAGAAAGTAAACTGATACAACCAGTATGGAATTCAGTATGGTGGTTCCTCAAAAAACTAAAAATAGAAATTCTAGATATTTCTTTTCTAGGCATCTTCCCAAAAGAGGCAAATACATCACATTACCATAACAATGCTTTTTCTAGGTTTACAACAGCATAGTTCATAATAGCTAAATCTTGGAAGCAGTCTATATATCCATCAATACATGAATAGGTAAAGTGTGACATTTATACACAATGGAGTACTGCTCTATCATAAACAAGGATGAACTTGAGTCATTTGTAGGAACAGTGATGTACCTTGAGATCACAATGTTAAGTGCAATAAATAAAAAATACAAGCTTAAATATTACATTATTTCTCTAGGAAATATGGAAATAGACTTTTTGTAAAATGGAAGGGGAGCAAGAGATGGAGGGAGTGAGGAATGAAGGAGAAAAAGGATATAAAAAAAGAATTATGTTCCAACTCTGCACAAGAGATGTAACCATTATGTACTGCAAACACATATTTAAAAAAAAAATAGCCCAGTGTGGTGATGTGTACCTATAATCTCAGTACTGGATAGGCTGAGGCAGGAGGATTGCCACAAGTTCAAGGCCAGCCTGTGCTACATGGTAAGACCCTGTCTCAAAAAAGAAAGAAAGGACGAAAGAAAAGAAAAAGAAAGAAATACAAATGGCCAAAATAAAGACTATCACTAAAGATTAAATGGAGTTTTTATAATGATAAAAGATCTGCCTTTCAACAACAGTTATGAACATGCATTCACTTACTAAAAGGACGCTAAAATACACAATTCAAAAACTGACAAATGAAGAGAAAAAGGGACAATTCTGCAGTAAAAGTTGTAGACTTCAATACCTCACTTTAAATATAGAATCCCTAGACAGAAGATTATCAAAGAAATAAAGACATGGACAACACTATAAACAAACTAGACATAACACTCATCCACAGAACACCCCAAACAACAGAATATATATTTTCCTCATGTGTACATGGAACAATGACAGACCTCATGCTAGGATACAAAACAAATCTCAATATATTCAAAAGACAAATAATGCAAAATATTTTCTGTGACCCAGCTGATAAAAGTGAAAGTCAGCAGCAGAAAAAACCCCAGGAAATTAATAAATTAGACACATTCCTAAATAGTAATGAGACAAAAAAAAAAAAAATCAAAAGACTGGAGATGGAGCTCAGTAGTAGAGCACTATCCCAGGCCCTGGATTTGATCCCCAGGACCACCAAACAAAGTATAGCAAAACAAAAGTAAAAGAGAAATACAAAAAGATCTAAGGTGAATTAAAATGAAGATACAACAAACTTGGTGTGATGGTGTCCATCTGTAATTCCAGCACTCCAGGAGGCTGAAGCAGGAGGAGAATCACGAGTTTGATGCTTAGTGAGACCCTGTCACAAAATAAAAAATAAAGGGCTGGGGATGTAGCTGTGAAGGTCCTGGGTTCAATCCTCAGTACTTAAAAATATACACACATACATATATAATGTAGCATACCATAATTTATGTGACACAGCCATAGCCGTGCTTGGAGGACATTCTATAATGATATGCCTATATTAAGAATGAGGAAATATTTTAATTAATAACCTAATTTTCTACATTAAAATAACAGAAAAGAATAACAAGGTAAATAAGAGTTAGTAACAAAACTACCCACAAATACCATCTGAGGCCTAGACATCTCACCAATGAGTATTACCAAACATTAAAAGAAGAATAAGTAAAAATTCTTTACCAAATCTTTAAAAAAATAGAAGGTATATTTTCCAACCATTTCATAATGCTGGTATTACATAGGTAACAAAGCTAGACAGAGATAGCACAAGAAAAGAGGATTCTAGAACAATACCCTTTATAAATAGGAACACAAAAATCCTCAGCAAAACATTGGCAAATCAAATTTAGCAACATATAAGAATTATATGCTGTGTCCAAGTGGGATTCATTCCCAGGATAAGCAGTTATTTACCTTCTGATAATTAATATAAAACCTCATAACAGTAAAATAAAATAATCATCTAACAGACACAGAGCAAACATTTGGCAAGATCTAATATGTTCTCATGATAAAAAGACTTGGTACACAAGGAATAGGAGTGAAATCAGGCAAACTGATGAAGGACGTATGTGAGGAACATACAACTATCAGAGCACTTGATGATGAAAGACCGATGCTTTCCCACCAAATAGACAAGACAAGGGTGCCTGCTCCAGCTCCTTCTGTTCAACATTGTACTTGACGCTCTAGTAGGACAAGGCAAGGGATAGTCATAAAAGGCTCACAACTGGAAAGAAAGAAAAAATGCTCTCTGTTTACAGATGACATAATCTTGTGTATTAGTCACTTTCCTGTCCCTGGGACAAAATATGCAATACTTGTAACTTAAAGGAGGAGAGGATTGTTTGGTTCGTGGTTTTAGTGGGTTCAGTCCATGCATGATTGGCTGGCTCCAAGACAAAAACAGCAAGGTAGAAGGAAGTGGCAGAGGAAAGCTGCTCAACTCATGGCAGGCAGGAAGCGAAGACAGGAGGGAGAAGCCAAAGACAAGAATATATCCTTCGGAGTCATGTCTTCAGTGATCTGCCTCCAACCTGGCCCCACCTCCTAACAGCATATTCAGCTACTGAACACATCAATGAATTAATCCACTGATGAGTGCCCCCACTATCCCATCAACTTCCAAAACCCTACCTATGAACACATGAGGCTTTGGGGAGCAGGGCAAACATCATTTTAGACCTAAACAGAGACGTTTTGTGTACTGAATTGCAAGGTATCCACTACAAAAACTCATTAAAATTAATAACAAATGTTCCATATGTTTGCAGGATAGGAGATGAATTGTATTTCTATACACTTGAAATGAGCAATCCAGAAATGAAATCAAGAGAATAATTCCTTTTACAATATTTCCAATGAGTAAAATTCTTAGGAATAAACTTAACTAAAGAAGTGCATAAATTAACCTGTGAAAACTACAAATCATTGTTAAATGATATTAAAGATGATTTAAATATTGTGATTGGAAACATTTTGTGCATCAGAATATTTAGCATTGTTAAGAAGGCAACACTCCACAAAGTGATCTACGGATTTAGTGCAATCCTTATTAGAATATCAACTGACTTTTCTGTAGATATCAACCAGCGATTGGGCTGGGGATGGATCTCAGTGGCACAGTGCCTGCCTGACAAACACAAGGTCATGAGTTTGATTCTGGTATCAAAAAAAAATCCCCCCCAAACAAAAAATAAGCAATTGGAAAGGTCATGTAAAATTGTAAAGGATCCAGAACAGCAAAAAACAAAGCATAACACAAAACAAACAAAAAAGGTAATCAAGACAGTGTGGTACTGATACAAGTATAGACAGGTAGATCAACGGAGCAGAATTGAAATTCCAGAAATAAACCCAGACATCTATATTCAAATGATTTTTGATAGGGGCCTCAATATTACCCAGTGCGGGACAACAACAGTCTTTTCAAGAAATGGTGCTGGGTTGAGCATGATTGTGCATGCCTGTAATGCCAATGCTCAGGAGGCTGGGGCAGGAGGATTGCCATGAGATTGAGGCCAGCCTGGGCTATATAAGCAAGTTTAAGGCCAGCCTACACTCCATAGGGAGACCCTGTCTCAAAACAACAACGACAAAAAGTTGCTGGGACAATGCACAAACATGGCTTGAACTCTTGCGCCATGTATAAAAGTTAATTTAAAATGGATCAAGCTTATCGTGGTGACCCATGCCTATAATCCCAGCACTTTGGGAGGCTGAGGCAGGAGGATCTCAGTTTGAGCTCAGCCTAGATAACTTAGTGATTTAACAAGACTCTGATTTCTGATTCAAAAAAGTTTGGGGATATATCTAGGTTTAATCCCCAATACTGAGGGGTGGGGAATCAAAAACCTAAATGTAAGGGTAAAACTCTGAAACAACAAGAAGAAAATGTAGAGTTTTGACCTTGGATTTGGCAAAGGAGTCTTAAATGTGACACCCAAAGCAACAGTAAAAAAGAAAAATGGATAAATCAGACTTCATCAAAATAAAAAAAATTTGTGCTACAGATGGCTCCATCAGGAATGTGAAACAACCACCCATAGAATGGGAGAAAGTATTTATAAATTGTATATCTGAGGAAGGACCTGTGTCAAGAACACATAAAGAATTTTATAACTTAATAGTAAAAAGCCAAATAACTCAATTTTAAAATGAGCAAATCATTCTTTGTTTATAAGCAGTAGATATTTCTCTGAAGAAGAGACACGAGTGGCCACAGCACATGAAAAACGTTAAATGCTATCAGCCCACAAAGAAATGCATATTAGAGCCACTTCACACCCACTGGAATGAGTAGAATCAAAAAGTCAGACCACACAAGTGTTGACGAGGAAAAGGAATAGTTAGAACCCCCACGCACTGCTGGTAGGAAGGTAAATGGTGAAGCCTCTTTGAGAAACAGTCCCGTAGTTCCTCAAATGGTTAAACACAGAGTTACTATATAACCCAAAAATTTTGCTCTTGGTATATACAGGAGAAATGATAATGTCTCCACACAAAATCTTACAGGATGTAAATATTCATAGAGGGGTTATAATAGCTCAGAAGTGGACAACCCAAATGTTCCTTAAGGGATAAGTGGCTGAACAAAATGGGACATACCCACTGGCACTTGGAATATTCCTGAGCCATAAAAAGAACACCACGCACTACACGATGGATGAACTTTGAAAGCATTGTGCGAGTGAAAAAAGTCGCTTGCAAAAGATCACATGTTATATGATTCCACTCATACAAATTGTTGAGAAGGGGAAAAATCCAGGGAAGTAAATTAGTGGTTGCCTGAAGTGGGAAATGGGGACTGCCAGATGTGAGGCGATGGCTTAAGGGTATCAGTTTTCTTAGATGATAAGAATGTTCTAAAATTGTGGTGGTGATTGCATATATCTGTGAAAATACTAAAAGCCACTGAATTGTACACTTAGGAGGTGAATTATGTCAGAGGTGAGCTGTGGTTTAGCTATAGTCTCCCTCAATATCTCTGGGGGATGGGCTCAGAACCCCTGAGGATACCAGAGTCCCCGGATGCTCAGTTCCTTATATTCAATGGGGAAGTAGTCCGTATAACCCATGCAAGTCCTCACATCTACTTTAAATCATCTATTACTTACTGTACCTCATACAACATAGATGCTATGTAAATATTTGTTATATATATTGTATAGGGGATGATGATAAGAAAAAGCAAGTCTGTCATATAGATATGTATTCTTTGAATAGTTTTGATCCTTGGTTGAATCCAGAGATACAGAACCCATAGATAGGGTGGGCTGACTGTATATCTCAAGTAAGCTGCTAAAACAAACAAACAAAAACCAATTACCCAGAGTGAAACTGTATGTTGGTGCCAGAACCCCAGTAGTTTAAGGTGCTCTCCTAGAACAGGAACATAATACATCGGGGTACTATTTGAGAGAGGAGAGGGGCTTTTTTTTTTTTTTTTTTTTTTTTTTTTTTTTGGTTTTTCTCCGGTACCGGGAACCGAACTCACGACCTTGCGCTTGCCAGGCAGGCGCTTTGCCGCTGAGCTAAATCCCCAGCCGAGAGGGGCTGTTTTGCTGCTGCTTCTTTTTGTTGAGTATCTGCAAGGTGCTTAGGGAGCCCCGCCCCTCGTTAGCTCTTTGTTTTCCTTGGATTCTGGTACTGTGCCTTGACTCATTTTCATATAACCCGAAGGGGACCAAGAGGGATTAGAACAGCCCCAGGTGCTGAGGACTGGGGAAAGAACCATGTTCTCCCTCCCTCTTGGCTAAGGGCATCTGAGCAGGGGCCAGGCAAAGAACAGAAGTGCCAGCTTGGATCCTCTCCCGTTGCCCTCAGCCACTCCCATAATTTATAAGCTTCATAGTTTATTTGTGCTTTTAAGATTCTTTCTTCCTTATTTCTCCTTTGCACTTAGCTTTATATAATGCACATTTATGCTACAATAGAGCCTGATTTTCTACAATAGGCTTTTTTGTGTGTTTTGGAGTCAAACACGAAAAGTTCCACTTCAGCTAAACAAAGTCCCAGCCATTACTGTGCTGAGTAATCCACAACCCTCAAAACGCACGGACTCCCTTGTACTTTGTGTCCTCCCTGCTGGTGCTTCCCTGCCCCAGGGAGCCCTTCCCAGCCTCACTGAGGAGACTGCAGACAAAGGTCTGTACAGGGTAGACAATGGGCCTATATGTCACTGTTTTGATTAGTGTGGCTTGGCCACCCCAGGACATTGGGAGGGCGTGGGGTACAGGCCCCAGGATTCTGGGTGTGGATATGTCATGGCTTTCTTGTGGGATCTTCTGTGCAGACTATGCTCTGGCCCAGGCCCCCCACTCTGCTGTACAGCTGCTGGGGTCAGTGGGAGTGGACAGGGCATGGATAGCTGGATGGGTGTCTCCTCTCCCTGCCTGGAGGCTGCTTCTCATCTCTGGCCAACTCCTGGCCTCGGTCTTTTCATATGTTCTTCATCTTACTTCCCTCACCTTTTTATCTAACTGTGGGAACCCATGCAACCTCCAAGACTGTAAGGACTGGCTCTGCAACTGAGTCTACGGGGGCCACTTTGGTTCACAGGCCGGTCCTTCCCTCAAGTCCTCAGTCACCGGATGCTAGGAGGTCACCACTGGGCCCTGCTAAGGCTGGCTGATGTGACTGATGAATGTGTCTGTTCCCGTCCACTTTCTCGGGGCTTTCCTCACCTCGCAAACTGATGTCGCTTTTAGAACATGAGTTCCAAATGTGAAAGTCTGTGGTCTCATGGAGCCATTCTTTCTACCTCCAAAATCACATCCTTTGATCTATTTGCACAAGAAAACCACCCCTATTTGACTCCACCATGGTACATTTCTGGAGTACCTAGGAGGACGGCTCACAGGTACCCATGATAAGTACCCATCCAAGTCGCATCGACTCTGCGTTTCCTGTCCACCTATCCTGGGACCTCGCTCCCCTGTTCCATCTGTGTGTAGGGCGCTCTCTTCCACAGTGAGCTTTTTTCACTGTTTGAAAATGAAGCTGTCCTCCTTTCCTCCCTACTATCCAGCGTCATGGTGTTCTACAGCTGGACTGTCCAGTCCTATGAGCTTGAGTCCAGACACGACCCATCTGCAGAAACACTTGACAATGAGGAAACAGGTTATGTGGAGTAACAAACAGGCCCTCAAAATGTAACAGTTTAAATGATAAAAGAAAGTGTGAAAAAAAAAAAAAAAGAAAGTGTGCATTTCTTTTTCATATGAAGGGAAAATCAGTCACGTCAGAGAGATATGATGGCTCTACAATATGCTGGACCCAGGACCCTTTAATTGTGGCTCTGCTATGCCCTCTCACAGTGTTTCTTAAACAGTCAGAAATATTATTATTATCATTATTATTTAAATTTCCAGTGTCTCTCGGATCAATGTGCAATTTTGTTGGGTGTAGAGAGCGCCTGGCTTATCCTATCCTGGTTCTTTGCAGTAGCCCCCTTTTTATCAGTGGAGCGTTTGTTCTAAGACACCTAGTGAAGACTGCCAAACCCTGTACACATCTGCTTTGTATGTTACAGGTCCCACATCCATGGACTCAGCCAACCATGCATCAAAAATATTTGGAAAAAAATTGCATTTGTATGGAGCAAGTACAGAACTTTTCTTGTCATCATTCTCTTAACACTACAGGATAACAACTCTTCCCATAGCATTTATGTTGTATTCGGTAAAATAAGTTGTCTAGAGATGATTTAAATTATAATGGAGGATGTGTATAGGTTATATGCAAACACTGTGCCATTTTATGGAAGAGACTTGAGCATCCTTGGATTTTGGTGTCCGCAGGCATCCTGGAACAAATCACCTACAGGTACAAATGGTACGCATACTGCTTTTTTCATATACACGCATACCTATGCTATAGGTTGTAAAGCAGGCATGATGATAAATTAACAACAATAACTAATTAAAATTTTTAACAATAAATAATGATAAAAGTTATTTAAAATTATGACTGGTGTATTTCTGGAATTTTCCATTTCATATTTTTAAACTGGGGTTGACCCACAGGTAAGTGAAATCATACAGTGAAATCATGGATAATAGGGGCTACTGTATGATGGTGGACCCAGATTCATGAGTTTAAATACTGAGGAGGAATCAAGTTATAAAAGTTGATAAGGTGTTATCAAAGTATATGGCAAATGATTAAAATTTTTAAAAATTATTACAGTAAAAGACATTTGTCATTAGTTCCCATCAGAATAGTGGTAGAGCACTAGCCTAGTATGTGCAAGGCCCTAGGTTTGATCCTCAGCACAGAAAAAAAAAAGTTAACAGAAAGAGTACTCTGCCCTCACTTCAGATACCTCATCTTATCATTCTTACCAAAGCCATTCTGGAAGTTCTATTTAATGAATGCCTTTATAAAGTGTAATAAAAAAATACAGCGATGCCATTGCTGAGTGCCATCCAATGGGAAGGCAGGCTCGTAAAAACATTATGATGTCTCCTCATCTATCTTACTCACTGGATCGTGTGTCATGTGACCTTTCACCCCTCTCCAAAACCAAAATGACCATGAACGGTAAACATTTTTAAATTGATTCCAGACAGTGAGGGAGCCATGATAGCACAACTACAGACACACAAAAGAGGACTTCCGGAACTGCTCCGGAAAGTGGCAAGAGCAAGAGGGTAAGTGTGTTTAAAGTGAGGGGGAGGACTTGGGGGAGCAACTCAGGGCAGTGTGTAACAAAGTTTTTAAAAATTTAAACATTCACCCTATATTTCAGCCATACCTTGTATCGAAGCTGACTCCTAACTCATGCCAGCAGCAGGGTTCATGCAGTGTCACAACGCACTGAATGCACGGGATGTGGCGCTGATCTGGAATGACATGCCCTCCCCACTGCCGAAGGGGCTCACATGATGTGCATGGCACCCGCAACACCCACTGCCCAAGTTTCTGGCAAGCGGGAGGGGAAGAGGGCAGCACAAGACCTGCTTCTTCCCCAGTGGCCACCCTGGTGGATGCACACATCACTCCCATCCATAGCCCCTGGCCAGGATTCGATCACATGCTGCGTTTTAAGAGGCTAGCATGTAGCTTAGTGGTAGAGCACGTGCCCCAATACTGACCAAAAAAATCTGTGCTATTAAATATATGTGACAGAGTTTCATGTTAAACTCAGATGAAGTCCTCAGCACCTCTGAGACTCTCCAGCTTCCTGTTCCTGGACTCACTAGTGTTTACTTGCTGTGAGAGGGGTCCACATGGAGCTTCTTACTAAACCCTTTCTGTGTAGAAGTTGGGTCTTCTCTTCTGGTAGGCATTGCACATCTGTCTTGTTCTCCTGGCTCCTACACCAGAAAATATTGACATATCTTATTATTCATGGGATTAGTTCGCTATTTGAGCTCAGAATTTCTTTAGCTGGCGTCTCAAGTGTGTTAGAGCAGAAGGTAAATGTTCCAGCATCTAGGGTGGAAGAAACAGAGAGAGGGAAGGCGGCGGGGAGAGACTGGGAGGCTCGTTCCTGTTTTCTGCAGAAAACGTCTCTGCCCTTTGCAATGAGTGCGGAAACCTTGGGGAGCCCCAGGGGATGAGTCCTCATGGGGGGCCACAGTTCCTCTTCTTCCAAAATGCCAAACTTTTGCAAATTGAAATCTGGGCTTTCAGGACTATTGTCTTTGAGGCTGGAGGGCCTGGCTAGAACTGAAAATCCAAGAACTTGATTCTTTGGCCTTTGTCTTTGGCTCAGTCCACACAGCCATGCGTGACCGAAGAGACAAAGGGTCACAGGGCAACTTGCACATGAGGAAATTATTTCGTCTCTCACAGTGTCGCGTCATCACCCCCGGCTGTGTGGGTACTGCATGCCCACCGACACGGGAGAATGCTAACAGCAGTCACTTTCTTTCCCCAGCAACCACAGGGCTCTGTGCCTCGTACGTGAACATACTGAAAAGCCCAGTTGGAATTTTATCACACAGCTATTTTGAAGGACTGAGGGTAGGACGAGGAGGTACGTGATACCGATAAAGGGCCATTTGCTTGTTCCACTCGGAACTAAGCAGTGGCTCCAGCAAGTAGAGGTGGAGGAAGAGGAAGAGAAGAAAGAAGTGAGGTCAAAATCAGCTGTACTTGTTAGAAAGGCAGACTCCGCCCCCTTCTCCTGAATCTGACTGTCTATGGACAAGATGCCCAAGGAAGGACACTGAAGTTAAAAAGCACCTTTAATAGCACATAAAGCAACAGCGTGCTGTTTCTCCAGCCACAGAAACGCAGAGGGACTCACATCAGGGCCCCACGTTTGCCTTTGGGAGAAGGGGAATGAGAGAGGAGAGCAAGGTTAATGAAGTAAGTGAAAATGAAGGCGTGAGCTACCCTAGATCCGTACATGTACTTTCCCTCTGCAGAAAGATTCACTGTAGGTGCTTCTGGGAGAAAGATGGGGTTCGCCAACAGCCTGTGTGTCCCCTCCTCCCTCTGCCCTCAAGCTCCAAAGGGAAACTGAGACACAAGAACCAGCCCGCTTCAAGGACGCAGCCTCCTGCGGCTCTTTCAACACTTTGCTGGAGCCTGACTTACCCCAGCAGCCTGGTAATAATCCCTTACCATGCCGGACTGCAGCTACTCACCAAGCCAAAGTGCTTGCGTCTAAAGTCACACAGAAAACAGGGAGGGGGCACAGAAGACATAACGTTTGCTAGATGCAAACATAAGATCATCAGGCAATGATTCTCGGGCAAAGCCAAATTCCATAGTCTGTGAAGGGTGAAGTAGGTTAGTATTAAGCTGAAAATAATTTTGTGTTTGATCTCGGTCCTCTGTCATTTGCTTACAGTATATCTGTTACCTTACACAGCTACTTCAAAGCACCAGACTGTGAGTTGAGAAGAAACTATTAGTAACAGAGGCATGGACTGAAAAAGAAAAGGCCTTGGGAACCGAGGAAGCAAGGATGGAGGTGGGGAGAGGCAGAAGCCCTGACCACTGTATTGGTTCCCAAATAGTCACATGAACTCCTCATTGCAGAGCTGCAAATATCAACAAGAAGCTGGCTTTTTGGCCTCCTTATGGTGTGTGTGTGTGTGTGTGTGTGTGTGTGTGTGTGTGTGTGTTTCAAATCTTTAAACCCTGAGCATAATTCAAACATAACTTTGAGCTCTTCATGCTAGAGTTAAGGAAACAGGAGAAACGATTGCTACTGACAGTTATCCTTCCCACATGGTTTATGTAGGAAATGTCACTAAAATACCAATGACAAAAGTGCCATGGTGTTGACAGGTGAGACAGGGTCATTGAGCGTGGGAAGGAAATGGAAGGTGGAAACACTGAGATGCAGAGCAGGGGCAGGGCCCAGGAGCCTGGCCCTTGCTGTCAGGCAGCAGAGAAGGAGTGACTGGGACCTCCTGGCCAGATCTGGGAAGAAGACCCTCTTACAGAAATGAGTAAGGTCCTCTTTGTTATTGAACATCTTAGTTGTAGAAATCCATATATGCCAGCAGCACTGATTTCTCCCAAGACTTCGCTTGGGCGGCAGTAAAGCCTCCCAAAAGAACAGATATTTTTTGGGAGG
The DNA here is from genome assembly GCF_000276665.1 of Chinchilla lanigera. NCBI lineage: Eukaryota > Metazoa > Chordata > Mammalia > Rodentia > Chinchillidae > Chinchilla > Chinchilla lanigera. The sequence continues at coordinate 22,950,474 of NW_004955422.1, read as the reverse complement.
GGATGATTATCTCTGTCTGTTCATTCTGCTGTAATAAAATTCTATAGATTGAGTGATTAATAAATTATAGAAATTTATTTCTTGCATCTTGGGAAGTCCAAGATCAAGGGCCCAAAAGATTGATGTCTGGTGAGGGCTGCTCTCTGCTTTCAAGATAGCACCTCTAGCTGCATCCTCACACGGCAGCCAGGCGAAGGGGCGTGAAGGCTGTGTGCTTGCATCCAGAAGAAATGGAAGGGCGGAGAGGCACTAGGTGGCTCCCTCCAACCTCTTTTATGGGAGCCCGAATCCCTTCTTGAGGGTAAAGACCTCGTAACTTAGTTACTTCCCCAAAGCTCCACTCTTAATGCTAACGTATTAGGTTCCCTCATATAAATTTGGGGCAGTGCTGTACACTCAAACTCTAGCAGTAGTCTTTGGGATTCTGAGCAAGTTTAACCTGTAAGATGTGCATACTCTCTTCCCTGCTCATCTTGTTACATTTCTGAAAGGGTAAAAGGAAGTAAAATGGATATGAAAATGTCTCAGAAACATCTTATCAGGATATGCAAGCATAAGATATTTGTATCAGTAAGGGAAGTTTGGTGTTGTTCTAATGCCTCCTTCCCCAAGCCCCTAAAAGAACACGACTTTCGACTTTCACCTTCTAAGGGCTCAGTGGAGAGAGGTCCACGATGAAGGGCCCAGAAGATTTAGTGCCTGGTGAGGAGGACTGCTCTCTGCTTTCAAGATAGGTGCTGTAAGGTTCCAATCAGACCTGACCACCCCCCCCCCAGCCCCCAGCCTGCTTTGCAGCAAAAGTGCTACTTTCTGCAGGCAACTCAGCTCTCAGCGGGGAACTCAGCTCGGTTCCCTGTCATGGCAAGCACAGGAAAGGAGATAAGATAGCACAAGGAATTTTGCAGCCCTGGGACATGTGGGGACATCTGGAGACACCTGAGAATTTACATCAAACACTTCAAGGACTCTGCCCACTGAGATGCAAGGCTGCCAGAGAACTTTGACCACAGATGTTTATTGGGATCTTCCCGCTTAATGTCCCCTGCCTTCTCTCCACTCTACAAAAAGGGACACACTTCTCTTTGTTTGAGGCAGACAGTCTTATTATGCTCTCTGCCTGCACCCAGGCACAACAAATTGCAGGCCATGTTGCCTTTACACAAGGCTGGTGATCTCTGCTGGTTTTCCCATTCCTCCTGTATGTTACATATGTTACAGGTGCCGTATCAGTCTTCCCTTCCTTCTTCTGTCCAGAACCTCCATGACCCTATGCAACTGTCATGAATCTTTCTCAAAGCCAGAGTTTCCCCAAATGCTAGCTCCACAGCCTCTGCCCTGGAGACAAGACTTTCATGATTCTTGCCAAAATGTTAAAAATAAAGGCAATGAGGTGAGCTTTCTTTCCCCCTCAAAACCTAATTTATTCAATTGAATACAGTGTCCTGGATTCTCTCTCTCTCTCTCTCTCTCTCTCTCTCTCTCTCTCTCTCTCACTCACACACACACACACCCTTTGACCTTAAAATATCATTTTAATATCATTCAGTATTATGATGCCTGTAGGGCACCATTTTTTTTCTTAATGTGTTTACTTGGAAAAATAACATGTTGGCATTTTCTGTAAGTCTTCTAGTTTTTTTTTTTTTTTTTTTTTTAATTGTATTGGTCCATCAAATTCCATAGTCTGGGAATCACTGCTAAACACCTTGCTCCTATCTTCCTTCAGGCCTGAGATTTTGCCTGTAAGGAAAATGAACAGCTTACGCTAGCAGCACTGATGTGGAGGGTGTTGGGACAGGACAGTCTGTGACTAGGAAAATGGCCTTCCAGGATTCAGAGAAGAGAAAGAGCATGGGCACTCTCACGGGGAAGGGGCAATTGATCTGAACGTCAAGGCCAGAGTCTACCAAGGCTCATAGTATTTGTTCTGTAGCTCAGGGGTCTGTTTTCAGCATCCTGAGTTGGAACAAATGGAAAATAATATTTCTATGGTCATTAGATGCAATTAAGCCACAAACTGTTCGTTCGACAGGTGTAGTACCCATTAACTAAGGCTTTGTGGGAAAGTCTAAAGCTGTATTACCATCTATCGTACTGTTTCTAAGGAAAAATGCCTTCTGAGTTGTAGGTCACTAAATTAAAATCAAACTGTTGAAATGGTGCACAGAGATGGGAGCTGGGTAATAATACCAGTACAAGGTGTGATACTCTTGCGATGTCCAGTTGAGTCTGTTTGAGGTGGGCTAGGCTGAGGCATGATATCCAGTAAGTCCTGTGTGTTATTGAATTTTGACTTAGAATATTTCCAACTTACAATGAATTTATCAGTATATAACCTTGTGGTGAGTCAAGGAGCAGTGTAATGCTCTAGGCAGGTAAGTTAGATAAAAAATATTATAGGCAGTCATGTAGGACTAGGCCCTCGAAGGAGCCGGTGCAGAAGATGAGCTATCTTAGAACTGTGGGGAGACAGGCACCTCCGATGTGAGCAAATCTTCAGACAAAAGTTAAACACACCCACATACCTCCTAAGGAAAAACATCAGAGACTGATATTCTATATAGGTATGATCACCTTGAGGAACCCAGAAAGAGCGACTAACCCAACCCCCTACGGGAAAAGCCCTTGTTCTGAACCCATGCCTGCTTGCTAGTGACTCACTTCCTCATTTGATCCTAATTTAGTCAATTTTACCTGAGCAATTGTACTCATAATCTTATTGGTTGACCATGGTTTTGTCTCACCTCATCCCACCTTTTGATTTCCCATTTTTGCCTGCTTTGGACCCACCTCACCTCATGGTTTTGCTCTATAAAATCTCTAAAAAAGGCAAGGTCTTTGGCAACACATTTGGGACACCTTCTGTCTCTCTTTTGGACAAAAACTTTCTTTCCCCCAATGAATACATTTTTTTCTTAACCTCTGTTGTTCCTAAAATTCATTCTTCAATTTTAGAGAACACAACTTGTACTGGACATCTAGCAGTTGGGAGTTTCTTTCCCCTATGTCAGTAATTGCTTCTTTCTTTCTTTCTTTCTTTCTTTCTTTCTTTCTTTCTTTCTTTCTTTCTTTCTTTCTTTCTTTCTTTCTTTCTCTCTTTCTCTCTCTCTC
>NW_004955422.1:22924588-22947263 GCF_000276665.1 Chinchilla lanigera | reverse complement strand
TCTTTCTTTCTCTTCCTTCCTTCCTTTAAATTGCATTTTGATAGTGGGTTCTACCCTTTGCAGCAGACAGAGTGGGTTGGGTTCTGAACCTTCCCCCTCAATGTGGCCCCAGCCTGTGGCAATGAAACACATAAAATATGCCTGGTCTGAGCTGTGGGGGGCTCTAAGTGTAAAACACATGCTGGATTTCAAACATGTAAAACAAATTTAAAAAAAAGGATGTAAACTATCTCATTAATCATTTCTAATACACTGTATTCACTACATACTGAAATAATATTTGGATATATTTTGTTTAAAGACATAGTATTAAAAATAATTTCTACCCCTTTTTAGATTTTGAAATGTACCTAGAATATGTTAAATTAGCTATGTGGCTCATATTTGTGGTTGGCATTATTTCTACTGGACAGTATTTCTCAGGGTCAGAGATTTGAAAAGTACACTCTCTGGGAGCCAAATGCAGCTAACCATTCACTTATATAAATTAAGTTTTATTGGAACACTGCCACACTTATTTGTTAACATTAATGACTCCGGCTTCTTTGGGGCTAAAGTAGAGTTGAATAGTTGTGACAGAGATCATATGACCTAACAAAACCTAAAATATCTAACTTTTTTTTTTACTGAAAAACGTTTGTCCATACCTGGTCTAGATACCAGGGCTCAGTGACATGAACGGTGTGGTTTGGGCAGAACACCTGTATGTACTTGTGTTACTGTAAATGACATGATGGTGATGATCAAACAGATGCCCGCCAGGGGGTCATTGTGAGGATCAGATGCAGTAGTGCAGGACACCAGTACAGGGCACCACTTAGTCAGTGTTCAATCAGCACATCTTCACCGTCATTGTCCTCACCAACTCAGATGACTTCCCTGAGCTTCAGAGAAGTAGGCATGGTCCAGAGCCACGGACACAGGCTAGAGGGTCAAGGAATGAGCACTCAAATCCATGTCTCCTAATGCCTAGTTTGTGATCTCATCTAAGGCCCTTTTAAAACAGAACAAAAATTCCTTAAAGGAAAAACTGGAAAGCTGGGAGGTAATTTTGCAGGCAACCCCTCTCCCCTCCCCTGCCGGACAGTGTTCTCAGTTCTCTCCAGGGCAGGAACAGTGGGGCTTGGCCTATGAAGTGGTCGTCCTTGGTCCAAAGACATGGACTTCAAGGTCACTTGGATAAGCAAATTGTGGTATAAACAGCTCTCATCAGCTGGTGCAGGGGGGAGGTGCCTGAAGTCTCAGCTCCTCAGAAGGCTGAGGCAGGAGGATTACTTAAACTCAGTTCAAGGCCAGTGTGAGCAACACAGCAAGAGCCCATTTCAGATTAAATAAATAAATAAAAATTGATATAAATGCTCTCAGCCTATCAAAGAAAAATATATTTTGCTTTTGGGGTTTGTAAGAGTTGTAGAGATTTAGTTCTAGGGATTTAAAAAAATGACTAGGCATATAACGCGTTTAGATCTATAATTGTCCTCGAGGCCTATTATAAAACTATCAGGTTAATGGGACACATACTGTTAACCCACAATCATACAGAGGAAGTGATGGTTGCTCACCAGGGGAAGGTAGCGAGTGGCTGAGTGGCAGAACTTACACCATGGTGTGTGGGCCTAGGTTTCCTGGGGCAATGACCACTTTCCTTTGGAACAAGAGTCCTCCACCAAAGTCCTTTAGAGACCCGAGGTGGAATAGATAAAATAAGTGGATGTATAAACCCAGTAGGGTGACTCTTCCAGCCATATAAGGTCTACTTTCTTCCATTTCTTTTGATACCTATGTAGCCTTCTGACCTACTTCTTCTTCCTCTTAAGATTGTGAGGTGGAGTTGGCTAGTTATTGCTACAGAACAGACTACCCCATATGTAGAAGGGTAAAACAATAGCCTCTTGTTATCCCTTACAACTTGGTGAGTTGGCCAGTCTCTGCTGCCTGTTTCTTTTGCTCCATGTGATGTCAGCTGGGGTGGTGTCATCTGGAGAAGAGATCTGGTGGCAGCATTGGGGACGGCTTGCTTCCAAAGCTGGTGTGTGTGTGTGTGTGTGTGTGTGTGCGTGTGTGTGTGTGTGTCTCAGCAAGGAGCTCAACTGAGCCTGTAGATGGAGCATTTCAGGGCCAGGGGCAGGGAGCATAGGGGTGATGCTTGGCATTCACAGGGCTCAGGGTTTGAGCTGTAGCACTGGCAGAGGAGGTAACCAAGGAAATGGCTGGAGAAGGAAGGGTACTGTAGGATTTTCACATAGACAGAGGGGACACCGAGTCCCTTGTCTTAGGAAAAAGCTTTCTTCATGTCAGCACTGACTCAGTGGACTCATATCCAAAGGCTGAGTGCCGAACATGGCGTGGTTGCACCCTTTTATACAACCTTTTTGTTTTATCTCCTTTATATGGGCATACATTAACATTCTACAGTCTGGTTAGGTATGATTTATGTTACAGAGTTACATCAGAAGTGCACATGTGTACACAGAGGCCGATGTTCCCACCCTGACACATCTGGAAGGGCCCTATCACAGAAAGACCCACTCTGTAGCTTGCTTTTGGGGCTAGGTCCACCTTCTGAGTTAAACATTGGCCCAGGACCAAAATATCCAAGTCTAAGTACAATGGGAGAAAGTAACCAGGTAACTTAGCTTGTGCACAGTTAGACTCTCAGGGGTCTTCAGCAGCCCTTGGCTGATCCCAGCCCTGCCATGTCACTGAACACTCAGGTCTGACCCCACTCCCTGCAACTGGGACACCATGACAGTTCTTTCATGGGCCAGAGAAGGTTGAAAACTCCATGGCCCAAAGAAGAGGTTGAACCAAGCTGATCAGGGGCAGGAGTGAAACCTCAGACCAACCCCTTAATCCCTTAAACACCTTAAAATTTAAACCCCTCAGCACCAAGCCTGCTTGGGCTGTGAGCTCTTCTCACCGGCCACTCTCACCCTGTAGAGTGTACTATCCTCTTTCAAATAAATTTTCGACCTTGCTGCTCGTTTTCGGTGTCCTACTCAATTCTTTGTTCAGGACATCAAGAACGTGGACATGAGTCCCAACCTGGTAACAGCACCACTGGAAAAAAAAAAGTAGTAGTGAAAAAGTAGTCCGGTACTTTCCAGGTAGCCTCCGTAAGTGGCTTGGGTTTCCAAGAGGGAGTATATGAAAACCTGTGATGTCTGCAGGCTCAGTTTCAGGTGTTACACAGCATCACCACTATTACCTTCTGTCAGACAAAACAAATTGCAGCCTGAGCAGGTGGAAGAGGAAGGGACACTGACGGAAGCGAGTGAGAGAAGTGACGGAATGTGCAGCCCTCTTCAATTCACAACCCAGGGATACAGAGCAATCCCATCTCTGTTGTTAGAAAAGCAACAAAGCACATGAGACGCTGATCAGCAGCAGACACTCAGCTGTCATGTCCAGGGGCCAAAGAGCCACTGCACACGGGGAAGGGCATGGCTGGGCGATGATTGCCAGGTGAGCATGAGAGCCTGCGGTCCCCAGAACTTCCCATCTCCCGTAGAAGCCTGAAAGGAGAATTTCCATGTGAAATTGCTGAGCTTTTTTTTTCAATGCAAGCTCAACCTTTGAAATCATATTGAATGGGACGATTGACCTGGGAGCTTCCAGTTTTCAACATCTGCCTCCCACTTTTTATGGGACGGCCGCTCATCTTTTATGTGAAACACCTGTCTGCAAGACAGTCGTGGGCAGCTCTTTTGTCAGAGAATGTCATTACTTCGTGGTTGGTGAGAGAGAGCGGGGAAAGAGAACAAGTCAATTATCGTGAGACTGGGGCATCTCCAGGGGAAGAAGGCATTTCTGTGAAGTATTTACTCGTATTTACTTCCGGAACGATAAATCCAAGTCTGGGGCAGGCAGTGATGCAACAGCTGTGTCAGACGGAGTCCTGTCTCTGTAGGATGTGCACCTGGGGATGGTTAGTTTCCTGTTGTTTCCTGTAGCGCTCATCAGATTCCAGAGAAGACAGGGAAGGGAAGGCAAAGGGAGACAGTGACAAGGGAGATGGGGAAAGCGGTCTCGGCCCCTGGAGATCAGCGCTGCTGCTGGAACAGGATGGAAGGGAGGGCAGGGAAGGGGAGGGAAGGGAGCCCCGGTTCCAGCAACCTGGGCTGGAGGTTGTTCCACCCCTGTCCCCTCCCCAAGCCCAGGACCTCTTTCCACCACGGAAACCAAACAGCATTCAGGTCAAGTGTTGCATAAAACAAAACCCAAACCCTTTCTGAGGTGCAATATCCTTCGTCACAGAAGAAGGGCTATTTTCTGAGGTGTCTGAATGTGTGGATGGTAACATATAAACACTATGTTTTAAAATATACATATATAACTATGGTCAAGCTTAATTTATAGATGAGCCACAGTACGAGTTTTAAAACAATAAAGAATAATGAAATAGGTAGTTATATAAATACAGCAACAAAAGTGCCAGCATCACTGCCCTTGCTCTTGGGAGCCATATTAAGTAAAATGAGGGTCCCTGCAACATGGCCTTGTGATACGGTGACAATCAGTTGAATATTTGACCTTACTACTAGGTGACTTCTGGGCAAGTGGCATAGGCTGTGTGGATACACTGGACAAAGTGATGATTCATGTCCCAGATGGGACAGTGAGACCTGATATTTCAACTTTATTAGACCTAGAAATGCCTAGCAGATTGTAAAGCACGCCCCTGGATATATCTTGGGTAGATCATGGAAGTGTGACCTTGGGGTCTATGTCTAGTCTCTCACCCTTTCCTCTCTGGCACTGTTCCCCCGCTGGGCTTCTCAGCCACCATGAAGCAGCTTTGCTCTTCCATGCCCTTCTGCCATGATGTTGCTGTCTTGGCGGCCTGCAGACCACGGACTGAAGCCCCATAATCACAAGTCAAATTAACACGTTCCTGCCTGCTTGAGCCACCAATGGTACATGCATGGCTGTCCCATGCCTATAGTCATGCATCTTGCACTATTGGTTCAGAGCCACCCGGCAGCCACTCATATAAACTACAGCTCTAAATGAATGGGTTAAACCTCTCCTCCTTTAAGTTGTGGTTGCTGGCTGCTATGTCTCAGCAACAGGAGAGTTCACTGAATCAGAGAGTGTGAGATTTCCTCTCACTGCTTAGGATGGAATGCAATTTTAAACTCCTGACTTATTTATTTCTGGAATTTTCCATTTAACATTTTCAGACCATGGTTGACTCTGGTGAACTGAAACTGGGGAAAGTGAAACCCAACAAAGGTGACTACCTGTGTGGGGTACAGAGACAGTGTGTAGGAGGGAGACCATGTTTTAAAATTTTTGTCCCAGCTGTGCTGTACACCTGTGAGGCCTCCATTTTGTCCCATAAGTTGGAGAGGGCAAAGTCCACACTGGGACAATGCACTCCTCTCAAGTGGTTCAGGGGTGGAGTAGGAGCCAGTATCTGTCCCCATGCCCCGTATCCTCTTCCTTATGCACGCATGTGTGTGTGTGTGTGTGTGTGTGTGTGTGTGTGTGTGTGTGCATGTGTGTGTGCACCAGGGGTGGGAGTTGCATTTGCTTATTCATTCCTTTAATTCATTTATTCAGCAAAAGTTTATGGGGGTGCCTAGCCGAGCCAGTGCTTCTCAGGCTGTGGGTACAGTCTGCGCTATGGACCTGTGCCTGTGTCAGGGGACACCCCGAGCTCCTCCCTGACTGCCGATGGGTGAGGGTCCCCCATCCCTGCATCCTCAGTGAGCTGGAGGCCCACATGAGTGCACTGGGGATATTTCCCAATGTAAGAGAAAGTTACATTTTAAAACTTTTTTTCAGCTCCACTTTTAGGTGAAAGAGATGGTCTCCAGTGACGAAAATGTGTTGTTGCCAAATATCCTGACAGGTCTTGAGGACTGCTGATGAGGATGTCTGAAATTAGGGTCTTGTACCAAATTCTTTCCCAGTGTGTGTGTTAGGGGGTAAAACAGTTGCGGGAAGAGCTTTAGAAATATAGAAACATGAAAAAGTAAGAACTATAATTCCGGGGAAAGAATCCTTACTTGTAAGATACATGTAGCGGTAACAAGTACACATTCACTGCTGGGGGGAAGTTGGAGTTTACTTGGCATATGAGCATTAGTCCAAGTAATGAATAATCAGTAACAGCTACCGTTCTTTCAGCTCTCACTCTGCTCCAGGTAGCTCCCAATAACTTTGCAGGGAACATTTCACTTGATTCATGCAACACCCATCTGAGGTGAGGAGCTACTCTCATTTCCCCAGTGCGTGACTGGCAGAGCTGCAGTCACACTCAAGGGACTGCCCCCCAGCGTTGCTGCTGCTTGTCCTGGGTTTGAGTTTATGGCAACAGACTCTCCTTGGGCAGGGAGATGCTAAATGACAGCTCGTTGTGAGGAAAACGTTCTGCATGAGTTAGAAAGCCTTGTTAGGGGGGTGATCTTGACTGTGTTGCTTCCTGGTTCTGTAGCCCGGGTCTCTCATCCATTCCCACTGCCTCTTTCTCCCACCTGCAGAAAACCACGTTCATGGAGCTACAGCCACTGCAATGGGCACATGTGGGAATGGGAGACTGGAAAACATCACCTGTGAGGGGGGACACAGCTGGGAGCAAAGGGTCGCAGCTTCATGTGACAGCAGAGGATGAACAGCAGGGACGCACAAGTGACCAGAGCTGTCATCTGGCTGCATCTGGAGTGCTCGCAGAAGAGGTCTCTAGGTTTGGGGTTGAAGGACTCCCCAGGCAGGTGCAGTTGGCTCTGCAAAGGCAGGGAGTCTTGGTGTGGGTGGAGGGCCATTGTCATTTGGTGTGGCAGTAGACTGTGGCCTTATGGGGGTGTCAGTGAGTGAGGGGTCAGCTGGCAGCAAAGTGTAAAGCAGAAGCCATGCAACTTAATCTGAGATGAAGCTGAGCTCTGATCACCATATGTGAGATGAGAAGGTCAGGAGCTACTGGGACTGGGCAGAGAGGGTGGGGAGGGCCAGATCCAGAAGCAGGAGCCCTTTGGAGTGTGCTCCAAGTGCCCTTTTATAAGCCCACCTCTGGTGAGACTTTGATAACATGTCATGTTCAGCCAGCCTGGAATTTCCTGTCTGTGGTATTTGATTAGGGGGAGAGAGGGAGGGGAAGAGAGAAAGAGAGAGAGACAGAGAGAGAGACAGAGAGAGAGACAGAGACAGAGGAGGGGATGGAAGGGAGGGGACAGTGGGGAGAGGAGAAGAGAGGAGAGGAGAAGAGAGGAGAATAGAAGAGAAGAGAAGAGAAGAGAAGAGAAGAGAAGAGAAGAGGGAGAGAGAGAGAGAAGAGGGAGAGAGAGAGAGAGAAGAGGGAGAGAAGGGGAGAGAAAGAGAGATTGCAAGAGACTGGCCTTTAACACATGTACAAAATGGCTTAGGAAGTGTAACCTGTATAAAAGAGCCAACCTCTTGAGGGCTTTCCCAATACCCTAGATGCACGCAGCATGGACTTTTCTGATTTATCTAAACAAGGTAGACCAAATGTTTGACTCACCAGCTTAGTCCAGGAACTCCCAGACCTCATGGCTTCATTTTTTAATTCATATGATATTACAAAATCATTTTCCTACATCTTTGTCTGGGTTCTCCCATCCCCTTCTGCGACCCCCCATCAGTGCAATTTAATGATAATCTCCAGCCAATTCTATGCTAGCACCGTGAAAGCCAAAGGGACTTAATGGCCAGAAGTGGAGGTTTCAGATGGGAAGATGTGTGGAAGATAACACTTCTGATGAGCTTGGGGAGTATTCGTGCTTGCAGGTTGGCCGCAGTGGTCTGTCAGAGCTGCCTTTCTGTTGAGAGTCATGGTCCTCCTGGCTGGGCCAAGGCTCCACCACACAGCCTGGTCCCATCTGTAACATTCCCCCTGGCCTCACCCTCATTTTAGCTTTCTTTATTTTTTTCTCACTGTTAGTTCCCATCCCCACAGGGGAACCATTGGGCACTTTTGGTTAGATAATGATTCATCGCCGAATGCAGGGGGCTTCCTTTTAGCATCAAGTAGTTGAGGTTGTTTGCACCGCTTCAAAGCTACTGTATATAGTTTACATCCTGAACCATAAAACTTATAAGCATTATGGGTTTAAAAAAGAGAGGGAAAAAGGGAACAGGGAGAGAGAGAGAGACAGAGACAGAGAGAGAGTGAGAGAGAGAAGGAGAGAGAGAGGCTACAGTACTGTCCTTAGCTGCTAGAATGCATGAGTGTGCAGACACTTTGAACTTCACGGATAGATAACCATGGCTATGATTGGAATAACTCACTTTGATCCCTTTTGATTCCCTTTAACAACTTCTGCACCGTTTTGTCCTCAGGGTTTATTGATGACCTTCAGTGGGTCGCTTCCAGGCCTGGGTCTGTCAGGTGTGTGGGGGGTAAAGGGCAAAGCACATGGCTCACTCCCTGACCCGAGCCGCCCCATAAATCCGGCCTGTGTTGGCCTGTGATGGGGAGCCAGATGGCAGCTGTTATGGCAGAGGCTCAACAGGAATCGAGGCCTGTGATCTCTCCTGTTGCTAATAGGCCTGATTTTTTATGGCTGTCAGCATCCTTGGAATGGCTGAGAGAGGCAGGGAGGGAAGGGCCCCAGTGGCTGAGAGCTGGGCTTTCTTCTCTCAAGGGGGCAAACCACAAAGGCTGGGGGCTCAGCCCTAGACTCTGTTTCTTAAGAAGTCCCTTAGGGTGTGTAATGGCAAAGCTAAACATACTCAAAAACCTTCTAGAAAGGAAAATGCTCCCCCCTCCTTCTTTTGCCTGTGAGGGGAAACCTGGTGTCGGTGTCATGACTCTATCTGAAAGATGATAGCTGGGCCTTTCCATTGGAGCAGTGGTGTAAAACTCAGGGGCCTCTTAGTAAACAGTCTTGTTGTCACAGAAGGCCTGCATGCTGAAACAAAAGCAATTACCAAAAGCTATTTGGCGGGTCCAAAACTAGGATTTTTGTTTTTTTATTTAGAAAGTTGGGGAAGGCCAAAGAGGGGGAAGGAAGGGTGAAGATGAAAAGCAAAGGGCTTGCCAAACAAACAGAGACACTCCGGCCAGTTCTGAGGTACCTGATGAGGGGGTATTAGCTGCTGAGATCCGGTCATTAAGGTGGAGTAGACCACAGTGGGTGTAGCGTCCTGGACACCAGTGTGGAGTAAACAGTTTATTAACAGTCCTTGTGTGGTCCAACAGGCCGCCTCCAACAGGTCCCACCTCCCAGCAAGAACAGAGCGCAGGGCAGGGCTGGGTGGCCAACACCGAACAGCGCCTACAGAAGCCCAGAGCAGACAGCAGTGGGATCCCAGATGCAGCCAAGTGCTTCACACGGTGGGAGAGTGAATCCATTTATTTATTCATGTAGAGCTTGAAGCTCGTCTCCAACCACTGGGCGGCTATGCATAGAGATAAAGCAGACATACTTTTGAAATCACATCCAGAAAGCTCCAAGGGGCTTTCCAAGTTCTTAGAAACATTTGAGGTACACTGTGACTCTGGCTGTATATACTGCAGTGGTATTGAGTCTGTAGCCAAAAATCTAGGTTTAAAATTCTGAGCCCAGTGACAGATGGATAAGTGGATCTCTGTTCCGTTCCCAGGCATCCAAGAGCCAGAGCTTTCCTCATCTGCAAGGTCTCAGCCATTCAGAAAATGATTTAAATAGGCTCAAGGACTGCCCGCTGGACATAGGGCAAATTCAGGGTAGGTGGCTGGAAAAAAATTCAGATGTCTCCCAGAAAGGGCAAATGCATAATCTCTCTGCAGACCAATAACCAGGAGAGGAGCCAGCGGTCAAGATCAAGGATTCAGGTTGCAGATAAGACTTTCCAGAGTAATACAGCAGACAGGTGCACAGGTATATGGTTTTTTAAGTCACACTTTTCTTGGATCCAGAGCTTCTGGCTTTCTAAAACTACTTTGAGGCCAGCTATTGACATACCATGTATAAGTGGTGGTGGAAGCCTGCCTTGTCCATCCTTTCTTCTGGGCTCATGCACTAGGGAATGGAAACAGGCAGGAAATCTCGTCTTCTTTGAGTCCAATTACACTGATCAGGGCTCTGTCTGGGTCCCATCTACACAACTGTCTGATTTTCAAGAAGGCTCCCATGTTCCTATCAGGGACTTTGTGGAGAGGTAAGAGTTCTCAAGCTTCTTCCCATCATGATGGAGAGTCTCACATGGACACCAACACAGGACCATACTGAGACCTAGGAACCTGTACACCTTGGAAGAGATCACTTTGACAAGAACCATGAGTTCAACTTGGACATGTTGAGGGTTGGGTTTGGGTTGTTTTTGTTTTTCTTTTGAGGCCTGGAGCTCAGCGGGGACTTTCTCCTGCAAATCCTGCTCTGGCCCATGTGGAGGCGCTCTGGGCTGCCCGTCCTATAGTCAAGGAAATTTTTTTTGTTTTACTTAGCGGTTGCGTGCTGTCAGCCACAGAGTAGGTGGAGCCCCTTGCAGGGAAGTCATTTATTGCATTCCATCCCCTTGCCAGGAATTGCCGAGGAGTAGGCTGTGTGGCACACCTGGCAGAACAGGCTGGAGGGGAAGCATTCTGGGGAAGTTCTTCTTGCTCCTCAGAGGGGACTGAGAAGGAATCTTCACCCTCTCCCTCCTTTCAGTGCTTTGGTTCTTGTTATGTGAGAACTTGATGCCTGGTGTTGCTGTCCCTTACTGTGACCATAAGGAGAGAGAAAGCCTAGCTCTGTGATGAGCTGCATCCCTACCTCAGATGTATTATTATACGAGGCGACAAAAGCCATTATTGCTTAAGCTACCCTCAGCTGTGTTGGTTTCTCCCACCCAGCAGTATCCTGTTAGAACATCTTGTTTAAGTACCTCATGACCAGCTTTGGCTTTCCTTCAATGTTTTCAAATGAAAAGGGAATTCTTAATCCTCAGGGCTGCAAGATCTTTGTTTTACTCCCTTACTCAACTCTCTGTCACTCCTGAGGAGGTTATGTGGTCTACAAGGTTATATAGACTAATACCAGCCATCCTTGCGAAATGGTTTTTCTGTGTGTTAATCTCACTGGAAAAAACAAACAAACTCTTGTTGCCCCTCATACTCTTAGCTCCCCCTGTGACTGGGCACCAACTGTGTTCTGAACAGCTCAGGTGAAAAGGGAAGAACTGAGGTGGAATTTAGTTGAGAAAAGATTCAACAGCTCCTCTGATAGTCCTACCAAAGACTTGTATATGAGATCCAAGGTCAGGAACCAACAAGAAAAAGCAACGGCTTGGAGCACAGAGAAGACAGGGCCATTTATTTTTACTCTGGGGTAATTTTGCTGGCATGGGGTGCTTTGGGTACCTCTGAACTACAGGTCTGCACCAGTATCTAAGAGAGAGATGCTTTAAGACTTTTTTTTTTTTAAATTTTAGAAATTAAAGGAGGAAAATACTAACAGACCGACAATATTTTACAAAATAGCATAGGATCAGTACAGACATTACAGAGTTACAGCTTTAAGACTTTTTTTGCTAAGCAATAGGTCTGATTTAAGCATACAAACACACAGATGCACACACAAATGTACACACAATTTGGTCCTTGCTGAGTTCCATTTCACACCTTGCATAGTGAGCTCAGATTTGTATGCAAAACTGGTGTCTAGGAAAGCTGTATCTCACAGTAGCTGAAATCTCGGTATGGAGTCTGAGAATTGGGTACAAACACTTGGCCTCTCTTCTTTTGAGCTCAATGACCTTGGGTAGTTCATCGCTTTCCCTGAATCTCAGCATCTTTTACGCAGGTGAGAGCCAACTTGGTCTCCACCTTAACACTGCTGAAAACACTGATGCTTCCTGGACCCCTCGTACAGTGCTTGGCACCTGGACATGTGACCAGTGCCCTGCAGAGGTGAATTGGTTATTTTAATGAGTAATATTTGGTGGAACTAAATGCTCAGCTTATTTATTCATTTAACTCATTTTATAATAGGACCCAAAGGTGACAAAGGTGTGATGATAAAAATAACCAGCATTTATTAATTCCCAGGCACACTCTGAAGCACTTGACATATGAAGTAGTGGAAGCTCAGGGAACTTGAGTCACCTTGTTCATCAACAGCAGAGCTTGGATTTGAACCCAAGTGGTCAGCACTTGGAGCCTGAGTAAGCACATGGCTGCACTGCCATTTAAAGGACACCCTTGCAGGGTAGACCTGTTGACGCAGATGGGCACAGAAAGGCCAGCAGGTTCAGTCTGCCCCCGATTTCCACATAAACAGGTCCTTGTGGTCAGGGGAGGGGTGCCCTGGGCATTCTCCTTCGGATTAAAAGACAGCGGTGAACAACTTGGCAAGGCCAGCCAGGAGAAGTCTTGGCTTCGAGTGGGATCTGGGAAGTGACACAGAGAAGGCGAGACCATTTTTAACTGATGCACCTGAGATAAGTCTCCTAGGCATCTTCCCAGCATTTCGGTCTGGGGCTTCCCTTTACTGGGGAAAGCTTTTCCAGGAGCACAACCAAGACTGACTGTGCTGGACACTGGAGAACTCGGTGCTCAGTTCAAATCAAGCAACTCAGGGAAGAGGTGACAGCTTTTGGGTGTGAGAGGAGCATCCAAAAAAGTCCAACAAAAGTAAGAATCAGGAAAGATAGGTAATATTTCAAATATACTTGTTATCAGAGAATAAAGTTATCATGAATACTCAGGGAAGAATAAACCCTGGAAGAGATTAAGAATCCAGTTCTAAAAACTGGGATAAGCCTGAAGAAAATGTTAAAACTCCAGACTTGGGATGAGACAGCAAGCAGAAAATGACTAGTTAGGCCCAGTGACCTCAGCTGTCTTTCCCAACTCAGGTTATAAGAGCCTATCCGTGCTTCACATCAAATTAGCAGCCAGGCTTTCCTTTGCTCAATACAGCAGCTGCTTTGTTTGACCTGCAGGTGAAATATTCCTGCATGGTTTCCAGTCCAGCTGAATCCTGTCTCCCTTTCCAGCCCTTATTGTTGGAGGAATCTGTTCCTTTCTTCTTTCCAGCTCTTCTCTCTCTCCTATTCCCCTCTTCCTTTCCCTCCTCTCTTTCTTTTTCCTCCTCTTCTTTCATTTCTGCTTACCTTTCTGGCTCCTGGAATCATTTAATTCCAGTAGAATCCAAAACAAATAGCCTTGACTTTGGAGCTTTGTGTGTGATTCAACCCCGTGTTCACACTCAACAGTTGGCAATGTGTAGAGGGGCAAAGATGAGGATCTTCTGCCGGGGGGAGGCTACATTACTTTTTATTTTTCCTGTCATACTTTGAGTTTAATGCTAAAATTTTTTATTTCCAGAAAATACAAAAATTAAAATGAGTTCCTTACCTATTCCCGCATGACCAAGTTGTACCTTGAGACTTAAGGAAAACAGTGTAATTTAGCTCAAGCTCATGTTCTGTTTCCATTGTGGGAAGGCTGCAGTTTGACTGCACAATAAGACCATGTCATCTGCAGCTTGTGAACCCTGGTGGGCGCTGTTGCTATGAAGCTCACTTCCAGCAGCTGATGCTGTGTTGAGGCCTGGGTTATGTTAATGTTTTAAAAATCTTATCTCAGCTCTCACATGTCTTAAATACCAGGAAGAGTTTAATGGAGTAGCCAAGGTTATGTAGACTAAATGAACTGCACTAAAATGAGCTGGGCTTTCTCCCTTGCCAGTTACATCATCAGTTTGGAGAGTCAGTGACTCTTGTCTCAGAAGCGAGCAGGGGAGACTCTCATTGCCGACAGGGGCTGAAAGAGAAGGGAAAAACCTGATGAAGCAATGGGATTTGAAGGGAGCAAAACTAGTAGGACCCAAGGATAGAAGGGGAAAAAAGTAAACAGCGGAACAAACAGGGAAGAAATTGACTTTAAAGCCCTTATTACCATGTTGCCTACCTAGAATGCCCTGTTCTACCTTTCATTCATTCTTTATCATTTTCAGGTGGGAGATTTAGAGTTTATGGAACATCAAGAACAAAAGTGATGAATGAAATGGATGAGGACAACATGCAGGGGTTACTTTAAGGGCTGAGGCTGGCAGAGAAGTTAGACACTGTGAGGTATTGTTTTTTCCAGAGTGGTTTGTTGGATTCTTCCTTTCTTTTGTATAAAATTTATTTTTAAAAAATCAATACATCAAATTATGCATATTTATAGGATACTGTTTGGTGCTTTGATACATGTACTGTATACATTGTGGAATGTTCAAATCAGGGTGAGCATATCTATCTCCTCTCTTTGTGGTAAAAACATTCAGATTCCTTTCTTATAGCTTTAAAAAAATATTCAGTATAACATTGTTGTCTACTCACCCTCCTAAGTAATGAGACACCAGTCCTTATTTCTCCAGTCTAACTGTAACTTTGTACCTTTGTTGTCCAAGCATCATTGATTAAAGAGATTATCCTTCCTCTGCTTAGCATGTTCTTAATACCTATGTGAAGACCAGGGCTGCAGATGTGTGGGTTTAATTCTAGGTTCTCTGTTCTGTTCCACTGGCCTAGATTTGAGTTTTTATGCTAGTGTCATGCTGTTTTGATTTCTACAGCTTTGTAGCATATTTTGAAGTGAGTGTAATACCTCCTGCTTTGTGCTTCTTTCTCAAAATGGCTTTCACTAGCTGGTTTTTGTTGTTTTATTTGTGGTTTCATATAGATTTTAGTATTCTTTTTGCTCTGTTGGGTTCATCTTCTCACAAATCTGCCTGGATATTTCAGTCTTGTGTCTCCATCATTTCACAGATAGGAAAATAGAGCATCTCTCCCTTGGCCCCAGTTCACCAAGTCCCAGGAAGCCCTTTGATGAGTCCTATTCAAACTGTTTTCACATCCATGCTCCTTCCTGTGGCCAGAGGCATGATGTTCCGTGACTATGCTACTTGAGGCAGAAGCACAGAGGAAGCTCTTGTAGGCTAAACTGTCCCCTGACTTGGGTCTATGATATTCAGTAAGTGGAGGCTATGCATGGAATAGCAATAATAAAATGTATTCCAGAAAGTGAATAAAAATTGCAAATTTCCATCACATTTTATTCCATGCATGGCTTCATAGGGACCTGCTGATGGCTTTGCTTATTAATCCTATTCTCTGTCTGACAGCTTAGAGAATTAAGAAGCCAAGTCCCACACTCAGTAAAACTCAGTGTCCAAATCTGGCTTGTCTGTTATCACACTCTGGCTTTTCTATTTCCCCTCTTGCTTTTGTTTGCATAATGGAACATCAAGTCCACAAAAGCGGATACTGCAATTTCTATTTCCCTTTGTAGGCTTGTCTTTAATCATAGTAGCTCCAAGTGTTTATTGAGTGTTTTTAAAGAACATGAATGAACAAATGAGTGGATGAGTAAAATTATCAAACAGTAACCATACTGCAAAATTAAACACTGTCAAAATTTTCTGTGAAAGCAACTCACTAAAAATAATTGAACATTCAGTTCAGAAAATAAGTCTTCTAGCCAACCTAGGTGTTCATCAGTGGTTGGATGAATAAATAAAATGTGGTGTATGTGCATCATAGGATAGTATTTGGTCATAGAAAGAATGAAAGTCTGTCATTTGTGGCAAAATGGACAGAACGTGGAGAAAGAATGTTAATGAAACAAGCTGGACACAGAAAGAGAAGTACCTCATATACTTTCTTATATGTGGAAGATTAAAAAGTTGTTCTAAAAGTTGATCTTAAAGAAGAGAGTAGAATGGTAATTACTAGAAGCTAGGAAGGGCATAGATAGAGGGAGTTTGGTAGTAGGTACCCAAATACAGTCACATAGGAGGAATAAATGCCAGCATTCCATAGCACAGTAGGGTGACTGCAGGGCATGATAACCTACTATGTATTTTATGAAGGAGAAAAGAGGAGCTCAAAGCCTCTAAGCATGAAGAAGTGATAAGAAAATGGGTATGCTTACTACCCTGGCTCCATGAATATACATTACAAAAATGTATTGAAATATCATATTGTGCCCCATAAATATGAATGATTATTAAATGTTAACTAAAACAAAACCTAGAACTGAAAAGAAAAAATATGTCTCCTAAGCAAGTCATAAATACTGTCTGCTTACTGAATGCCTAGGATGTACTCATCCATATGCTTGGCAACCTCCTGAAGAAATAGAAGATTTAGCCTCTGAGAATGTTCCAATTAAATGACTTTTTTAAAAAACATGACTTCTTTATTGTTTCCAAAGTAAGATATTTCATTATTTTTTAGTAAAAGATTACTTTATTCTTTTGAATGTTGACGTTGAGCTCTTTTTTACTAATCCTACATGTAAAATCTAGCTTGAAAAGGCAGCATGGAAATCAATGCGTTTACAAAAGGCTTTGTCAGCAAGGGGCATTGATACAATGCTCGTGATGAGCCAAGTTCCAGGGCCACAAGCAAAGGAATGGATTAATTCCTGTGCAATCAATCCTGAAATGTTTCCTGAATGAAGTACATTTTGAGTCATATTTTAAAGGAAGTTAGAGCCATGCATTCAAGTAAGGCCAGGAAACTGGGAAAAGGAATTATCTAGTCATGAGCATGAATTTTAAAGCAAGACAGATCTCTTTCTTCCTGTCCTTAGGAAGATATATTACGTTTGAGATTAATGAGGGGCAGGGAGACTGGGTGTGAGATCCGATGGGGAAAAGTGGGTAGCAGTTTTTCCAGGAAGCTACCTCCTTTCTGGGCTGTGTCCAGAAGCAGGATTGGTGGGAGAGGTCAGTCCAAGAGAGGGCATGAGAATCTGAGCCACAGTCGCTGGGGTTTGACTAACTTTCTGATCAGCTCTAGAAACATGGAATCTCTTAGAGAGGGAGACATAATCACTGAAGTCATTTAATTGGAACTTGGCTGGGGGAGACTCTAGGTTAGCTGGCAGATGCAGCAAAATGTATGGGGGGCATACTGAAAGCAGTGACCAAATGTTGATCTAGGTGGAAACAGTGAAAAAGAAATATGAGAAATAGAGATGGAGAGAGACAGGTAGATACAGACAGAAAGAAAAAGTGTCTAATGGTCAGGATAGTATAGATTATGCTTCAGTAACAAACAATCTCCACTTCTCTGTGGTTGGACAATGGTTTGTACTTTGCTTAAACTTCTTGTCATTGTACATCAGGATCGTTGTCAGGGATCGAGGCCAACCAGTGTGGTATCTTCATATGTGCTGCTACCATTGGCAAGGCAGCACAAGGGGAACTTAAAGAATCTCACAGTCTTGTCCTTAAAACTTTTGCAGCAAATGGCGTACATCTCTCTCTACTATGGTTTGGATGTAATCCTCAAGTTCATGTGTTGGAAACTGAAGCCCTAACTGATATGGTAATGGTCATTGGAATGGGGCCTTGGGAAGATCTTTAGGATTGGATGAAGCCATGAGGGTGCTGCTCCCATGAGGGCATTGTGGCTTTATCTGTAGAGGAAGACAGACCCGAACTAGGAGGCTTTCTCTGTCACGCCATGTGATCACTTTGCCATATCGTAATGTGGCATGAAGCCCTTGTCACGTGCTCTCAGATGTCTAGCCACTAGGACCACAAGCAAAATGCACCTCTGTTCTTTATAAATGGTCTAGTCTGTGGTTTCTACTTATAATAACAGAAAATGAATACATTCTTACTGGCATTTCATTGGATAGCACAAACCAAATGGTCCTGCCTACCTTTAAAGTGTATGTGTGTGTGTGTGTGTGGGTGTGTCAGCTTATCATGTGCTAGAGGAAGAGAAGACTAGAAATTTAGTGAAAAGCTCCCCACAGTGAGGCGTGGTGACTGCACACACTGAGGGGGTCCTGTAATGGCCCTAAAAAGGTTGCCCATGATAATTTGAAAGACTTTGTGCTCATGGATCAGTTTCTGACTGTCTTCTTTTACTTGAATTTCTTAGTAAGACACATATTAAGTACTCAAGCTTAACATTCTAGATTTTTAAATTTAATTGTCATCTGGAAAGATGTGAATGAAGCAGCAGCTACGATCAGTGAAGAAGGCCTATACTTCATTCACTGATGAGTCATCTTTGTTGAGTGAAGAGCCTTGTTACAACTGAATATTCTTCGAGGGGCACAAGTGCCAGATTGAGAGGCTGACATGGTAATACCAAGACCTGCAGAGGGAACAGCCTGAACAGAGGCACTTTTGCTTTCGCTAGGTAAGGGAAATGGGAGTCCCAGCGAGGGCATGGGAGACTCTGGGGAGAAGAAACAGCACCTCCAGGACAGTGGGCTGTGTATGTGCATGTCACAGGCTCTTGCAGATTCTGTTTTGGTGGTAAAGCACTTGGGACTCTGAAGAGCTGTCCCTGTCTGTTTATCTGCTCCAAGATTAAAGAAATATCCCATCCTTTAGGGGTTAAATGTAAGATTGGAGCATAATGACCTGGAGAGGTAATATGCAATGGGTTCTTGGAGACAGGATGAACACCATGCCACCAGAGCCTGCGTGTGACTTGTTCATCTAGCCATCAAAAATGTACTGAGTACCTCCAATGGACTGAGTGCTATTGTAGGCAGCTGGGATCTAATGATGGACAAGGCAGGTGTGACAGATGTGCTGAAATACCACTCATGTCCGCCTGATGGAATAAGTTCATAGGGGACCCCCCCATGGTCAGTCCCTTTAGGGCAACCTGAATTACAGAGAGTGGCATCCCTCAAGATCATGTTCCCTTTAAGAAGCACCCCACAGCCAGGCACTGGCCAATGAAGGCAGCAAGGGCACAGCCCATGTGTCCTGGTTCAGGACAGCTCTACAGAGATAGCCCACCTGCAGAACACTCCTAGGTCTGCTGACATTCCTGTTGAGCTGTACCATGACTTGACTCCTTCTTCCCAGTTTTACTTCCTTCCCTCCCCTTTCCTTCTTTACCCTTCTCTGCTTTCCCTTCCCAAGGTGTGTTTCCTAAGAGGGCTCTCTGTAAACCTCCACACTCATATTGGAGATTTGCTTGCTGGGCAGCCCAACCTGCCCCAGGCACAGCCCCCTCCTCATGGAGCATTTAGGCTAATGGGTAAGGCAAACACTAAGCAGGTAGATGAACCAGGAAACATCAGGTTGTCACAAGCATCAGAAGGAAAGAAAAATGCGTTACAGGATGATGTTTGGGGGAGGACAATATGGGGCAGAGTGAGCTGGGAGGGCTTCAAAAGGAGCATGAAATTTGAGCAAGAACTCAATGAATAAAAGGACAGAGTATCACAGCCCAGGTAGACAGAAACGCAAACACAAAAGTTCCAGGGTGGAAATGGGTTTGATAAATGTGAGAAGAGGAAGAAAAGCCCTTGGTTAGAGCAGTGTGAACAGGGAGAAGCCACCAGGTGTTCAGTGACATGGGAGACAGACCATGGATGCCACCACCGGTCTGGGCAGGCACTTTGAATTTTACTTTAAAGGCAATGAGAGATAGGGAGCCCCTAGTCCCTATAGGGCCTTTTGTGGTTTAGAATGAGACACTTGTCTCTCAAGTACAAAAATCGATGACTAGCTTCGCTCATAATTTGGACAACCATTCATAGCTTTCCTACTCTGGATGGTGGAAATGCAGAGGACTGATGCTCAGTGAGGCAGGGCAGCTGGAAAGGAGAGTGGAGTTGGGAATGGAAAGAGCATTAGCTCTGGAGGTTGACCAGCATCCAGTCTAGTTTATCCAGACAGCAACGCCATTATTCAGAGTGCTGTTGAAATCAATGGCCAGACAGATGCATCTCATTAAGAGCTAGGCAAAGCCACTGTGGTGAGGATGTGCCCCCTTGATTTATCCTGGTTATTCCAACATGCTCACTCATCAGCCCTCGACATGGGACCCACATGTGGCGAATAGTGTGCTCACACCCGACTGGGTATGAGTCCCAAGTTGTCCACCACAGCTGGGGAAGGCTGTGTTTCTGTGGATGGTTAGCTCCATATCTTTAAACAATTTTGCTTTGTGCCTTGTATCAGATAAGAACTGGGTTAGGTGCCAGTACAGAGATCCAGCAAAAGTTGCTTAAACAAAATAAAGATTTGTTTATCTCTCACATAAGAAAATCCAAACATATGAAGCAGAAAGATAGAAGGATCTTGGATCTCCAACAATTACAGATCCAGAAAACAAAACAAAACAAAACAAAACAAAAAACACTGGAGCCCTCACATCTAGCAAGAAAGACCAGAAAAAGAAATGCCTTGTGTATATTTTGACTTTTTTTTTTGTTTTTTTGAGACAAGGCCTGGCTATGCAGTCAGGCTGGCCTTGAGCTCACTTTGTAGCCCAGGCTGGTCTTGAACTCACAACTATCCTCCTGTCTCAGCCTCCCAAGTGCTGGTATTACAGGTGTGTGCCACTATGCCCAGCTATATTCTGACTTTTTAAGGAGCTTTTCCATTTGTCTTACTGACAATTTAGGCTCAGGTTTTATTCCTCCTAAGTTAGTTACATGTCTTCTCTCTAACCGTGTCCTAAGACAGATACATCACTATTTTTAGTTAATAATCAAAATTTCTATGTTTATGACAATGGAAATAATATTTACTCTGGCTCTAAGCACAAAAGTTTCTTTTCTTATAAAGCTTTTGGTTTTTCTTAGAGTTTTGACTAGCCTTTTTTTTTTTTTTTGCACTATCTATCATTATTCTAGCTTTTCCCTTCCCCCATGCCCTAGGGTTTGAGTTTCCATCATACCAGGTATTCTCTTTTTATCCTCCACACAAAATATTTTCTTGTAGGACCATCTCTCCAGAATCTGTCATACAGCTACTGCCTTTGTAGTTGGAGTCATTATTTCCTGGGTTCTGTATCTTCTGTTTTGGTTTATTGGAACTTGTTTTTGCTCAGATTTTTCTCCTGGATTATTCCCAGAGCAGCAACCAAAGAGGTACTGGTCTAAGCATGAGACATTCTGAGATAAATGAAACACAATCTGTATCCTGAGGGGGTCCACAGCTTTTTGATAGGGACAGATCTGTAGGAAGGTAAGAGATAATACTTAACATATACTTAATAATGCTGAATAATACATGATACGACACACTTAGCTAAAATATGGGACTGCATGTGAGTAGGAGCAATGAAATATGTTTGTGGGATCAAGGAAGACTTCATAGTAGAGATGCTATCAACTTTTGAAAAAAGATTGAGAGTTTTCTCAGTGGGGAAGTGGGGGAAGGAGATTCCAGGCAGAGGTAACAGTGTGGGCAAATGTTTGGGATTTGAAAGATAAAGCCAGTTAGAGGAATGGTGAATTCAGCAATTCTAAAACATATGGATAGATTATGGCCTTATGATACAGGACCTAGTATGTTTTCCCAGTGTCAGACAAGCCATTTATAAATGGATAAGTATGTCTCATTTGCATATTTGTGGCCTAAGCAGGTGTGTGAACATGGACAGCACATTTACAAACCCTAACATTTCTACCCAAGAAACCAGGTCTCTTCCATTCTAGCTGTGGGTTTTCTGTTCTAATGCAGACAGAGGTGGCAGCAGTGATTCTGTCAGGCCTAGAGATCCCTCGGTAACAGATTGAGTTTTCTCAAAAGAGTTTTATTAGAATGCATGAAAGAATAATTGGTTCAGTTAATTAAGATGCAAAATCTTTGGTGTTCCTGTGGTGCTATTAAATATTAGGATTCAAAACAATTTAAAATTTCTCTACTACTCCAAATCTCTACTGCCTTAAAGTGCTAAACCATTTCCTACTTAGATGCATATTTTGCTCTCCTTCAAAAGACAGGGCTAGCCTAAGCCACAGAGGGTAAAGACCCCCTCCTCCTTTTCTACCTTCCCTGATTATTGGTTTGTTCTATATTTGCAACATTCCTCAGTGCGTCAAAGGGGACCAGGGCAGACATAACCTCACCTCATAGACTCCTTCTGGCTCCACATCACA
The DNA here is from genome assembly GCF_000276665.1 of Chinchilla lanigera. NCBI lineage: Eukaryota > Metazoa > Chordata > Mammalia > Rodentia > Chinchillidae > Chinchilla > Chinchilla lanigera. The sequence goes on along the minus strand of NW_004955422.1, from coordinate 22,925,467 downwards.
AGTCTCCTGAGTATTTTTACATTATTATTGGTTGAAATATATTTAAAATATCTTTCCTCCATAAATACATGTGTGAATAGCTTCCCTGTCTCCTTGCAATACCCACTTCATAGGAAGGAAGAAGCCAATTGGACAACTGTTTTATGAAGTTCATACTTTAAAAAAAGCCACACCCATTAATATTAGAACACAGAAGAAGGCACTTCATGCTTCCTCTCCTTTTAAATTATTTTTCCTTTATCAATCAAGATGTTTCAATGATTTTTACCATAGCAGCTCTTTAGAAAGAGTCAGACAAGACAATGGCTAGTTAAATTGGCTGGAGGAATTGTGCAAAGGGGATGTGTGGGTTGTGGGGTACAGTGCATAGGGTAACACTAATAATGTTTTGAAATATACACTTAAAATCTAATTCATAAATTTTGCTATGAAAATTTTTAAGTATTGAGTTCATCCATTCATTTTTCCAACTGATATTGAATGAGCAATTGGTTAGCTGGTGGGCATTTGCTGGATGGAAGAACACATGGAAGAGGATGCTATGCCTTTAGGGAACCTACCAGATGAGGATTCCTTCAATCCTTCACAGCTGCAGCGTGTGATCAGTGCCTGGAAGAGCCAGTACCCCCTCCCCTGTTGCACTGTCCTCACCTTTCATTGTTAAGTTTCTACCCAAAATTGTGACATCTTCAAATTCAGTAAGTTATATCATTATAGAAAGGACTTTTTGGTCACTGGAAAACTGCAAATGATTTCTTTCATTTAACCTATTTTTCTATGGTTTTCTGTGACATAAGCACCCCAGCAATCCTATTAAAAACCATTGCTGCTTTTGGAAAAGAGTTCCAAGTGTCCCAGGCTTCCATTCCAAGTTCTATC